>NW_025964212.1:2400000-3000000 GCF_023055435.1 Haliotis rufescens | reverse complement strand
AACTCCTTCAACAGAGCCTTGTCATGGCTACATTCCACAAGTGAAGCCCTGAACTCCTTCAACAGAGCCTTGTCATGGCTAAATTCTACAAATGAGGCTCTGAACTCCTTCAACAGAGCCTTGTCATGGCTACATTCCACACGTGAAGCTCTGAACTCCTTCAACAGAGCCTTGTCATAGCTACATTCCACACGTGAAGCTCTGAACTCCTTCAACAGAGCCTTGTCATGGCTACATTCCACACGTGGAGCTCTGAACTCCTTCAACAGAGCCTTGTCATGGCTACATTCCACAAATGAAGCCCTGAACTCCTTCAACAGAGCCTTGTCATGGCTAAATTCTACAAATGAAGCTCTGAACTCCTTCAACAGAGCCTTGTCATGGCTACATTCCACACGTTGAGCTCTGAACTCCTTCAACAGAGCCTTGTCATAGCTACATTCCACACGTGGAGCTCTGAACTCCTTCAACAGAGCCTTGTCATGGCTACATTCCACACGTGGAGCTGTGAACTCCTTCAACAGAGCCTTGTCATGGCTACATTCCACAAGTGGAGCTCTGAACTCCTTCAACAGAGCCTTGTCATAGCTACATTCCACAAATGAAGCCATGAACTCCTTCAACAGAGCCTTGTCATGGCTACATTCCACACGTGGAGCTCTGAACTCCTTCAACAGAGCCTTGTCATAGCTACATTCCACACGTGAAGCTCTGAACTCCTTCAACAGAGCCTTGTCATGGCTACATTCCACACGTGAAGCTCTGAACTCCTTCAACAGAGCCTTGTCATGGCTACATTCCACACGTGGAGCTCTGAACTCCTTCAACAGAGCCTTGTCATAGCTACATTCCACACGTGAAGCTCTGAACTCCTTCAACAGAGCCTTGTCATGGCTACATTCCACACGTGAAGCTCTGAACTCCTTCAACAGAGCCTTGTCATGGCTACATTCCACACGTGAAGCTCTGAACTCCTTCAACAGAGCCTTGTCATGGCTACATTCCACACGTGGAACTCTGAACTCCTTCAACAGAGCCTTGTCATAGCTACATTCCACACGTGAAGCTCTGAACTCCTTCAACAGAGCCTTGTCATGGCTACATTCCACACGTAAAGCTCTGAACTCCTTCAACAGAGCCTTTTCATGGCTACATTCCACACGTGAAGCTCTGAACTCCTTCAACAGAGCCTTGTCATAGCTACATTCCACACGTGGAGCTCTGAACTCCTTCAACAGAGCCTTGTCATGACTACATTCCACACGTGAACTCTGAACTCCTTCAACAGAGCCTTGTCATGGCTACATTCCACACGTGAAGCTCTGAACTCCTTCAACAGAGCCTTGTCATAGCTACATTCCACACGTGGAGCTCTGAACTCCTTCGACAGAGCCTTGTCATAGCTACATTCCACACGTGAACTCTGAACTCCTTCAACAGAGCCTTGTCATAGCTACATTCCACACGTGGAGCTCTGAACTCCTTCAACAGAGCCTTGTCATGGCTTCATTCCACAAATGAAGCCCTGAACTCCTTCAACAGAGCCTTGTCATAGCTACATTCCACACGTGGAGCTCTGAACTCCTTCAACGAACCTTGTCATAGCTACATTCCACACGTGGAGCTCTGAACTCCTTCAACAGAGCCTTGCCATGGCTACATTCCACAAATGGAGCTCTGAACTCCTCTAACTGGGCCTTGTCATGGCTACATTCCACAGGTGGAGCTCTGAACTCCTTCAACAGAGCCTTGTCATGGCTACATTCCACAAATGAAGCCCTGAACTCCTTCAACAGAGCCTTGTCATGGCTACATTCCACACGTGAAGCTCTGAACTCCTTCAACAGAGCCTTGTCATGGCTACATTCCACACGTGAAGCTCTGAACTCCTTCAACAGAGCCTTGTCATGGCTACATTCCACACGTGAAGCTCTGAACTCCTTCAACAGAGCCTTATCAGCTACATTCCACACGTGGAACTCTGAACTCCTTCAACAGAGCCTTGTCATGGCTACATTCTACAAATGAAGCTCTGAACTCCTTCAACAGAGCCTTGTCATGGCTACATTCAACACGTGGAGCTCTGAACTCCTTCAACAGAGCCTTGTCATGGCTACATTCCACAGGTGGAGCTCTGAACTCCTTCAACAGAGCCTTGTCATGGCTACATTCCACACGTGGAGCTCTGAACTCCTTCAACAGAGCCTTGTCATGGCTACATTCCACACGTGAAGCTCTGAACTCCTTCAACAGAGCCTTGTCATGGCTACATTCCACACGTGAAGCTCTGAACTCCTTCAACAGAGCCTTGTCATGGCTACATTCCACACGTGAAGCTCTGAACTCCTTCAACAGAGCCTTATCAGCTACATTCCACACGTGGAACTCTGAACTCCTTCAACAGAGCCTTGTCATGACTACATTCTACAAATGAAGCTCTGAACTCCTTCAACAGAGCCTTGTCATAGCTACATTCCACACGTGGAGCTCTGAACTCCTTCAACAGAGCCTTGTCATAGCTACATTCCACACGTGGAGCTCTGAACTCCTTCAACAGAGCCTTGTCATGGCTACATTCCACACGTGGAGCTCTGAACTCCTTCAACAGAGCCTTGTCATAGCTACATTCCACACGTTGAGCTCTGAACTCCTTCAACACCACCTTATTCTCCTGATCTGGCTCCGTCAGGTTACCATCTGTTCCAAAGATGAAGACAACTCTAGCCACAACCCATTTCGATCGCCAAGAGGACTTCCACGAAACTGTGATAAAATCCCCCCAACGTCGTTGGTGAAAGTGTATCAATCTGGAAGGGGAATAAGAGGAAAAATATATCATTTTTAATGTCTTTAGACCAAGTCTTCCTATGTGATGCCCTATCAATCAACCCCCGTGGTAAATGCAATCACAGAGATTAGAAGTTCACACTTAGATTCGGCGTCTGTAAAACAATCTTGCGTTGGAAATCCTCACAATCCAGTATTTAGAAGCAGAGAACAATATTGATGTTGTCTGTCCAGTCTGAGTTAAATCAGGTGTGCACATTTCCTCAAACCAGATTGTCATTTTAAGTTTTAATTCCTCTATGAAATACATGGTACTGGTTAGGAAGATTTATTGTCAGTTTGGCACGTATGTTCAAGGACTATCCGATGTTTAAGAATGTCATCATTTAATTAACACGTACATTATTTATGTTAATCTGCTTTACCTCTCCAGTAGAAATAGAAACATTTACGCCTCAGCAACACAACTTCCCATGATACTTAAAGGACAGAATATGAAATGTCTTTTCACTTACACACACAGCATAACAATTGTCTCCGGTAATTCGTCATAATCGTTTATAGAAAAAAATGGGTGTTTTGTTTATCACGTAGGAAAATACCATTAGTGAGTTATCAGAACATCCAGGTCAACATCGGGAGATTTGACCACCGAATGCACTTTCAGTCAGTCAAGATTGTTGTAATATTTGAGTCGATTTCATATATACACATACATGTATATTAGTGTATATGATGGTGCCAGGCAGAGTAATAACAAACACCATCTTTAAATGTCTTTTGGCATGACGCGGTCGGGAATCGAACCCCGACCTTCCGCTCTCCTTGCAGACGCTCTACCACTGAATAACGAATGCGGTCTGTTTCAAAGGACATGGTCAGTAACTTCCAGATTCAAACATTTGTTCCCTGAGAACGGGAAGTGCAAGTTAGTCATGAAACAGGAAGACATGACATTTCTGGAACCCGCGTGAGCGAGTCTGCTCATTTTATGTTTCATTCCTTCTCGACCTCTGCTTCGAAGGGTGATTTGGTGGATGAATATTCATGATTTTCGCTATAGAGTCTGATACATAATATAGGTGGGCAGAAAGGGAATTCCCTCGACTGTAAAAGGGATTCCCCGACATTCCGTAGTGGTGAAAATTGTCGGCTTCGGAGGGTGTTGCTTACTGTATTATATTCATTGTAACATAAATGCCATAACACTTGACCAATTCGGCTAATCAGAATGCCGTGTTCAAGGTGCAATATTGGTGGTTTTCTGTGTTAAAGGTGCATTATTGATGGTGGTCTGTGTTACAGGTGCTATACTGAATATGGTATTCTGATACAGGTGCTGTACTGATGTATTATCTATCACAGGTGCACTACTGGTGGTAGTGTTAATGGTACTCTATGTTTTCAGACGTCTTACTTACAATGGGCAACTTTAAAGGTAGCTGTTGATGGTATTCTGTTTTCTGACGTCTTGCTTACAATGAGCAACTTTAAAGGTAGCTGTTGATGGTATTCTATGTTTTCAGACGTCTTACTTACAATGGGCAACTTTAAAGATAGCTGTTGATGGTATTCTGTGTTTTCAGACGTCCTGCTTACAATGTGCCACTTTATAGGGAGTTGTTGATTGTATTCTATATTTTCAGGCGTCTGACTGAGCTACTTTACAGGTACCTTGTTAATGGTATTCTATGTTACAGGTGCCATGCTTATGGCCATGTATTTAAACGATCTGACCATGAGGGAGACGACAGACCTGACCCGCGCCATGATGAACTCGGGGGAGACGCTGAGTTGGCCTAAGGAATGGAAGGGTGAGCTGGTGGACAAACACAGCACCGGGGGAGTCGGGGACAAAGTCAGCCTAGTCCTCGCCCCGGCACTGGCAGCCTGTGGGTTGAAGGTAAGAGCACTGGTCCGTCTGTTTCATGCTGTCAAGCTCGAGTCCAAGACATTCAAAGACATGCTTTCAGTTGAATAAAACTTGAAGTTGGAGAGGTTAGACGTCCCGCTTAGCAAAATACAAGGGCATAATGACGAAGAAACCACCCCTACTGTAAAGAAATTGAACAAACTGTATAGCCCCTGCTTGAACATTCCGTATAGCCCCTGCTTGAACATACCGTAAAGTCTCTGCTTGAACATACCGTATAGCCCCTGCTTGAACATACCGTATAGCCCCTGCTTGAACATTCCGTAAAGTCTCTGCTTGAACATACCGTATAGCCCCTGCTTGAACATTCCGTAAAGTCTCTGCTTGAACATACCGTATAGCCCCTGCTTGAACATTCCATATAGCCCCTGCTTGAACATTCCGTATAGCCCCTGCTTGAACATACCGTATAGCCCCTGCTTAAACATACCGTATAGCCCCTGCTTGAACATACCGTATAGCCCCTGCTTGAACATACCGTATAGCCCCTGCTTGAACATACCGTATATTCTCTTCTTGAACATACCGTATAGCCCCTGCTTGAACATACCGTATAGCCCCTGCTTGAACATACCGTATAGCCCCTGCTTGAACATACCGTATAGCCCCTGCTTGAACATTCCGTATAGCCCCTGCTTGAACATACCGTATAGCCCCTGCTTGAACATACCGTATATTCTCTTCTTGAACATACCGTATAGCCCCTGCTTGAATATACCGTATAGCCCCTGCTTGAACATACCGTATAGCCCCTGCCTGAACATTCCGTATAGCCCCTGCTTGAACATACCGTATAGCCCCTGCTTGAACATACCGTATATTCTCTTCTTGAACATACCGTATAGCCCCTGCTTGAACATACCGTATAGCCCCTGCTTAAACATACCGTATAGCCCCTGCTTGAACATACCGTATAGCCCCTGCTTGAACATTCCGTATAGCCCCTGCTTGAACATACCGTATAGCCCCTGCTTGAATATACCGTATAGCCCCTGCTTGAACATACCGTATAGCCCCTGCCTGAACATTCCGTATAGCCCCTGCTTGAACATACCGTATAGCCCCTGCTTGAACATACCGTATATTCTCTTCTTGAACATACCGTATAGCCCCTGCTTGAACATACCGTATAGCCCCTGCTTAAACATACCGTATAGCCCCTGCTTGAACATACCGTATAGCCCCTGCTTGAACATTCCGTATAGCCCCTGCTTGAACATACCGTATAGCCCCTGCTTGAACATACCGTATAGTCTCTGCTTAAACATACCGTGTAGCCCCTGCTTGAACATACCGTATAGTCTCTGCTTGAACATACCGTATATTCTCTTCTTGAACATACCGTATAGCCCCTGCTTGAACAGACCGTATAGCCCCTACTTGAACACACCGTAAAGTCTCTGCTTGAACATACCGTACAACCCCCTGCTTGAACATTCCATATAGCCCCTGCTTGAACATTCCGTATAGCCCCTGCTTGAACATTCCGTATAGCCCCTGCTTGAACATACCGTATAGCCCCTGCTTGAACATACCGTATAGCCCCTGCCTGAACATACCGTATAGCCCCTGCTTGAACATTCTGTATAGCCTCTACTTGAACATACCGTATAGCCTCTGCTTGAGAACATATCTTAAAGCCTTGAAAACGATTTCTCGCATTTACAGCAAATCGATGACTCCATCACTGAAGTACATTCCTGTGTTTCCAGGTACCCATGATCTCCGGGCGGGGTCTGGAGCACACCGGAGGGACGCTGGACAAACTGGAATCTATCCCAGGATTCCAAGTCTCTGTGACGACAGAGAAGATGCTGGATATCATCAAGACTGTAGGCTGTTGCATTGTGGGGCAGACGAAAAAACTGTGCCCTGCTGACAGCAAGATGTACGCAATACGTGACGTCACAGGCACTGTAGACAATCTTGGGCTTATAACAGGTGATTCACGCTGGTGAAACGTCATATCTAAGTCATATGTGACAGTGATATAATTTTGAAATACTTTTTAACTAAGAGTCACTAAAAACCTAAAAGCAATAAATCCCTTTCCATGAACATGAGAATTTTCGGCTTAAAGCATTGATTTTAACTAAACTGCCGGGCCAAAGAATATATACGCTCGAAAATTGGATTTGACCAAAAAAATACAAACGTTATGAAAACGTTATACGGTTGAATACAATCGCCGAAACATTGAACATCAGGCTCAAAACACAACTATGATACCCTTTTCAAATATACTTCTCCATCAAAGAACCATTTCTTGTTTGTTTCATTTTTAGCCACCGTCAAACATGGGTTTATACTTTCTTTAGCCGGGCAGTTTATATCAAAAGTAGCGTTTTAAGCCAAGCTCCCCTGATCATTCACTGTTGATACAGGGTCGATCATCTCCAAAAAGGCAGCAGAGAAGATAGATGCTTTAGTGCTGGACGTTAAGTTTGGCATCGGGGCTTTTCTCAAAGACATTGACACGGCACGGAAGCTGGCAAAGATGATGGTAGGACTTAATGGAAGGGGTTTCTTTCGAAGGCATTTTTACCATTGCAACAACATCTCGATATTTACAATACTATTAGGTTACTATTGCATTATATGTACAACTATTGCAGCAATAATAATGATGATGATGATGATGATGATGATGATGATGATGATGATGATGATGATGGTGATGGTGATGATGGTGATGATGATGATGATGATGGGAGAGTACCCAGGTTTGCTACCAGGTATACAGCCCTTCTGACAATCTTTGTAATGCAGAAGGCTACAGTGTGGGGGAGTCTTCACATTCTCCGAAAAGTTCTTGGTGGGTTTGACTAGGCAACGCTAATTGGGAGAAGTCCCAAACGCTGTCTGGGCTGCGTGTAGAGGGGGCAAGGGCCCTGAGCTGATAATGAGCCTAACCAGCCTGACTGTGCCAGGATCACCAAAATAATAATAATAATAGATCCCACCACCCTCGCTCTTCCCTCAATCGTTTATATTTACCAATTATGATGGGAGGGCGTGGTTTGATTAATGTGGAGGCTCTTCATGACAGAATTGTTTTGTGCACTTTTGCACACATATATTTGTCTGATGATCCTCTTGTGAAGCATGTCAAGACTCATGATGACAACAAGGTATTCCACAGTTTTCTAAAACGAGCCGGGAATGTGGGACAGAACCTCAATGTCGGTGTTGATTATGTTGATGGTTTTGTACTGCTGGACGGTACAGAAATGAGTGTCAACCAAGCGAAGTGCCATATCAAGTCGGCCCAGACTCAGTTTTTCAAGGAGAGACTATCTGAACGACCACTGCATCGAGTTGATGTGCAGTGTGTTGAGAAGGTAAGCAACCCTGCAGAGTCCTTCGCTTGGATGAAGTCGTCTGGCCTGAAAAGTGAAACAGAACGTTTTCTGTTTCCTGCTGAGGACCAGTCACAATGATGTGTGTTTTTGCAGCAAAATGTAAAACTGTAAAACTGTAAAACTGTTTTTCATTAGATCTGAACAGTTTATTTTGGTTTTTCTTGTCCCACTTTCATTTCTTTCTGTTCAAACCTTTATCTTTGCCTCCAATGAATCAAGAATTTGATCATTAATTGTCTCTTCTGTTGTCTTGTATTTTGTTCCTATTTTTTTCCGAATTGATTTTTGGCGTTTTGACATTGATTGCCCTGAGGAACGTAATTTTAAGCAAAGTTCTATCCAGGACATGACTTTCCTTGTTTCATTTAGTTTTAATTGGAGACAGTTTTTAGTTGATTTTCCTTATTACCCTTTTTGTGGTTCATTGTCTTTGAAAACTGTATTTTCCATAATCCGGAATGATTTACCATTGATTTGAGGTCGGTTGTCAATATCGACCTTGCGTGACTACCGTGGAGGGGCCCTATTAGAAGCAACATATCACTTTAGTTTATAATATTTTAACCGTTTACTGGAAAGCGTAACTTAATAACCTTTATTTGGATTGACCTATTATAATAAAATAATTATTTATGAAATGCTTAGGTCATGATTTATAATCTCATATTTTCTAGAAACTTTATTCACTGAGATTAAAAGAGTTGTTAAACTTTTCAAATTAAGCTTGATTTTGATAAAAATTATGATTTTCTAGGTTCAACTAAATTGTATGTCATTTGAAACTCCTATAAACTGGTTGGTTGACATTGTATGCATGATAAACCATTACGAGTAAACAAAAGTTGGTGATTTGTATTTAGATCAACAAAATATTAAAAAATTTGGGCACCAATTCCGTTCATAAATAACAGCTCGAAGTTTGATAAAAAAATATCAAATATACCAAATTTATCTTAGAAACAGTAGAACAAGTATTATGATAAAAAAAACCATAAAGGATCACTTTAAAAACATTATTTCTAAAGATGTTGAGATTTTTTATTTATGATAAATGGACTTTACATAATGCAACTGCTATTATCGTTATATTACGTTTCATCTTTCAAACCTATCATCTATAGAATGCACAAATCTTAAATTGTTACACTGTTAAAGGAACATTTTTAGTTTATCGTGTTTTGACACGATCAACAATTTAGTTGAAAACCGGTTGGAAAACATTTGTAAGTACGGGATATGTTTTGATAAGTGTAACGATTGTTTATATTTGTGTTCAAAGTTCTTGAGTTAAACTTTCCAGTAAACGGTTAAAATATTACCTGAACTAAAATGACATGTTGCACCTGAAAAGGGTTCCTGCATGGTGAGGTGAGGTGAGGTGAGGTGAAATTGGGTTTAACGTCGCGTCCAAGATTATTGCACTTATATAGCGACGTGCATGCACGTGTATGTGTGTGTGTGGCTGCTTGTACTAGTCCGGACTGATGCCGATTTATAGTGCTAGCTCACTGAGATACCATGCCGCAGTTTAACATGAATACCCCACTCAGACACAGTATACTGACTCCGAGCCGACCAGTCCTTGTTTTAGCCCCTTAATGCCGAGCGCCAGACAGGGTAACAACAAGTAAAATCTTTTAACGTCTTTTTGTATGACGCGGCCCGGGATCGAACCCTGGACCTTCCGCTCTCCGGGCGGACGCTCTACCACAAGACCACGGAGGCGGTCTCCTGCATGGTAGTCACGGAAGGTGGATGTTGGAGGACGGTGATAGTTGATAGTGTCAGCGAATAGTAGGACTTGTTAGTGTTGGCGGATGGCAAAACTGGATAACGCTGGCAAATTGTAGGACTTAATAGTGCTTGGGGTGATAGTTCTCTATAGTATTAGCAAATGGTAGGACTTGGTCGTGTCAGCGAATGGTAGAACCTGATCGTGTTAGCGAATGGTAGAACTTGATAGTGTTAGCAGATGGTAAGACTTGATAGTGTTAGCGAATGGTGGAAATTGATTGTGTTAGGACTTATTCGTGTTGGATACTGGTAGAACATGATAGTGTTTGCGGCAGGGAGACTTGATAGTGTCGGCAGATGGTAGGATTGGATAGTGATGGCAGATGGCAGGACTTGATAGTGTTGGCAGATTGCAGGACTTGATAGTGTTGGCAGATCGCAGGATTTGATAGTGTTGGCAGATCGCAGGATTTGATAGTGTTGGCAGATGGTAGGACTGGATATTGTTGGCAGATGGTAGGACTTGGTAGTGTTGGCAGATGGTAGGACATGGTAGTGTTGGCAGATGGTAGGACTTGATAGTGTTGGCAGATGGTAGGACTTGATAGTGTTGGCAGATGGTAGGACATGATAGTGTTGGCAGATGGCAGGACTTGATAGTGATGGCAGATGGTAGGACTGGATAGTGTTGGCAGATGGCAGGACTGGATAGTGTTGGCGGATGGTAGGACTGGATAGTGTTGGCAGATGGCAGGACTTGATAGTTTTGGCAGATGATAGGACAGGATAGTGTTGGTAGATGGTAGGACTGGAAGAAGTTGGCGGATGGGAGGGAATTACAATGTTGGCGGACTTCTGATACAGAGATCTTAGCGACATGACGATCGTAAATCTTGTGAAAGTGTGGAATTATTTGAGGTCGAGGCAATGACCTTGTAAGGCAGCGGGTCATGACTGAAGGTTTGGTGGGAGTAAATACGTCGTGCTGTGTGGCAGTGGGTCACTGCGTTCGTGCACAGATACCAGCAGGTCAAACACCGCTTGGGCAGATTTTCAGGACCGTCGTCCGCACACATTAGATATCAGACGTATGCAGCATGTCCAAACATACACTATCTTGATAAGCTCATCAGACTAAAGCTTACGAGATAGTTTCGTGACTATGCACCGCTCGTAAACGCTATCGCTTGGAATGAGGTTCATATAATAATAGGTTATGAGAGATATGGATGACCTTGATGGAGAACACTGAGATAACACTCCTGTGACAGGAGTTTGACCTGACATGTTCTACGAACTCTCTGACTTGGACGTTTTATATCTACCTATATCTATCTATACTTCCAACGAGCAGGGGGTCACGGGTGGCCCAGTCGTCTTAGGCGCCGCGATTCGCTTTGCAGAGTTGCGTCCCTTGGGCACGCCAGAAACCTATGATTGTGTGTTCGAATCCTGGTTCGTCCCGATTGTGTTTCTAGGTTTGTCAGCACCATACTCGTGGGCTTCACCGAAGTGGTAAACGTCTGAGACCTGCATCACTTCGGGCTTTCCTCCCACATTAAGCTGACACGCCGTGATATAACTGGAATAATGTTAAAAGCGGCGTTAAACCCAACTCACTCACTCCAACGAGCAGTTGTACTTGTATCATTACTGATACACTTGGTGTTTAGCCAAAACGAACTTCTATAGATATGAAGGTACGATGATTTAGGGCTTGAGACATCACAGATAGGTTGGCGGACGATTGGTCGAACAATCGATGCTTCGGAATGGGTCATTGACAATACATTGATCACAGGTTAAATATGAATATTGGTAACATCGATGCAACGCAATGCTTTATATGCTATCGACACTCCAATGTCTTTTGTTAAAAATGTTACTTACCTTTCTATTCCATTTTAATTCAAAGACCCACACGCCACCCCACCCCACCCCACCCCACTTAGGCGTGTCAGAAACCTTTGATCGTGGGTTCGAATCCGAATTCGCCCTGATTATGTTCCTAGGTCCAGTACCATATACTTGCTCGTTGGTTTCACCAAAGTGGTAAATGTAGACTTGCATCACTTCGGGCTTTACTCCCACATCAAGCTTACACGTTGTGATATAACTGGAATACTGTTAAAAAGGGCGTTCCCCGAAACTCCCTCCCTCCCCCCTCCCTCCCTTCCTCCCCCTCTCCCCCTCTCTCCCTCTCCCCCCCTCCCTCTCCCTCTCTCTCCCTCCCTCTCTCCCTCTCTCTCCCTCTCTCTCTCTCTCTCCCTCTCTCTCCCTCCCTCTCTCTCCCTCCCCCTCCCCCTCTCTCTCCCTCCCTCTCTCCCTCTCTCTCTCTCTCTCTCTCTCTCTCTCTCTCTCTCTCTCTCTCTCTCTCTCTCTCTCTCTCTCTCTCTCTCTCTCTGTGGATCCGCCACTGTGGCTGATACTATTGCTGGTTTTGTGTGTTTGTAGGTTGGGTCCGGCAATGGTCTGGGAATAAAGACGGTGTCACTTCTCACAACTATGAACTCGCCACTTGGCAAAATGGTTGGCAACGCGTTAGAGGTGGCCGAATCAATCTGGACACTCCAAGGCAACGGCCCCGATGATCTCGTCAATCTGATCACAGAGTTAGGTAGATATACCACGAGCGCTCTTTACGAGATTCCTTCAAAATATCTCAATTCTATTTAAAGTTTGCTAATGCCTCACGTTTGTATATACAATAACCTCTAAAGGTGACCTCTAACACCCTAGGGACCAGGAAGGGGTACGTGACCCCAGGCGACCTTCAAATGTTCAGTCATTTTATAAGTTCAACTCATTGAGAGTAAAACTTTTTTTAAAGATTACATGGTAACTATTGGAACGACAGTTCTGCCACATGTTTTATCTATATTGATACTTTTTGGTTATTTTAAAATACAGTAGAGGCAAAGGTTTTGGTTTGAGTTCGAAAAATGTGTGGGCCTATTTTTTATTAGAAGTATTTGCGTCTGATTAGATGTATCTTTGTGTTTTTTGGGGGGAAACATCATCTTTTAGATGTTCAAAGCAATCTTCGGTTTACAACCCATAAATGTTCATTATAAATATGTGAAATCTTCTTACCGTAATAAGAGAAAAGAGAAAATTAACATATCCTCACTCAAGTGTCAATTCAAAAAATAAAGGTGAGCTTCCGTATATCTGGTAATCAAGTTTTAATAAGTCGATGTCCACACCCTTCATCACCTACTGACTCACTTGACAGTTCATTTACATTGTAACAATTTATTTCTGGCAGGCGGAGAATTGTTAAGCGTTGCAGGCAAAGCGACCTCTTCAGAGGAAGGTCGCCGTAGGATCATGACCACCCTCACTGACGGCTCAGCTTTGGCGAAGTTCTGCGCTATGGTGAAAGCTCAAGGAGTAGAAGCCGCCACGGCAGACGCTCTGTGCGCACGCGATGCCGACGTCTACAGTATTCTGCCGAAAGCTCCTGCCACCAAGGACCTCCTCTCTCCAAAATCAGGTACAGTTCTGGTGCCTTTTACGTGGGTTAGTCGTCATGGAAACCTGTGGGTGATAGTGTGAGCACCGATAAAGAAAAATTGCGATTAAAAGTGGGACAAGATATAGATCTAGAGAAAGAAGTTCTCTATAAACCGCGTATTAATACAATGAACCGTCCATCTTTCAGATTGTGCCAAATAATTTGCAGCATGGGTTGTCTTCAAGAACACTTATATATTAGGAAACTTCTAAATCTATTGGGAACGTTAGTCAATAATTTATCGATCAAGCAGACAGTGCACCGATGTATTGGGCTTAAACGTTGTTTTTGCTAGGAGACCTCATTTGCATATTAAGCGGATCGTGATAAGTTTATCGGACACGACTGAGTGAGTGAGTGAGTGAGTGAGTTGGGTTTAACGCCGCTTTTAACAGTATTCCAGTTATATCACGGCGTGTCAGCTTAATGTGGGAGGAAAGCCCGAAGTGATTCACGTCTCAGACGTTTACCACTTCGGTGAAACCCACGAGCACGGGTATGGTTCTGACAAACCTAGAAACATAATTGGGGCGAACCGGGATTCGAACCCACAATCATAGGTTTCTGGCGTGCCCAAGGGACGCAACTCTGCACAGCGACACTACTGTTCCTTATATGATACAATCTAGGTACAGCGAAGCTTTGTTGTGGGCTAACGAAAATAACCCAACATGACACCGAAGTAATGTTTATATTAATGGTGAGGAAAATAAATGATTGGTGTTGGTAGTGATAGTGGTGATTCGGATGCTGCTGATGTAAAGTCTTATGATGATAACGTTGAGGATGTCAATGAAGCTGACCATGATGATGATGCTGATGCTGATGCTGATGTAAAGTCTCTTGATGATGACGATGATGGTGATAATTTAGCTGACGATGATGATAATAATGATGTTGATGATATCATGGTAATGTAAAGGTTGATGATGACGATGAAGACGATGCTGCTGCTGCTGTTGTTGCTGCTGATGATAATGGTGATGATCATGGTGATGTAAAGGTTTAAGATGATGACGTGATTATAATGAAGCTGCTGCTGCTGATAATGATAATGTAAAGGTTTATGATGATGATGACGACTACGATGATTATTATGATTATGATGATGTAAAGTTTTGCTGTTTCCCTACAGGATATGTGACAGGTATTGGCGCTATGGCTTGTGCAGTTGTGGCACAAAAACTTGGAGCGGGAAGATCCAAGGCTGGGGAAGCCATTGACTATACCGTGGGATTGGAGTTCATGGTGACGGTGGGAGACAAGGTGGAAGAAGGTGGGTTTGTATATTGTTGACAGGGAACCCTTTCTCTTGGGCCAGAGTTGCTTGCCGTGGTGGGCATAATTCCGAGGCAAGAGAGTTAACTGACTTTACAAGTCCAGTTTCCACCCTTGCCGAACTAGGCTGGTATTGTGACCTTACTTACGAGTATAAATCATAGTCCAATCAAAATCGCGCGAACAAAATCGAAATCCGGTTCGTAAACTGTCGTGCGGAGTTCGTTCGATTGCAGGATTTGCAAAGAATGTGCACCGTCAACTCGTTGTCAACAGATATTTTCCAAATCTTTTTATGTTTTTTTTTATCAATGTGCTCACGTGATTTGATGCACTTCGCGATGTAAGACCCGTTTTATCACAATATAGATATTGATTATCGATCAGATCGTCTTGACTGGGCGCTGCCATTTTGTTGAAACAAATACAAGTGAATCGAGAGGTGGAATCTGATTGGTCCTTAGGAGAGGCTTAGAAGGGACATAACTCGTAATAGCCACTGGTGGCGCTACGATCGAGCCCAGGAATTTCAGCCTTTATCGGCAAGAGTGGAAACTGGACTTTTAAAGTCAGTTAACCCCCCTGCCTCGGGAAGATGCGTGGTGGGAGACAAAATTGGAGAAAGGTCAGTCGGTGGATTTCCATGGCACACCGACAGGACGTAATTCTAAGGTAGAGTTATCTCCATATATTCATATGACTGTAAGACACCTCGGTCCTTTCTTAAAATGTTACTCGTGATGATCCCGTGTAGAATAGGTCTTTAGCAACCATGCTTGCCTTAAAAGGCGACTATGCTTATCGTAAGAGGCGACTAATGGGACGGGTGGTCAGGCTCGCTGTCTTGGTTGATGCATGTTATCGTATCCCAATCGATGCTCATGACATCACTCACTGGATTGCCTGGTCCAGACTCGATTATTTACAGACCGCCGTCATATAGCTGGAATATTGCTGAGTGCGGAGTTAAACAACAAACAAACAAACAAACTTAAAATGTTGATCTACTTTTCTACAGGCAAGCCGTGGGTCAAGGTCCATATAAAGAATGACATTCCTGATAACCTCAGAGACCAACTGGAAAAAGCCCTGGTTATCGGTAGTGAAGCTCCTGCTTCTGGCACAAGCCGTGTCCATGAAGTCGTTTCCGGTTGATACTGCTGCAGCCGTCATACCTGTTCAGGGCCACACAACAGACCGTGTCTTCAATGTATACTGCCTAGTCATGCATATTTACTGGTCTGCTTTAACAAACGAATCTGTCTCTTTGTTAGAGAATACGGGGGAGGGGGGGGGGGGGGGGGGGGCACCCCCTTTTCAAAAAAGCTGTATCCGCCCATGTATCGTAGTATATATTTTAACTCTTGCAAAGCTAGGATTCTTTGTGGGTGGGTCGTAACTTGTTTCAACTGAAACCAGAGATTTTGTGTCAGTTTATGGCCATCTGGTATCACGTGACACCCCAGAGTGATGACGTTACAAACATCACTTGTTTCACGCTGTTTCATATTGGGTTTCACAATATACTAGATTGAATAAGCTTATTTTTTCTAAATGATAGTTCATCTCTTCATCCTTTATATGTGACTTGTCTCAGGAGCAAACGCATCCATGCCGTCGTAGGCCCGGTTGCACAAAGCGATTTCAGGTGTAAGACATAACTTCCATATATTACCATTGAGCTAATGTCGCTTTGTGGAACGGGTCCTTGGTTTTATACAACGAGTATTTCTGTTTTGTTTAACCTATCCAGTGATTGGTGTATGCACTCTTTATATATACCCGTATATAAATGTGCGTCTGTCTACCTGTCTACCGTCCATTTCTCTACCGCCACAGTTGCCTATTTGTCGTCTAATGTAAACCCTTTGTATCCCCGCCTCTCTGTCTGTTGGGCGAGGTGTACACAATATTTACCCAGTTGCTCAAAGGATCGACGTCCCATCCAGAACAAGTTAGCATCCATATATATGATAGCGTTAAAATAATGTTTTTCACAAGCGATATAATACATAAACCGGTTAACTGTAAAATACTATTTCCCTTAGTTATATTGTACTTAAAGGTTATTTTACACTGTTTTGAAAGTTATATATATACCTGTTATTGAATTTAATGTATTTTATACCGGTTATCTTCGTCAACTGTACAATACTGTTTTACCTGGTTGTATTGTACATTGGAGTTATTTTACACTGTTGTTAAATTTTTAAGGTATAGAAAATTAGAAATATAGCTGTAAAGCGGTTATCTTCGTCAACTGCACAATATTGTTTTACTTGGTTTTATTGTACTTTGGAGTTATTTTACACTGTTGTTCAAGGTATGGACATATAGCTGTTATTGACTTAAATCTATTCTAAACCGGTTATCTTCGTCAACTGCACAATACTGTTTCCCTTGGTTGTATTGTACTTTGGAGTTATTTTACACTGTTGTTCAAGGTATGGACATATAGCTGTTATTGACTTAAATCTATTCTAAACCGGTTATCTTCGTCAACTGCACAATACTGTTTCCCTTGGTTGTATTGTACTTTGGAGTTATTTTACACTGTTGTTCAAGGTATGGACATATAGCTGTTATTGACTTAAATCTATTCTAAACCGGTTATCTTCGTCAACTGCACAATACTGTTTCCCTTGGTTGTATTGTACTTTGGAGTTATTTTACACTGTTGTTCAAGGTATGGACATATAGCTGTTATTGACTTAAATCTATTCTAAACCGGTTATCTTCGTCAACTGTACAATACAAACATGCATGTACTGTTATTTGTTTATTGTTTGATGTCAGATTTCTTATAACCATTGATTACAGTTATTTCCAACTATATCTATAGTTAGTATAGTTAGATTCACATCAAATAACAATGTATTATATATAAATCAGAGGACGCTGTAAACCTGATATCCTTGTTACATAGGTCCGACTGTGATTCGGTTATTGTGGGTAACCGTGGATTATTCTCCTACTTTACCACCCTGTCATGTGACTAAAGGATAGCTCTTGTTTATACCTGGGTACAACTTGTCGGGTGCCGGTGTTAGTTTTGTTTGTTTGTTTGTACTGGTCATTAATGTTACGAGTGGGGATCGCATGTGCGCGTCATTAAGTAAAGTCATTATTTGGGACAGATTGTTTCTACATACGTTTTTGACGTTTTCAGCGAGTATCTGCTGTTTTGCATGTGTTTATATAAATACACTGACAGATGACAACGACACAATATAAATGTTTCACAATCATCGGGAACATGACACTATGCACAAACTTTATACATGTATTTGTTTATCAATGTGCATTATAGTTCTGTGCTAATTGGTATATGACGGTTAGGGGTTTTAAACTGATATATGGCAGTAGCGTCCGTTACTGTATTACCTCTCATCAGTTAATGGTTATTGACATGCTTGTAAGATGCGACTCACGGGATCGGATGGTCAGGCTCGCTGACTTGGTTGATACATGTCATCGTATCCCAAATGCGTAGATCGATGCTAGTGATGTCTATCACTGTATTGTCTGGTCCAGATAAAATTATTTACAGACCGCCGTCATATAGATGAAATAGTGCTGAGTGCGACGTTAAACAACAAACAAACATGTTTATTGTCAGATGTCCTCGGTGTCGCTGCTTGGCATGGATGTGACGTGGAACTGATAATTAACAATAAACGGATGATGGGGTCGGCATCTTCCAGAAGCAAGGGAGGTAACTGACTTTAAAAGTGTGGAAACTGGGCTCTTACAGTCAGTTAACTCCCTTGCCTCGGGAAGATGGGATTCGGCAGAAGGGAAGCAAAGGCTAGGTGACGAAGTTTTCAGGGATATTTTCATCAGGCTATTATTTTACAGTAAAACAAATGGCTTTGCAATTTATACTTGTGTATCAATTTATACCGAGTTCTCTCTAGGCAGCATCGCTGAATTAATCCCAGTCTCATTAAAATCAGATCTTAGTTCTCTTAGAAGCTGATCTGGGACATCAGATTTGTTTTTACTGATCCATTTAGTTCTTCTATAAAATAGATGTTTTTCAAACAATTTAGAAATTTAGGGTTATTCCTCTACAGTTGCGTGGATCAGATTTTGACGTTTAGCCTCAAAAAAAAGATATCACCATGCCTAGTTTATGGTTATATGGTATGCTATTCTCTAATTCTGTACGTGATTTGGTAGCTTTTTGTTAAAATCAACCTTTCTTCACCAAGGCTATGATTGCTCATAATAGGCATATCAACATAGCGAAGTCATAATGAGTGCAAGCCTGTCCATGTACACTTTTTTATACTTTCAATGAGACGTTTTGATAGAACTGCTGGTACCGACGCGTCGCAATCAAACGACAAAAGAACAGACGTTAAGCATAGTTCTTGAATATGATTATAATAGCGTTCTTCAAAAAATCTTGTTTTAAGCATCTAGTGCAAGGTTCTTTGAATGTTGGCCATAGTTAAAAATAGGTTACAACACTCAGGTTCCATGTTCAATCGTTCAAATGGTCACTGATACCTGACCCTTGCAACGATTCGACATCTGATCCTCGTGCACCGAGCCTTGGGGCTCAACTGACCATTTCAGCGATCGATTAAACCTCGGATCCTCGCGGTCTAACCTATACGATGTCTGAATATCGGTCATGTGTTCTGTTTGTTCCAAATACCTGCATTCCATACAAAATAAACACTTTTTTCTCTTTATCCTGAGTTCACTTGTCAGTGTGTTACCCCGGAGTATCCACGGTTAGCAATATCACAGGTTACCGTTGTCGCAGAATGAGTGAGTGAGTGGGTGAGCTGGGTTTGACGCAGCTTTGAACAGTATTTCAGTTATATCATGGCGTGTCAGCTTGTTTGTTTGTTTGTTTGTTGTTTACGCCGCACTCAGCAATATTCCAGCTATATGACGGCGGTCTGTAAATAATGGAGTCTGGACCAGACAATCCAGTGATTGACATCATGAGTATCGATCCACGCAATTGGGGTCGATGACATGCATCAACCAAGTCAGCGCGCCAGACCACCCATCCCGTTAGTCGCCTCTTACGACAACCATAGTCGCCTTTTACGGCAAGTATGGGTTGCTGAAGACCTATTCTACCCCGGATCTTCACGGGTCGAGTCAGCTTGATGTTGGAGGAAGTGAGGTGAAATGGGGTTTAACGTCGCGTCCAAGATTATTGCACTTATATAGCGACGGGGATGCACGTGTGTGTGAGTGTGTGTGGCTGCTTTTACTGGTCCTGACTGATGCCGATTTATAGTGCTAGCACACTGAGATACCATGCCGCAGTTTAACATGAATACCCAACTCAGACTCCGAGCCGACTAGTCATTGTTTTAGCCCCTTAATGCCGAGCGCCAGACAGGGTAACAACAAGTACCATCTTTTAACGTCTTTTGGTATGACGCGGCCGGGGATCGAGCCCCGGACCTTCCGCTCTACCATTAGACCACGGAGGCGGACTGATGTGGGAGGATAGCCCGAAGTGATGCAGGTCTCAGGCAGGGTAATAATGTAGCGCTTTGAGCACGCTTTAGGGCATGGATTTGGCCGGTACTTGTCGACTCTTATCTCGGTAACCATGTCGATGTTAATGTAGATATTCGTACAGGTACCTTCTGTCGGCTTAGCGAAGGCACGAACTGCTGGGCTATGGCTTGTTAGTAGCTTCAGGTCTGGCTGAAGTGGCTTATAACTCCCGCCACGGCGTGTCTGCCTTGCCATAACTTGTCGTGAATAGTCATGACATGTCTGGCTTAACGTTGGTTATAACTGCCCGTCAGGGCGTGTCTGCCTTTTCGTAACGTGTCATGCCTTGTCATGACATGTCTGGATTAAGGTGGCTTTTAACTCCCCGTCAGAGCGTGTCTGCCTTTTCGTAACGTGTCATGCCTTGTCATGACATGTCTGGATTAACGTGGCTTTTAAGTCCCCGTCAGGGCGTGTCTGCCTTTTCGTAACGTGTCATGCATTGTCATGACATGTCTGGATTAACGTGGCTTTTAACTCCCCGTCAGGGCGTGTCTGCCTTTTCGTAACGTGTCATGCCTTGTCATGACATGTCTGGATTAACGTGGCTTATATCTGCCCGTCACGGCGTGTCTGCCTTTTCGTAACGTGTCATGCATTGTCATGACATGTCTGAATTAACGTGGCTTTTAACTGCCCGTCACGGTGTGTCTGCTTTCGTAACTTGCCGTGCCGTGCCTTGTGGTGGATTGATGTGGTTTGTCATATATATCACGGCTTGTTCCCTTGCCAGACCTGTTCACTCGAAGCGTAAGTGACACGTTGCTTCTTTGGGTTCTCTCAGAGATAATATTTAGAAACTTCCGAAACAAAAAGAAATAAAAGAAATAAAAGATCGATAAAACACATCTCTTTAATGGTAATGTACATGTTAACACAAACTTGTCCGGACAACAGTTTCCTGATGTCAAATATAAATGTCAGAAAAATACTTTGACAACTCTTCAATGATCATATTCTTATCTCACGATAACCTTACAATAGGCACAGCGTTGATAGCCTCGCAGTAAAGCGCTGGCTGGACATGCCGAAGAGTGGGGTTCACATGCAGTATTTTAGTTATAGCATGGCATGTGAGCTTAATGATGGTCAAAAGCCTGAAAGGACATTAATCACTTTTGGGAAGTGAGTGAATTGCATTTTACGCCGCTTTTAGTAATATTACAGCACTATCACGGCGGGGAACAACTGAAATGGGCTTCAAACATTGTACCCAGGGGAATCGAACCCGGGTCTTCGGCGTGACGAGCGAACGCTTTAACCAATAGGCTACCCCACTGTCCTTCCTTTTGGGAAGCTCTTGGTCACTGGTGGGCAAGCCGTGCTGCCCCTGTCAGAGACAAATAACAGTTATATTCTAGAGATGGGGATGTTTCATCTCCAGGCATCGTGCCAGCCATGTACATCGTAAATACTTGAGTCGTGCCAATGTCAGCTAGGTCGCCTGTTCACAATACTGTTAAAAATATCCTTAAACTTATCAATATACATGTATAGAACAAATGATGAAGTTTCCTTCACAAAACATGGATATTTTTGTTTCGCAAACTCATAACATTGTTCTCACAAAACAACTATTATAAAGTATCAGAATTTCATTAAATTAATACAACTATCATCAATAATCAATCGTTCACGAAATATATCTGACTGCATAACTCTTCTAAATAACTTGTAAAATGTAAACAAATACGGGAAACATCAAAAACGCAATTTCAAATTTACATATCCTTATACTGGTTCGTTATATCCCCATGCACCTAACAGCAACAGTCTTAATGCACACAGATTATTACGGAGACAATGCTTGAGTCTATGTTTTCAGGTACATTACTACAAACAATTGATTATTTTGTAATGCTTCACAGTACGTATCAAGGAAAGAAAATAGAAAAATGGCTGAATCCCTACCATGTATTTGTACTTCTCAGTCACCCATAGATCAGATGTCCCTTGGGCACGCCAGAAACCTATGATTGTGGGTTCGAATCCCGGTTCTCCCCGATTATGTTTCTAGGTTTGTCAGCACCATACCTTGGCTCGTGGGTTTCACCAAAGTGGTAAACATCTAAGACCTGCATCACTTCAGGCTTTCCTCCAACATTAAGCTGACACCCTGTGATATAACTGGAATACTGTTAAAAGCCGCATTAAACCCAACTCACTCACTCATAGATCAGATACTCAAGTGAGCGACACAAGTGACTACCTGTAGTCCCACACTGTACATGTCCCATACACACAAACTGTACATCAGACACATTATGAAGGGTTATTTTCTGTGTATAAAGGGTTAATTTTCTGTACAAATGCCATTCTTACATCACTTGGAGGATATATGGGATATACAGTTATTACAATCACAGAGACATGCTGCCTCTAGTGTAGCGCTACTTTGGCCACAAGCATACACCCTCTGATTACACAGCTACACATATGAAGCCACAAAACTTCAAACATTGCATGCACCGTGATCAACCTTGTTTGGAGCTTTGGAATCCAGGGATACCCAACCATAGAACTTAGTTCACCCACTGCTCAATACACATGAAACTATTCAAAACTATATCAGCTTGGGTCTGATAAATAAAGGCACATATAGTAAGGTCACTTGTTTCAAGTCTCTTGATTTACATGTCTTGTTTAAAAACCTGCAGGGTTGGTTATCAAAAATTGAAACAAGAACAAAAAACATAAAACTTATAAGTGATCTCACACAAAACTGTTGGTGGATGAAATAAAAGAAGGGAAAGTAATAGGGTTTCTTCTACTATATTCATATATTTTGAAATGTTTTCTTCATTACTGATATTATATAACAGAATCAAAATAGCTTCCATAACTTTAATTTTATTTCCCTTTTATGAATTTTTTGGCCAGCGGATCCTTAGCAATTGCTTGTAAAGTGTCCTTGGGTCGTCATTGCTGACAGTGATGCCGACTGGTTTTTGGACATTTTAGGAGTGCTTCAAATCTGAGATTGGCTACCACCGGAAATATTCGTTAAATCCCTAAGCACCTCAAAGCAACATTAAAGTGCACAAAGATTATGAGCGGTACCATCGACAATTAAATGAGAATATATTTATTAGAGTCCTAAGATTGTGTTGAGCCTGAAATAAAAAAACATTTTTGACCCACCGGACCCCAATATCCTATCTATCACGGTCCTCTACCCAGGTGGCCATGACATCTGTCGTCCCCCTATGATGTGAATGTGAAGATGATAGACGGATTGCGCTCCATGCTTGCCATTGTTGATCACTGCAACAAAACACTGAAACTTATAACCAATTCATAGCAATATGACATTGTAATACAATTACAGCAGCACGTATCCTCACGAAGACATCAAAATAGACTCCAGTAACACCTGCTCTGATGTCGCTGCACTGGTTTCCACTCAAAGCCAGGACTGAATTCAAAATGCGATACTACTTGTATGACAACATCTCCAAGCAACAAATCACACACATTCAGATCCCCCGCTCAGAATATCCCTGTCAAAGGTTGAGCAGTATCAGGAATTATTACATATGAGGGAAACATATCGGAATTCATAAAAATCATACATGCCCTAGGATCATATCACGTCACGAGACTAAAGTGTATTGTTTCCGTCATCCAAATGGCATTGTTGACGTCATTCGAATCTTATTGTAACGTGAGGTCAGAATGATGTCACACCAGAAACGACGTCATAGCTGAAGATCGTTGACGTCATTCATCAAAGTGTGGTTCCACTGCTGGTGCAACATGCTGTCCTTATAGGTAAACACTACAATTCATCTATGTATGTAGACATCTTCTTCGGTAATATATAAAACACTATTTTCATGTTCATGTCATACTATGTTGACGTTTTGTTTGTTTGTTGTTTGTCGCCGCACTCAGCAATATTCCAGCTATATGACAGTGGTTGTTTACGACACTCGTGCCAAAATACCTGAATTTAGACACTCCTGTCGTAAACATAGTATGACATATGACATCATGTAAACACTCATATAATATCCTCTGAGTTCTGACAGGATCATCGGAGTCATTATGACTGCCTTGAGGAGACGTGTTGCTATGACAACAGTACTGTATCAGCTAGCTGTACAACTCACCCAGTCTGTAGCCTTCATCGAGCTTCTGTTTCTTTGCTACTTTCTTAGCCACAACCATCAGATGGCCCAACAGCTGAAAAGGGGAAGTAACTCTGGCATCACGTATCCTGTCTGTTATATCACTCCACTGTTTATCTACCTACATGTTACATGGGCACCACTGGACTGGTGATATGCTACTTTCTTAGCCACAACCATCAGATGGCCCAAGAGCTGAAAAGGGGAAGTAACTCTGGCATCACGTATCCTGTCGGTTATATCACTCCACTATTTATCTACCTACATGATACATGGGCACCACTGGACTAGTGATATGCTACTTTCTAAGCAACAACCATCAGATGGCCCAACAGCTGAAAAGGGGAAGTAACTCTGGCATCACGTATGTTTATCTACCTACATGATACATGGGCACCACTGGACTAGTGATATGCAACTTCACTGTAGGACTTGTAATTAGAAGAAATCACGCTTCAGCCAAAACATGACAGCTGTTGTCAAGCCTTTGGTTTGTCAAGTCCCTATAGCCATCTGAGTACCAACACATACTGTAGTGAAATATAGAACATCCCTTTCACCTGTCTGACGCTACCTGGCATATTGAATGTCCGTCTCCTCACAGCACACCTACTTTGTCCACATCTACACATGTACTTCAAATGTATAGTCACTGTATATGTACTGAGGTGGAAATGTACAAGCTCGAATAAGTGTCAGATTGCACAAAATGTGTTTGTTGTTTAAGGTTAAGAAAATAATAGTCTTGGTTCTCAGGCACCGCTAGACTAACATTTAGTCTCTGAAATCTTATATTACACAATATCCTTCTTGACTCTAAAAATAAAAATAAAAATTCCCTATGCTGATTTCAATAGAGCTAGCTTGAGCTGGCTAGACTTGCTTTTGTATGCATTTCTAGATTATTATTTTTTCATAAAATAAATATATTCCACGGTCATGGTGCAGGACTAAGGCACCGCCTGCATCATCATAAAGTTCACTGCATGTTTTATTTGTATTTCCATTAAAAAAAACCAACACATTCTTAAGTATTCCAAGTCTAACGGTAGTCAAATACTGTATTCCAGCATTTTACTCATAAAAGAATACATTTATGTAGGGAGGCCCTTTCCTAGGATGATTGTACACAACTGTTTATTTGGTTACAAACTTGTTTGAACAAGCAAAAAAAAAGAAGAAACACTGCCCCCCCCCCCTATATTTTCAAAAGCCATTGTCTAAGAACCAATACTTTTATTATTTTTTTTAAGCCTAATGCTGCTCTCAGGAATATTCCAGCTATATGATGGTAGCCTCTAAATAATCGAGTCTGGACCAATTGAGTGACTGATGCTGTGAGCAATGATCCATGCCGAGGGGAAGGATGCCATCATCAATCAAGTTACTGAGTCAGACCGCACGATCCATTTGGTCGCCTCTTACAACAAGCATGGGTTACTGGATCTATTCTAACCCTGATGCGACGTCAAATTTTAACTCACTTACTAACTCTAACCCTGATTTCCACAGGTGCACGAAATGTGAGTGAGTGAGTGGGTATGGTTTTACGCCGTTTTTAGCAATATTCCAGCAATATCACGGCTGGGGACACCAGAAATGGGATTCACACATTGTACCCTTGTCGGGAATCGTACCCAGGTCTTTAGCGTGACGAGCGAATGCTTTAACCACTAGGCTACCCGACCGCCCCTGCACGAAATGTGATGATACACATAATATATGAATGATAAATAACGACCTCTGTCTGACATTACCTTCTCATCCTCGTCAACTGCCTCACTCAGCATGGTTATAGGTTTCCGAGGAATCACCAGGAAATGGACAGGAGCTTGTGGGTTGACATCAGCAAACGCCATACACTGAGACAATAGAGGGAGAGAGGGAAAAGTCATCTTCCCGAATCAAGGGCGTTAAATGACTACAAAAGTCCAGACGCATAGACCCATTCGTCCAACCAAAATCTGACTCCTTAATTCCAGCCGAGTTCGGCAAGGGAGGAAACTGGTCTTTATAGTCAGTTCAGTCCCCTCCCTCCCTGAGTGGGTTAGATTGCTGACTTTGTGTGCTAGCAATTAGGTGCCTTACTCTGTCAGTGTGGGTTCGAATCCAGACAGGACTCTACACAAAAAAGTAACAATTGTTACATTTGACCACTTTCTAAATGGCATTGTGCGTTCATACTGATAGACAAAGAGAATCTCACCCGAGTGTCTTTTGATATATTTGATATCAAAAGTCACAAGGGTGAGATTTTATTTATCATCCAACATCATTCTTTCAACTTTTTCAATTTGTAGACAGTAATTAGCAGTGTCTTCAGTGTAAAAAGTACTGCAAACTGCTTCAGTAGCAGAGCCATTAGTGATGTCATTTGATTATGACGTCATGGTAACCAGTGACGTCACAATGGTCTGCAAAGCATTGTGATGTAATTTCATTGCAGCAATATCTACAGTGTAGATATCGCTTGATCTCAACCAAGCGATATCTCCTGTGGGAGCCAGTTTTGGATGATAAATATCGTATTGAGACTCTAGTATCAAGATACATTGTATGTACTGATACATGAGGCAGCCGTACTGTGACACCCTGGTCAATATACCTGGTCATCTTCATACAGTATGTCGGCCGGTATAGTCTTGTCCAGGATCTTGGAGAAGATGGTTGGCTGTCCGGTATACTTGGCTGCAGCCTGTGCCTTGCTCACCTCATCACTGCCGCAGTCCGTGGAGAGCGTGATGCTCTGGCAAGGAAATCACCACAGTATACTCTAGGGCTGGGACGAGTCCAAATTGACTACCCGGGTACCCACCTCCCTATTACCTGACCCTACACGGGTACCCACTGTAGGTCTAAGGAGATGACTCAAAATGTCCAATTGGGAACATTTTTAGCATAGCCCTGGCAAAACGTATTCAGATGCATGTATTAAACAATCTGGTCATTCATACACTGAAGTTGAAATAAGTTGTATCTTTATTCAACCATATGAAAAATCAGAAGGAATGGGAGCACAGTCAGAAAGAAATGCGAACATTATTGACTTGTAGTGTTACCATAGAGTTCTAGAAATTTTTGTCATTAAACAATATATCACATGTAAACCACGGGTCCGGGTAGTCCTGTGAGTACCCGGGTCCTACTCAGTACCCACCCGACCCGGGTACCCGAGTTATGCGTCCCAGCCCGAGTATAATCATCTCCACAGGAAGAGCTACACTTAATGCTTACAAAAGGACTTGGTTGAATGTGAGTCAGCTAAATCATATATAAATCACCGACAAAGTATGTCAAAAACAGCAGCCAACAGTGGTGTTAGGATTCTTCAAGCAGGTAAACCAGTGGGTGATAGTGTGAGCACCGAAATCATCAGGGTTTCAGATCAATTTATTTTCATTGACTGACTGTCAAAATGTTTAAATTTTATCTTTAATGGTTTTAGATAAAACAATGTTCTATCAAAAATTGATAAATCATGAAAATGTCCTAATACATTTTTCGCCAGAAAAATCACTCCTGATTGATATGATGATACATTTAGGAAGATGGTCATCACTGAATACCTTATGACACACAGCCATTGTGGCCGCTTAATCCCTATTTTACTCCCCTTTATGTACATGATGTAGCGATGTCAAATATTGCGATATCGTTAATTTATAAATGTCACTACTGTATCGATACAAATTTATGAACATTGATTCTAAATCAATAATTCACTGCCACAGAAAAGTTTTACATTTAAGACTACCATGGTATAGATGGACAATAAGAAGGTTAACATTAATTCTAAACATTAACAGATCAGCCTAGTTCATTATTAGCCTTAGTTGATTAATTGCAGAGAGAATTTCTTTATTAAGACACATACAGAACAACTAATTTTGTTATTAATTGATATATCATGGTACGTTTGTATCGATATATCGATACTAACCTTTCCAATCAATGACAACCCTACTTTTATGACAGGACTGTCTCCACAGATTCCCCATAGAGGGACACTTCTCTTGCATGGGTCAGTTAGAAAAGTATGTGATGAATGACAAGAATGTTCCAATGCTGTATCATTAAATAATGTCAGTTAAATATCAGTTGGCTGGCTGTGGATGGCGGTAAGTAACACCTACCTGGGTCTGTGGAGCTATCCTTGAGATGAGGTTGGCTGCAGTCAAATAGCGGAGGGGATTCAGCTGCTGGGCATAGTGACGTAGCATCGTGGGCAGGTAACTCCTGTAGCAAGAAACTGACTTTAATACATGTGAGTTACAATTAACACCAACATCTGTCCGTTGTGTAACTATTGATCAACACATCCGTACAGTGCAACTCACTGATGACATCTCTTATTAACCAGTAACCATGGTAACAAAATCTAAAACAAGTAACAAAATGATAAAGTTGACTTCTAAGAAATGCCTATGAAAACAATTCAACCGTAACAAAATATCCAACAAATGATATTCAACACATATAGCTATACAGTACACTGTAAGTATTCTAGTGATAATTTTTATCCAAAATACACCTTGTTTGTTACGGTACAGTCATGTTTTATAGCATTTTGATCAGAGCTATGTTGATAAAGTCCCTCTAACTCTCCTAGCAATCAACAAAATCTAGGAAATTGACATGCTAGGCTCTCCCTTCATCGTAAATAATGCAAGAAAATCTGCTGTGTCTAAGGGTATGGGTCCTCATCACACCATCACAATACAACTTCTAATTGGTAAGTTGAAATGTCCCCAGCTGTGAAGCTAGAGTCCTCATAAGATGAGATCAGACAATCTCTGACAAGGAGTGAGTGAGTGAGTGAGTATGGTTTAACCCTGTTTTTAGCAGTATTCCAGTTATATCACGGCGTGTCTGCTTAATGTGGGAGGAAAGTTCGAAGTGATGCAGGTCTCAGACGTTTACCACTTCGGTGAAACCCACGAGCATGGGCATGTTGCTGAAAAACCTAGAAACATAATCGGGGGGAACCAGGATTCGAACCCACAATCATAGGTTTCTGGCGTGTCCAGGGGACGCAACTCTGCACAGCGAATCGCGGTGCCTTAGACGACTGGGCCACCCGTGCCCCCTCTCTGACAAGGAAACATGTTGGATTTGTCATTAGTGTTGGCAAATAAACAACATTGATATAACAAACATAGAATAAAACAGGAGCACAACATGGTAAACACTAACATTAAGAATCATAAAAATAATTGAATTTTAATCAAAATAATTGTAATTGAAATTTAATCAAAATAACTACAATTGAAATTTAATTTGAATAAATGAAATTTAGTATAATTTTAAAACATTTTCTGAAAAGTTATTTTGGGACACTTTGAACACAAGCGTAAGTACAAAACTTCTCTGAAATGATAATATAACAGGCAATGAAGAGGTTAATAAGACATGTTCGCAGATATGAAGCCTCACTTTTTCAATATACACAACCTAGTGGTAGGTCCTACGCTGTGACACTAGCAATGTGCGATTGTGTGAAGTCTTTATAGCCAGACGTGATGTCTGCTTTCCTCCATGACAGAGCAGTTAATCCTGTCAAATCACCAATTAGCATGGCAATGATTACATGAATCATGTTTTGATTCATTAACAAAGTGTGAAAACATGATCAAATTAGAAAAA
Source organism: Haliotis rufescens (assembly GCF_023055435.1). Lineage (NCBI taxonomy): Eukaryota > Metazoa > Mollusca > Gastropoda > Lepetellida > Haliotidae > Haliotis > Haliotis rufescens. The sequence continues at coordinate 2,970,081 of NW_025964212.1, read as the reverse complement.
ACATCACGTTTCTCTTGCCACTGTCATGATTCGTTATTCAAGGAAACATGGAAAACGTATCACAAAAACAGCTGATGCCATCAGTGATTGCATGGATCAATTAGATCTATATTGTAACTCCAGTTTAGGAGTGTTTAGGTGTCACATCCTGTCATGTCAAACAAGTGAATACGTGTCAAAAGAAACGTACTTACGTAGCATAACGTTGTTAACATATCAACTATTTAATACAAACAAGTCATTTTCGGTTGTCAGTTTGTGTATGTGTTGTTAAAGACATTTTATTAGCGGTACGTTTCAGGAGTGTTATGGCTGGAGTTGTCTACCTTTAGGGACGGGGTTGACACGCTTATTATTTCTTATTTCAAAACAGCAGATGCATATGAGCGGAGAAGGTATTCATGCATAAAGATTAACTTTGGTCAATGGGATGTCCTCACGTTGTCACTCATACTAGATCATTAAACTGCATACCTCACACCAAAACACTGTCCTACTCGAGCTTCTTGTCGGAAGATGGCGCTGCCATATAATAATACTATTGTCTGGACGTCATATAAAAAGTCCTGGGACAGCTATGTGATCTGGTGGCATTTCGTATCTTCCGGCAAAGATGGGTTGTTTTTTTCATATAAGACAAGCTACAAAATGGATAAGGTGACATTCATGTTCGGTTTTAACTGTTCTATTTTGTCAAATAAAAAACCCTAAAAAATTGTACATTATTTAGGGACTGTTCACTTATTATGGGGGGTTGGGGAGGTGTCATGGAAAAAATGTTACTCAAAGGCGGGTGTGGGGCGGCAAAATATGTTACAGTTCCAATGCCCATCTCGCCGCTTTCCCCGACCCCACACCCATCCCAACGACCCCAAACTCCTTTCCGCTGTAATAAATAACCAGACCATAATTAAATTGTGCCAATTTGTGTCTCTAGTGTAGAAGTGTTGCATGTAACACAATTTAACACTTTTTTTGTGTTTTTACCGTGGTCGTGTCTTTTCAACAAACGAACAGATAATATATTCCATAGCTCTGTTTACTCTTATTATTTCAGTATACAAGTTGAAGGCTACACAGGCAAGATAAATATTTATCCCATAAACATTAACATAGAATAAAACAGTTTTCCGGCTAAGTCGCGAGTTTGCCTGCTTAACACCGGTAGACAGGATCAGGACAAGGGGGTCAAATGCTAGAGCTAGCCACATGATTCATCGTCCGTAGCTTACTGTTGTTTGTTGTCTATCGCCGCACGAAGCTCGACCAGACAATCCAGTGATTGATATCATGAGCATCGATTCATGCACTTGGGATACGATGACATGCATCAACCAAGTAAGCGAGCCTGACGACCCGATCCCCCTGTGTGTCTGTGTGGTAAATGTCTACAGAAAACTGTGCTGTGTGGTTGTTCACGATATATAGTATACAGAAATGAAACAAAGTGACACAAATATCGATATGAGTGTGAGTGAGTTGGGTTTAACACCGCTTTTAACAGTATTCCAGTTATATGACGGCGTGTCGGCTTAATGTGGGAGGAAAGCCCGAAGTGATGCAGGTCTCAGCTGTTTACCACTTCGGTGAAACCCACGAGCACGGGTATGGTGCTGACAAACCTAGAAACATAATCGGGGCGAACCGGGATTCGAAACCACAATTATAGGTTTCTGGCGTGCCCAGGGGACGCAACTATGCACAGCGAATCGCGGCGCCTTAGACGACTGGGCCACCCGTGCCCCCCAATATCGATATGAATACGCGGATCTAGAGGTGGGCGCAGGGGAGCCGCGTACCCCCACCCACTCCCTTTTTGAAGCATAGTAATCATGTTGACGTATAAAAAAAAATATGATTGAATCATTTGGTGCTACGTACGTTTTCGACAAATATAACAATTAACTGTCTCATTTTGGCTTGCAAACGCAACTTGTTTACAATGCATTTATTTGCATTCATATAGCATTGTTTTTATTTTAGGTGCAACCCCTTTCTAAACAGATATATCCGCGATTAAGAAGTGACTACTTACAAATCCGCTAGTCTAGGGGTCAGTGGGAATATGGAAGGACAACTTGTTTTATCCTAAATCACCTTATTGTATGGTCTCTGTCTAAATTTAGTGGGTGTCTAGTTATATATGTCACATTTACCATTACTCCGAAATGAGACCTGGCCGCCCAGTGAGTGTATTGTCAACAATATGACAGTTCGTCTATTTTATTTCAACTCGTATGGTCGAATCTGGAACGGTCAAACCATTGGTGGATAGCATGAACAACAGTCCTCGTCAGTGGGGTACGATGTTATACTAAATCAGCAAGGTTCCAGCTCGGCCTGGTTTCCTGGGTATGATGCGCTGGCGCTACACTGAGCACTGAGCCAGCGCATCTTACCCAGGGAACCAGGCTTGGTCCAGCTGTGTAGGTATTTTTCTAGCTGTGATCCATTGTGGCCAACCGATCCTCATTAACACCGCCGTCCATGTTTTACACAATTAAAACATAATACAGACACACCTGTACATCTGTTTGTCTATTTGTTTACACAAGACACGCACCTCTCCGTGTGAGAGTAGCATCAGGTCGTGATCCGAAGGTCGTAGTGTCACGCTTCACTCTCATAGAAATCACGCTTTTGAGAAAATAAGAATTACTTGCCGATAAGCCAGTGCGTGTCACCTCTCTCCGTTGTACTGCCACCAAGCAAATGTTTGTATATAATATAGATGTGCGTCCTTGTGGGTAGGAGTTATTTGTGTTTGCGTTGATAATGGCACATGTGTAAACGTGCTTCTTTGTAAAAGCAACACGTACGGAGAAAATAAATGACACAATGAGGCCCGTCACCTGTAACAACAGACATTCCGTCATCAACGCCACCATGTCCTACAATGGAGATGTTTAATGTTTGACGCCGCAATCAGCAATATTCAAGCTATATGATGGCGGTCTGTAAATACTCGATTCTGTCGCCTCTAACGATAAGCATAGTCGCCTCTAACGACAAACATAGTCACCTCAAACGATAAGCGTAGTCGCCTCTAACGACTAGCATAGTCACCTCAAACGATAAGCGTAGTCGCCTCTAACGACAAGCATAGTCACATCTAACGACAAGCATAGTCACACCTAACGACAAGCATAGTCACATCTAACGACAAGCATAGTCACCTCTAACGACAAGCATAGTCACCTCAAACAATAAGTGTAGTCGCCTCTAACGACAAGCATAGTCGCCTCTAACGACAAGCATAGTCGCCTCTCACGACAAGCATAGTCACCTCTAACCACAAGCATAGTCGCCTCTAACGACAAGCATAGTCACCTCTAACGACAAGCATAGTCGCCTCTAACGACTAGCATAGTCGCCTCTAACGACAAGCATAGTCACCTCTAACAAGCATAATCACCTCTAACGACAAGCATAGTCACCTCTAACAAGCATAATCACCTCTAACGACAAGCATAGTCACCTCTAACAAGCATAATCACCTCTAACGACAAGCATAGTCGCCTCTCACGACAAGCATAGTCACCTCTAACCACAAGCATAGTCGCCTCTAACGACAAGCATAGTCACCTCTAACGACAAGCATAGTCGCCTCTAACGACTAGCATAGTCGCCTCTAACGACAAGCATAGTCACCTCTAACAAGCATAATCACCTCTAACGACAAGCATAGTCACCTCTAACAAGCATAATCACCTCTAACGACAAGCATAGTCACCTCTAACAAGCATAATCACCTCTAACGACAAGCATAGTCACCTCGGTGGGTTTTTGTACTAATCCGTACTAATACAGTTTAACATGAATACCCCAGACACTCAGACATAGTATACTGACTCCGAGGCGACCAGTCCTTGTTTCAACGCCTAAAAGCCGAGCGCCAGGCAGGGTAACAAGTAGTACCATTGTTTAACGTCTTTGGTATGACGCGGCCGGGGATCGAACCCCCGACCTTCCGCACTTCGGGCAGACGCTAGACCACTAGACCACGGAGGCGGCCGACGTCAGGGAGACATGTTATATTATACATTACAATGAAAATAATTATATTTTGGCCATTAGAACATCCACCTCATGCATTCCCTGAACGTAATAAATGCTATATCCTTGTCTAAAGTTGCCTGTACATAGTGCATATCATAAACAATGTCTACTATTTTCTAACCGTTGAAAGGCATCTGTGTATTACAACACGCAAAATAAATATAGATAGCGATATGCTATGGAGCATACCACGTGTTAACTAATATAGCCTATAGGGTGAAGATATGACGAAAGGTAACACACTTCTGTCCAAGATTATATGACTTGTCAGGAAATAGTGAACACAGGCATGTGATAAAGAGAAATACTGTCAGAGTATATGAACATATACCGGTCTCTCAGTATTCCTATAATATCTGTGTGTGGCGTACATAAGTCTAGAAATGCACTGAGAAATTACTTTTAACCTACGTTCCCTATCTAACATCCCTACAGCTACATGAACAACAGCAACAATGGCACACTAATCATCCTCACCACGACGACAACTACAACATGACCGAGGAGCCAGGCCAACCCCAACATAACTATCGGCTACACGCAGGACAGTATCTGTGGCAGTAACAACATTATCATCGGCTGTGTGTGCAACGTAACCGTCGACACAGACTCACCTGGCTCTGGCGTCGTTCGCTCAAAACTGACTCACGGTCGCATGGTGCAGATGTTATAACTGACATCTGGGCGGGACGGGATTTTTTTTAGACAAGCCTTGAAATGACATAGGTCATGGTCTTTACAGTGCGACTTGATACAAGAGAGAGAGAGAGAGGGGGGGGGGGGGAGAGAGAAAAGGGAGAGAGAGAGGGGAGAGAGAGAAAGGGAGGGAGAGAGAGAGGGGGGGAGAGGGAGAGAGAGAGAGAGAGAAAGGGAGGGAGGGAGAGAGAGAAAGGGGGAGAGAGGGGGCGTTGTTGAAGTGCCGTACTTAGTTGCATATTAATAGTGTTATATCATCAGGGATATATGATTCTTTTATACTGTCCCTGTTTATATGAACTTAAGATCAGCTGAACACGTCCCTTTTCTTTAGTAGATGGACATTTTAAATGAACGACATCCCATTTTATGGTCAGTCAACCTGAGTAGTGTAATGACTATTTACAGTGTTATACACACTTCTTTAAGTTAGATCATAATTTCACACGTGGTATTAATTACGATGTCGAGACAGGAAATGGACACACTTCAATTGCAACTGGCACACGTTGTTTCAGTTGTTTATAAACACTTTTATTGTGTACACCTAACTCACTGGTGTTGTATTCTGTAGTATATTATTAGTTAAAACCTTTAGTGCGTGCATCTGAATTGAATAATGCGAATACGATTTAACCTTCTCGTTAGTCCACCGACATGTTAATTTGAATAAGTTTTATTATTGTCTTTAGACACAAAACAAAAAAATCATGCATATTTTATACATGAAGAAAAAGACAAGTTGTTAACAAAAGGAATTAACTTTTCCCTGTTGTACATTTTTCACTTGTGTGCATGCGCAGAATTGTTATTCTTCCTGTCTTAACCAAACAAGCGCCCCAATGCGCTGTCCAACAGAGTACTGGCGACCCCGTTGAGATGTTGTAGAGGAAATAGTATGCACAAGCGCCATCTGGCGTCTGCAAAGATTCATGATAAATGACATGAGTAATGAGATGGCGTCGATATGTTGACGATGATGTACACTTTTGTATTTTAAAACACTATTCGATCATGGAATATACAAGATAACAAGTGAAGATGTCGTCTCAACCTCCACCCTGCAGGTTTTCGGACTATTTCGTCATCTGTGGCCTCGATGTTTCCTCCGGACTAGAGCCTGATCGACTGTCAGGTGCGTTGTCCAGTGTTTTGTTTACGCCTGATCGGGAACTAAAATGTCATATGGCCATACTTTGTGGATCAGACGATATTTCCTTATTTACTGATGCTGTTGTGAATTGATTCACCAGTAACTAAAATCAAGAACACTTCGGCTCCATATTACCATCGATTGCATTGTTATTATTTAAGTTGGTCTTTGTTTATCTATCAAGCTAACGATTGACAGCTGTGGTATGACCATGTAATTTGTCAGCTGATTCAACTCTGATCTTAGGTTTTGAATTTGTTTATAGTATTTAAATCTTTGAATGCCTATAATATTACACGATCCCGGCCAACCCAAACTATTTAGAAACAAAGCTTTTTTTTTCTAGTTTTGAAACACTAAAAGAGCATGGGTCCCAGGCTGTTTGAAATGATAATGAAACTTTTATTTTGGTTGACCCATATTCAGGATTTTATTGATCCATGTCTTTTGTTTGTTTGTTTTATCATTTATATATGATTATTTGTATCATTCAAAATGTGCATCAGGTATAACAACTCTCCCAATGCACAGAGGCTAGTGAAACATATGCATGAGTATCAGATGACAGGTGCAGGTTATGTTAGTCAAATGGGATAGATCACAGGACCATGTAACTATATAATAATATACAAATTCGCTAAAAACTCGTAGATGAGGCCTTTGGCTTTGTCTGCGAGTCTGTTTGTTATTATTATTAGTTACATGGTCCTGTGGATAGATATGTATGTAAGGAGATTGCGGGCTTGTTTGATTTCAGCTTCAATTTCAAAACAACAAATTGTTGATATTTGAATCTACCCCATATCTATAAGCAAAGATGTGAAATTATGGTAAAGCATTTGCAATACATTTGTTATTAATATATTAAATGTCTCGCTAGTAATGCTCATGATGCTAGTAATCATAGTAATATTAGACATTAATGTCCAAGTATTATCACAGTAACAGTATATTTAACTCACACTATGACTGTAATTGTACCATTCATACACTTTGAAAAACTATGCTGTATGCACAAGCAATCATGGTGATATGCTTGAATCACTACACATGTTCACAACAGATAAAGTCCTAGTTTCAGCTTTTCAGGAAACAAATCATGGATTATTTATACAAGTCATGCATTTTATGATCGTTATGTTTAATATAAAGTATGTCAAGTATGGTAATATGCAGATATATCAATTTAACATGCTTAAGAGTTAGTGATTTAACTCTTTTGGAATTGCTTACAGACATATACTATAGTTTGTTGAATCACTGCTTTTGTTATGCTGCATCACACATTGATAGGTTTATCTTGTCAGGAGAATGTGTTGTGAACTTGTGATAGATGTAAGCATTGTTTCAGGTTAACCTTGTTACATTGGAAAAAGGAGTGAGCCGAGTAAATGTATGCAGACTTGTATATCATGTGTATGTGATCAGTTCGTTTCCGTACATATACATGATATACACATGCATTGTTCTCCATCGAACACACATATAAACATGGGCAGTTAAATTAGACAACACAGGTTGTTAATATATTACTGATAATTCATTATTATATCATGTACTTACAATCAATACCAATGGAAAATAACTTGAGAACACTTGTCATGATGATACAAGTAGTAAAGCAATGCACTGAAAGTTTAGTGAATTGTTACTAGTGATAGACTAATATTTAACTTCTGGGTTAGAAATTAGTGGGGTTTTGGTGTCCTTGCTTCTATAGTATTTTATCCAAGGGCACTCTGAAATGTTTAACATTTAACACTAAAACTATGACAAGGGCCTATGTCTTTCATGCTTGATATCAAACACTGCAGATTCTAAGAACTTATCCTGTCTATGTTGTTGTTGAATATTAGCAAAATAACTCTCTAACCAAAGTCATCTACGTTTATCATGTTTACACTGAAGAGAAAAAAACATCAATTGAGGATGAATCAAACCATAGAGAACCTTTATGTAAGTCATGATATGCAGTGCACATTGTACATTCAAATGAATGATTTGATCACAACTGCTTGGCTCATATAACCATAACTATCCCCCAACTTGTCCATTTCATCCTTGAGATAGGGGCGGTTGGTTAGCCTAGTGGTTAAAGCGTTAGCTTGTCGCGCACGAAAACATGGGTACATGGGTAGCGTAAAACCATACTCATTCATTCACTCATCCTAGAGATACACTTATCATGATTTTAGTCTGTTTACTACTAAAAAAAACAATTTAATATTGAATAATAACATGTAAGGTGATATGTTTTTAAACAACTTTGAATTTATGTTGTCTTGTATATTATGTATTTCATCAACCATGTGAAATATACTTGACTACTATTCAGATGTTAGTATCATCATGATCATAATAAGTCTATTTCCCTTCCCCTCAGAATCCTTTGTTGAGGATTGCCCTATGATGTCACCATGTTTGCAGAATTCAAAATGCTTTGTTCGGCTTTTGGATTTAATTCTTCATCAGCAGTTGCTAATTCCCTAGAAACAAATTTGCTGTGATAATTTGTCCATACTGTGATCATGACAGGATTGTGAGGAATACAGAGGCAAGGGCTTCTGTGCTGCTGAGACTGGTTGGAGACATCTTTGTTTTCAACTTGAATGATGAGTCTGATGATTGCACGTGGCTCCATTGATCATGCTCATTATCACCCTGCTAAGTTGGGACACGTTCAGGACAAATGCATCTAGATGTATTACTGACAACTATTATGTTCATTAACTGTGACAGTTTGGTGTGATTTCACATGACGTACCTTGGTCAGTGTTTTCTCTGTTTTTACTTGGATGAATGTGTTATTTTTTAGAAGGTTGGTCACTAGCTATGTTAGGGATGATGGTCATAATAGATTGATTGTTTAGATATGTTAGTCATAAACTTGATAAATAAGTATTATCATCATGATCATGATTATATGGCCATTTGTGTCATTCCATAGGAAATTTACATTTGTTTTTTAATGTGAGGTAAACATGGTAAACAGTCAAGAGTTTGGTATTTATTTGGCAGAATGTGTTGTTCATGTTACATGATGCAGGGTTTGAAACTAACATAATAAGCCTGTCAGTTTTGGACTGCCACTTTTACCTTATAAAGGTAGGTGGCAATGCTGCAGCATATCATGTTTGTGGCCTATTGACATGATTGAAAATGAAAATGAATTCTAACTCTGTGTATCAGGTGAGGTGAAATGGGGTCTAATGTTGCATCCAAGATTATTGAACTTATATAGTGGTGTGTGTCTGTGTCTGTGTCTGTGTGTGTCTGTGTGTGTGTGGCTGCTTGTACTAGTCCGGACTGATACCGATTTATAGTGCTAGCACACTGAGATCAACAGTTTAACATGAAAACCCCACTCAGAGACAGTATACTGACTCCGAGCCGACCAGTCCTTATTTTAGCCTCTTAATGCTGAGCACCAGACAGGGTAACAACAAGTACCATCTTTTATAATGTCTTTTGGTATGACACGAACAATCGAACCTCTGACCTTCCGCTCTACCACTAGACCACGGAGGCGGTCCCGTGTATCAGGGGATAAGGATGTTGATAGTTCACTTAGGTGATACAGACAGCATGAACATATTGATTGTCAGTGTCAGTATTGTTGCTGAGTAAGTGTAGGTGAATTCACAATTCATTTTGTGTCAGCTGTTTTCACAGTTTTTGACATGTTTGAGGTCAAACTTTTGTGTTATGTGAGACACGTTAGATGCATGTTTTCCCACAAATTAGTGTCCAGCTAAAAGAAGCATTGTGGACGAAAAAAGCAAGGATGAAGGATGTTATTGGTATTTCGGTTGTGCAAATCTCTATCTGTTGTGTTTATGTGTGTATATGTGTGATGCGCTGTCAACATGTTTATCTTCTGTGTTGAGACAAGTGTTAAAATGCTTGGTGTTTGTCCTCTTCGCACCTGTTAACGCGTCCACAGACAGCTTAACGTGTTGTGCTAACATTGTCTTCATAGCTAATGACAAGAACACATATATCCCTGTGATGTCCAGGAGCCATTGTGCTGGTCAGACAACTGACCGGGATGTATTTCATGCTGCGCACGTAAGATAGGATGGATAGTTCTTGTTTAGTTGTTTCCAGTGTGAAGGTCACATCATTTACAATATGTCCGGTGTCATCATAGAAAAGAAAAATCAACACTCAAAACAAAGTGAGTTATCATATATTGCAGTGATGTATGAGAACTTTGTTCTCAAGCATGACCACAGAGTGTTCCATCAATTTACAATGGCCTTGTTGAATATACTCTTAGAGATAAGTCATCTAGGCCAGGGATATGGTGTATGGATAGTCGGTTTGTTTAGTGTTCAGCTGTGTAATCTTATGTGTACAGAGACGGTGTTTGTGAGTGACCCTCACCATTCTCCTTCTGTTGCTTGTTTTTACACAATGAGCAGCTCAAGATTTATGATTGTACTTATACTTAGATATATAGTCCATGTGTACGAGATATACTGTACCACTAATAGTATACATGGTATAGACAGAGGGGCTTTGTGTTGATGTGTACACACTTGGTCAGTTGCTATGTTGGTCATATTGAAGTTTACAACATGTACAGTTTTCTATTATCATAAGAAAATATTACTAGTAAATGAGTTTGATGTTACTCCGTTTTAAGCAATATTCCAACAATATCAAGGCAGGGGTCACCAGAAATGGACTTCACAAACTGCACCCATGTCTGGAATCGAACCTGAGTCTTCGGCGTGACGATCGAACGCTTTAACCACTAGGCTACCTGACTGCCCCTATTTCTACTAATGTTGGATTTATTTCATTTATCCCAGAGCTTTAGATTGCCAAGGGTGTCCGGTCACTGTCTCACTGAAAAATACAAGTGACCAATTTTGAGCAATATGCATGATATCATATGGTTCTCTGTCTCTATCCTTTTTACTGGCATTGGAAAACTTGACCTATGCAAAAAATAAGTATTCGCATTAATCTGGAGTTCTGTTTAACAAATGTACCTACAGATACAGGGTTATACCTGGTCACTTATAAGTCCAAGACTGCTAGTGAAAACATGGAAGCACCAGTTATAAAACCACTAGTCCGGATTGAGCTGTAGGCTTGTTGTATTATGCTCATGGTGTCTATCCCTGCAAATATTGTGCTTGCTTCAGCATTCTCATGTGGTTGATCTACAGTGATTTAGTTTCATTGTATGTTATACCTTGCAAATTTAATTACACAAGATATTTTCATTGATTATAATGATGATGACACTGGGAACGAGAAAAGTTAAGTATTTCCGTCCATGACTTCACCTATGAGAATCCTCTTTCACTGAGTATTCAGCATGACAGCATTATGAATATCCACTATTTATATAATTATCAGGTAGGACTGGGTGGAACACACAGAAACACAGATAATAATTAGATGGCCAGGATATTAGGCTTAGTGCAGTCAGCATGGGGCTGGGTTCCTATCTGATTGCAATCAGGAGGTTAACTGTCTTATCGTCATGATCATAGATAAAAAGAAGGAATCGTTACCATGGTTACCAACCATAGATGAAGATTTATTTCTCTTACCATGCTTACTGCTGTGATTGTATTTCTGTTCATTTCAGTCAGCGAGGTAATGAGTGCCACTAAGTAGGAGGCTTGCCAAGTCTGTGGCATGGGCTTGTGTTCTGTACACATCTGTTTAGACTTGCACAAGTCTCTAAGGCAATAATTATTAACTCAATTATTCAGTTTCAATCATAATTTCAAGATTGTATTAATAATAAGAATATGTTATCCCTATAACATGTATAAAAGACTGGCTGTATGTAGACTTGCCTATTTTAAAGATAGAATTACTATATATTCTTGGATTTTTTATTCAGTACATCCTTAGAGCAAGGCTAACATCTGTTGTACTTTAGAGTAGACCACATCTATGATGTCTATTGGCAGTAGAGGCATGATGGACATTTACCATGTTTACCACATAATTACCACTCTATGCCAGTGCCGAGCCCAATAACTTATCAGATCATGGCATCAGCGTGATCAGTTTTAGCTTAATAAGGCCATGATGACCATGACAGCTAGGCTAATGCCATTCTCTATCTCTGAATGCTTTGGTGTATGGTATTTGTTTGTGTGTGGTTTAACGCCGCACTCAGCAATATTCAAGCTATATGACCATGATGACGGCGGTCTGTAAATAATCGAGTCTGGATCAGACAATCCAGTGATTGATATCATGAGTATCGATCCATGCAATTGGGATACGATGACATGCATCAACCAAGTCAGCGAGTCTGACCACCCGATCCTGTTAGGTGCCTCTTACGACAAGCATAGTTGCCTTTTACGGCAAGCATGGGTTCCTGAAGACCTATTCTACCTCGGATCTTCATGGGTCTGGTGTATGGCATGTCAGTATTGAATAACATTGAGAAGAATAGACTGTAAATGTCAAATATACTATGAATAATGAAAAAATGTTACATATATATTGTTACATACAATGGGGAAGTTGGCAAAATATGATACAGTGCCAGGGATAATTCTAGGGTGGGGCCTTGTGCTTTAAGTCCCTAAATTTAATAAAAGGCCCACATTTTCAAATACTAAGTGTCATTTTAACATTGCGTTATATGGGGTGTACCTCTGGAATTTTCACATAAAGGGCCCATGTAAAAACATTTCTTGAGTGAACCCTGCAGTGCTAAAACCAATCCCCCCTCCCTCATAAAAAAAATTACCAGTCCCTTAGCTGTATTTCTCAACCTTGGAATCATCAGAAGTGAATTATGACTTGGTGCTGACATGTACTATTGACAATACTGTAGAGTGACAGCTAATGTGAAAAACAATACAAACAGCCGGGCTGTACCAGACACAAGGATGGACTACACGTGTACATGACTCTGTAGTTACCATGATCACAAGACATGCTGGAAGGGATCATGTGCTGATTCTTCCTTAGGAAAAGAATCCAATCTGAGCACTGATTCAAATCTAAATCATTAATGGTCTGGTAAATTGGGGATAAGTAATCATCAGGGGGCCGGTGTTAATTGGAAAGGGGAGCTTAGTGTTAATACAATGATCAAAGTAGATAAGCAGGCTGTTTGAAACTGTAAGCCATGATGATCTAATTGTAAGGAGAAACGCCAAGACAGCCAGGCATCTGTGAGGATGATTAACATGATTAAGCAGTAAACATAGTGGAGCCTGCTGTTGCCTCTCAGCACGACATAGACAGTTACTGTAGCTAGAGCAGTGTCTGTCAGTGTCTGCTGAGACACCCGTCGAGTCACTGGTTACTCCACACTAATAGTAGGAATACATGATTCTCTGTTTACAGAGCTCCAGCTGTGTACCTGCGTAAAATACGCATCAGAAATGCAGAAATAGGCAGTAAAATAAAATCCATTAAAACGAACATTACAGATACGCTACAATAATAAAACTTGTGCGTATCATCAAAATATTGTGAAGTAACCCTGCGTATTCGATTAGCAAATCTGCAACTTATTTTGAAATTATAAACGGGCATTCCGTCACTCTTGCCAAACTCCACGATGTCAGTTACATCATGATCATTTGCCATCACACTTTCTTGTTGAAGTATCGTGGTATTTTTGAGTCCTATAAAGCTCTGGAACCCACATGACACCAGTTTGCAGGGACTAGATGAATAGTGTTTTTAAATAATTAACTTAAATACCCACATGTGTAAAAGCTAGTGGGTAACAGAAATTTGAATACCCAGATAGAATTACTGATACCCAATGATTTTAAAATGACAAAAGCTTATCTGGAGCTGTGGTTTAGTTGTCCTGTTCTTGTCACTAGATGTGAGATACTGAAACAAACTACTTGTCAGTATTGATTATGAAACTGTATTTGTTTAGCTATATAATGTATAATATCCCTGGTAGATAAGAATAGGTTCCCAGTTTCCTATCCTTGTTATAAGACTACAAAGCATCCTATAGGATCGGGTGGTTGGACTCTGTGACTTGGTTGATTGAGTGTTGTCATGCCTCAACATTGTACATAACATCAATCATTGGTTTGTGTGGTCTTACATGATTATTTACAGGCTGCCTAGATGTGGATGGAATATTGCTGACTGCTGCTTAATGCAAAAAACAAAGAAAGAGCGCATGAATTTACTTGTTGTACATGATGAAAGTAATGGATTCCTTGTCATAAACCGGGTCATGCTTATGCTTGTTGTGTTAAAAGTAAACATTTTGTCTCTAGATCATGTAGATAGTCTCGATTCAAATACTATAGCATGAAACGATAGTCAACTATCCCCTTATTAATTTCTAACATGGACATGAATAATATTGTTTGATATATTTAATCTTAATTGATGGGTTTGGGGCAGTCGGGTAGCCTAGTGGTAAAAGCGTTCGCTCGTCACTCCGAAGACCCGGGTTTGATTCCCGACATGGGTACAATGTGTGAAGCCTATTTCTGGTGTCCCGTGATATTGCTGGAATATTGCTAAAAGCGGCGTTAAACCATATTCACTCACTCACTATTTGATGGGTTTAAAAGAATAAGCATAAGCTCAACTTTCTAATGTCTGGGACCATTATTACTGTTGTAGAAAGTCTCTGGGCTAGAGTTCATACTAGGCTGTATCATTGTGCCTTTCACTATGTTCACAGTCTTAGTTTTCAGAAAGAACATGTTATTAATTTTATTATTTAATTTTCGAAAGGAGCATATTCATTAAGATTACTGATGGGCCTTATCATGCTAATGGGGTATATTACCTTGAGTCATTGAAGAATGTGTTGATGAAATGAAGGAAAAGTTCAAAATCATAAACCTAGCACTATTTGCAGTGGTGTGTCCATATAAAAGGTAATTTGGTCATAAGGTATGTTTGATGATTATGATCATGATGATGAGAAACAGAAGAAACATGTTTGAAAATAAAATAAGAGTCTATGCTCAGTGATGCAAAATCAACTAGGGATGTAAAATCAATTCATTATTCAGAGAAGGCTGCTGAAAACTTTATCTGTAGATAGATTCAAGTCAGACATGAGACACGTCGCATCTGTATTTACAATCCCAAATGGAAACAAATATGTCATTGATGACACATCAGATTCTTGGAATGGACCACATGTTTGCAGCCATGTCTACAATGAACACTGGAATCAACATGTCCAAGTAGCTTGAAAAAGTGAGACATTTACTACAGAAAGCGAGTGATTGTCTGTCCTCCAGCTTGGTCCTTTGTCATGGTCATGTGACTTCCTACTGTGGCCCGACAGGACACCAGGCTTCCTGAGCTGTGATAACCCCACCACCTCTGGTCCCCTCACCACCACCCCTGGTGCCCCCTGCCTCTCTCAGCTGCAACTCACAGCGTTATCTGCAGCCAGCAGGAAGGTGCCTGCTGTACTGTGATCAGAAGATATGGATGAACATGGAATAGTTCCATGTTCAGGATGACATGTGAGAAGTTTACTGACGCTAGCAGCTTTGTAATGCATATCACTGTTACATTGACAAATTAGGGTTAAAAATTAACCTATTTTACACAAGTCCGTAAAAATTATATCTTACAATATTCCTACAGAGCTGCTATCTACATAATCATGTTAATGGTAGAACTCGTTTTGTTGACATTGACCTGAGCCACCCAAATTCCTGACTAGAATTTATTGATATTGGTAGAATTATTGCAATAAGATAAGTTGACTTGAGGCTTGAAATTAGCATTGGTTGCATAACTTTTTCATGCCAAGGATATAAGATGATAAATATTGTCAATCCTTAGTAACTGCCTGACAGTAATAAACATGATATATGACAACTTGTTTATGATGGTAGCTGTAAATGATTACTGTACAGACTTCATTAACATACCAAGTTCATGGAGGGGTTAACATGGTTAAGCACATTGCTGTATTAATCATGTTAATGAGAATTGTGCATGTTAAGTGAGTCAATAAACATGATAATGTGTACTTGGATTCTGGAGTTAACATATTCACCATATTAACTGCTCTGGTGCATAAACAATATTGTCATGAATTAGTTGGACAGTATTTTCAACTGGTCAAATATGTGGCACTGGATTGAAAATGTCAATTTTATTGGTTACTTTTTAAGTTAGACAGAAGTTTATAAATGATATTCATGATATACTTGATATATGCAGTGTTTCAGATTGGTCAAGCACAGTGACTGATCTGCATATTGTTACACAAAATTACCAAATGGTATTTTTTACAATTTTAGTGTAAAATGGTTAGAAGAATGTCATCAAAATTTGTAAAAATCATACAATTGTCCTATTGACATTTGTCTCCAGCAAAATCACTGTATCCATGGTATCCGGCATTCCTGTCTTTGAAACAATGGCCGAGAAAAAGGTTTTGCATACTATCAAACTTCAGCCTGATCAGCTGGTGGTATTTTGACACTTCCCACTAAACACTCTGCTTCCATCTCTTGTAGCAGGATGTGTAGGAGATAAGGCCTCATGTGTTACTATCAACAGTGTACGTTCTAGTTAACTTCACACACATGCTGCACACACAATGTACACAGACAACTCCAGCTGACAGAGAGGAAGGGTACATGTGTGTATCATGTCAGTACATACATGGAACAGCTGCGTAAACATACTGTACATGCTCTGTATACCTGGGCAGTCATACCGGGACCGTTAGTGGGCTACTATCATGTTCTGCTTAGCCAGGTAGAACACAGCTAGTGCAATATACACAGATGTATTTGCATGAACATCATATAATATACAACAATGGTGAACAACAATAGACTTCCCAGGGACCGAGCATGTTCCTAGGAAGGCGAGGACAAGTTCAACTCTGTCATGTCTGTAGACACTTCTTCTGGACCGATGTTTATACTGACTAACGATTATACCTGGTATACCATGGGTTTGAATAAGCTGAGCAATCACCAGAGAGTCGAAGTGTGTGGACCAACCATATTAGGGATTAACATTAATTTGAATGTTACTGTACAGCTGTATGCTCACCATTGTTGTATATATTGCTTAGCTAAATGAGGGGCGGTCGGGTAGCCTAGTGGTTAAAGCGTTTGCTTGTCACACCGCAGACCCGGGTTCGATTCCCGACATGGGTACAATGTGTGAACCCCATTTCAGGTGTCCCACGCCATGATTTTCCTGAAAAATTGCTAAAAGCAGCGTAAAACCACTCACTCATTCTGTTAGCTAAATGATGTTCATGTAAAAACAGCTGTGTAGGTTGTACTCATGGTTTCTTGTTCTACCAGACTAAACAAACCCCTTCAGTCAGAACATGACATTACTGTATACTGTCATATGAGAAATTAAAATGAAGATACCATCAGGGTGGCTTTGCTCATTGAATCCATAGTCATTCTTTTCCCATCCTGCCAAGGGTACTGATAGCATGGCACATGTCATAAGCAGTTAATGGTGCACTACAATATGCTGTTGTGTGCCTATAGGCATGATCATGATGATAGGGCATGTAGGGTACACGACAATTTGTGCAAAAGGGTGGGTTAGTATGTTGTCTGTCTTGCAGATTTTCTACATGAGTTAATTGTCAACAAAATTCTAGACAAATTTTAAACATTAGGTAACACTAATCAGTTCTCGTTATCATGATAATGAGAATGGAATAATTATAATTAATTATAGCTATAGTCTTCCTTGATAACCCTTATAGTGCTTATTGATCAACCATTGTCATCACTTTGTGGAAAAGTTTAGGGATGGCCATCATAGATAAAAAAAAATGACTGAATCTAGGTCATTTGTCCCTCTTCATATTGTTCAGTGTACATACACCCAGTGCCTATCAACCATGGTAACAGCAGAGTAGTGTTCAGACAAGTAACAGTTGAGTTAATTATAATGATGGGGAATACACTGATACATCAAAATTAGAAATGCACAACCTTGAGCATGTTGAGAATTCAGGGCATACATGAACATGATGAAAACAATGATGGTCTTGTTTATTGTTAACCGTAACAAGGCACGGTCTGTCCCAAATGGATTTTTTTAAATGGTCGATGGGCCCAAACAGGAGATTTAGCTTCTCTAGTCAGAGCACTGCAGGAGTTATAGAGAGGAATGAATGCTTAGCTCAATGTCTAATTATCATGATGATATATATTTTAATGATTTAATGCAAATGGTATGTTCCTTTCCAGGAGATAACTTGCACTGTCCACCACTAGAACGTCCATACAAGTCCAAGGTCCTTGCTCACTACCCTGAAAACGTACAATGGAACCTGTTCGACAAGGATGCTGTTGGCATGGTAAGTGTTGCTCTCTGACCTAAAGGAGCCTCCTGAGGCCCATTCCACAGAGGGATCTTAGCTCTAAAGGGTCGTAACTTCCATAGTTTAACCATGTTAACATAGACGGATGACAATTATAACACTAAGATGACCTTGTGGAACAGGGCCTGGGTGTTGTTTGTTTCAGGAGAGTTTGAGAGTAGTTGTGTTTGTGGTCCAAATTATTATGTGTACACTAGGGCTGCACGGTATTACCGGTATACCGGTATACCGCAATATGAAAATGAAACAATTACGTATCGCGATACGTTTGTGATGTACCGGTATATTGACAATGATTTTGTGTTTTCAAATTGAACTTGCTTATGATTAATTATTATTACTCATTCAACACCGTAGGCCCGTAATACCGGCCAAGAAGCATTCCCAGACACCATAGGCCGGTATAGGCCCTACCGGCCAAGCCGTAGTCACGTCAAAATAGTATATAATTTTTTAAACCTACCAGTCATATCTTTCATTTACTAAATCTATCACATTTCACAATGTCTGAAATACGTATTCAATTTCAAATGATCATTTTTTATCAATAGATTAAGAAATTATTCACTATTTCCCGTAATGTTATTTAAAATAAAAATCTCAGACACGCACTTCGAAAACGGGTCCACATCGAACATGTCAAAGAGCAAAATAAAGACGTTTCAAGCAAAGCTTTGAATATAGTATACAAAGTTATAGATACAATCAACAAAAATATATCTAAAAGTTGTCAAACTTACTGCCAAGTTATTATTTCCATCTTTTCGTGCGATCGCTTGTAATGTAAATCAAATGACATCGGCTTTCGTCGCCTAAATTCTCGGCTCGGACACGATGTTTAATGCCAAAATTATGCATGAAAAAACTTTGTCACAGCTCGTAACCTAGCATGATACATCAACAAAGCACCATATTTTTAATATAAATTGCGATTTCCTGCTTAAGATGTTCAGAATGGCAGGATAAACAAAAAGATTTCGTCAAAATCTAAAATTCATAACACAACTGTAATTTGATTGACTGCCTTAGATCACGTGCTCAAATTTGACCAATCACAAACCTTGTAGCAGATTTTGGCGCGAAAGCGTCATTAGAAACCAATTTTTATCCAATAAAATCGATTGTTATAACTACGAAAAACTCCAGGTGATGTTACGAGCGTGAAGATGAAAGAATAAGCTTTCTAGCGATGTGTCATATGCCAGTCTTCGACGAACGTGTTATTCATACGAAGCCTCGAAAACAGTGGTATTTCTTCATGTTACTGAGCGGACAGGCGCTGTTATCGGGAAATGGGTGATGACAGATACTATTGATAATTCTTTTTCAAAAGCTTTTTCAATAACGTAAACAATAAAAATAAAAAGGAAATAGGTAAGTGCATTTTATGAAATCGTATATTTGCCGAAAATCGTCAAATTTTCGCTTCCTTGGTCCTTAATCTGGACGTTGTGACTGAACATAATTAAGTTGTAAATTAATTATTTAAATAATGTGATAAACAATACTTTCATATTTATAAACAATAGGATCAGACCTTTCAAATGGTGTATAATATAGAGTTGCAAAGATGTTTTACAAGCAGATATTTTCTTTGATAAATGTTGGTTTCATCTATCACACAGGAATCTCTGGTTACTGGGTGTCACAGCAGTAAACGCTTCTGGTTGACTGGTGTTGAAAGAGTTAAAACAACTAATATTGTCCATCTTTTTACCTGCGATGTCATTGTGATGAAACTGCACGAACAGCTCTTTGATAAACAATTACAAACTTACGTTACCACAAACACTGGACCCATATTATACATAAATACCTCTAACATTTCTTCCTGAACCTATGAGCTAAACGCACCCATGAAGTCACTGAGTCTGGAGAATTGATATCACTAATATTTACTGCATGTTGGACTTTACCATTATGGTGCCTTAAACAGCTATTCTTGAGTCGAATAGCACAGCCAGTCAGACACAATATACAATTGTCTGTTTTGTCTGATGGTTCTGGTTTTTCCCTTTTTTTTCCTTTGAATAAAGCTAAACTTTGTATGATTGTACTGTGATTCAATGTGGAGGTAAAAGAATCTTAAACAGTGGACAGAACTCAATAAGTTTTCTTCCACAATATATTGCAGTACGTATTGCAATACAGAGGAATGTATCGCAATATATCGCAATACGAAATTTGGGGCAATACACAGCCCTAGTGTACACATCAGTAGAAACTAGGGCTGGGACGAGTCCAAATTGACTACCCGGGTACCCACATCGCTATTACCCGACCCTACCCGGGTACCCGCTACAGGGCTCAAGAGTTTGGTACAAAATGTCCGATTGGAAATAGTTTGAGTGTAGCCCTGGTAAAATGTATTCAAATATATGTATAAAACGATCTGGTCATGCATACACTGAAGTTGACTGAAGTGTTATTTTTATTCAAACCTAAAAGGTCAGAAGCAATGGTGCTTAGGCTGTAAGAAATGCGAACATTAGTGTCTTTTAGTCTAACCATAGGGTTCTAGATATTTTTTTATGATTAAACAATATATCACATAACTAACCACGGGTCCGGGTAGTCCTGTGGGTACCCGGGTCCTACTCAGTACCTACCCGACCCGAGTACCCGAGTTGCCCGCCCCAGCCCTAGTAGAAACTGACAGTAGTCTGGTCCCCATCCAAAATGATTATTGTATCCATGCAACGGTAGGAATTATTAAAGGTTTTACCCTTGTAGATGTTATACAATCATCCCATAAGGACAATATGGACTACTAAATAAATGACTTAATCTTTCTACCTATGCAAAGTTTGTTTTTTGTTTGTTTTTTTGCAAAATCTTGTGCACATAGTGAATGTCATTGTATTTATACCATGTATACTGTATATTCTGATAACAACACTTATTTGTTGAGTGTAGATATCTTTTTTATCCAAGTGGAAAATCTATCTGTATGACTTTCTATGTACAATATAGGCATGATAGATGAACAGTGTTTTGAGAAAGGGGAGTTTATTGAGAATTCCTGAATGGTGCATGACAATGTTGTAAATAGTTCCTTTGAGGAAAAGACAGAGTGCTTAACCTTCCTGGATATGTGCATTATACTTTCAGTTATTTTCCAAAAGAAACAAAAGCCTTATCTTACTTCTGAAACCATGCAAACATGATTTTGTGTATTTGAATATATCTGGTAGGTGGACTTACTTTCTTCTCTTTCATTCAGCTCAGCCTGCCAAAAGGGTTGACGTTCCGTACTCAGAAGGATTCCCGCCACCCTCGCTTCCACACCTTCATCATCACACGGGAAGACGGGTCACGGACATTTGGGGCTACATATGTGTTCTACGAGGAGGTGGGGAACAAACAGATCTGTGCCGCCATGCAGACATTACAGTCCATGTTCCAGGCCGAAACTGGCCCGAGTCAGCACCGCTCCTCCAACTACCCCCCTGTACCCCACGACAGCCCAGTCTTTATGAAGAAGATCATCCCAGCCAGCCGGGAGAAGGTGAAGACATTTGACATGAGTCGGGACAAACTGTATGTGACAAAGTGTATCTGCCTAGTGACACAGATGCCGTATGTTCGTGTGTGTAAGATGTACCTCAAGCAGCTGCACGAGGCTGTGACCCGCCCGACCCAGCCACCCCTGCCCCTGGAGTGTTACGTGTATAACATGCTGTACGACATCCCCCTTCCGCCACCGGGACGCTGCATGAAGCTGTTCGGTGTCTCCGGACCCATCTTTTGTCAACGTCCAGGTGAGATCATACTGACACTTCATATGATTAGAGTGTGGGCCAAGAAATCTTTAGAAATCAGCCATAGAAACTCATCTTCCCAAGGCAAGAGAGTTAACTGACTATAAAAGTCCAGTTTCCACCCTTGCCGAACTAGGTTGGAATTACTGGGCTCATCGTAGCGCCACAAGTGGCTATTACCAGTTATGTCCCTTCCAAGCCTCTCCTATGGACCAATCAGATTCCACCTCTCGTATCACTTGCGTTTGCTTCACACAAAATGGTGGCGCCCAGTCAAAACGATCTGATCGATAATCAAGATCTATATTGTGATAAAACGGGTCTAACTTCAAGAAATGCATCAAATCATGTGAGCACCTTGATTTAAAACATGAAAAGATTTGGAAAATATCTGCTGACAACGAGTTGGCGGTGCACATGCTTTGCAAATCCTGCAATCGACCGAAATCTGCATGACAGTTTACAAACCGGATTTCGATTTTGGTGCGCCAATTTGATTGGACCATGCACAAAGTCGTTAGTTCAGCCAAAATTTAACTCCATAATACCAGCCTAGTTCGGCAAGTGTGGAAACTGGACTTTTATAGTCAGTTAACTCTCTTGCCTCGGGAGATGTAGAAACTAACAGTTTTAGCCCACTAGTCTTATAATGGTAACATATAGGAAAACCGTTAGGAAGAGCAAATTTCTACTAGTCATTAGGATACCTTAACTATTGGGCATTTTGTCAAGGACTATACATGCTATAGGACTAGTGCCAATTTCTAACGCTGATTATGATAATCAGAGGCAACTGTTCATCTTGTTTGACAAATCATCTTGAGAAACAGTTGACGATTGGTCAATTAACCATGCTTATGATCTGCCACAGCTCCCTAGTTGTTGTCATTTTATCATCTAGAATAATCTGATAATATAACGTTGACAAATCTTGTACCAAACCTTTCTCATATAAACCTTGTAAACTGTATTGTCAAAACAAGATCAATCTCTAGAAATCAGGATTGATTAATTGATTTTGGGGACCTCTCTTTCAGGTAGACATCAATATTATTGATCAGTTCTCACCACCCCTAGTTTAGACATGTTAATGTGATGTTATCATGATTATGGAAGTATGATGATAAACATTACATGTTTCTCTGACTTCACAATGTTCACTGAAGAAAAAGTTTGATATTTGAGCTTGATTATAATCAGTGATACTTGTATCTTGTACTAGGTGATGTTTAGATTATGTTGTCTGTGTGTCCTGCCAGGTCTGTCTGAGCTGCCTCTGTTTGACTACTCTCTGTGGAATCTGTTCCACAAGCTGGGGATGGAGAATGTTTTGCAGGTGTTCACCAGTATCCTGCTGGAACACCAAATCTTGCTGTACTCATCAGGTGAGTCTTGGCCATCGGTTACAGTAACCAACACTGGGAGCATTCATCCCATCTCAGACTATTTGTCATCAGTATTCATGACTGTACCGGATATTCAACTTTGTCATGTTTCTAGATGACCCCACCCCTATCATTTCTCTGCTATTTTGTCATCATTAATATCTTCTGATAGTGCTGAGATATATCACATTTTCCACTACACACATTAGGTAGGTGCTGATGGAGAAAATATCACTTTTCATGCTCATTAACCGTGTTCACCATGTCAATTGAAAATCTTATAAATCAAATTCTAATTTAGATTGTTTGTTATGCTCTTCAGAGAGAAGCATCCAACAATCAATAAAAGAGGTCGGGTCATTATTGGCTGGAGGTGCCTTTATTGATTAAGGAAACTGAATTGTAACAATTGTTAGTCATTTAATCATTGCCCATGTATATTTATCGTTATCATTTGCCATTATATTAAATATGATTATCTGAAGATAAAGAATTGGAAACTGAAAATCCTTTTCAGAACAGTGGTTGAAATCAAATTATCTCAAGCAGAAGCAGCCTTGATTTTTGCTTCTGTAAATACCAAATCAGCAGAAGAAGACTTAAGATTATTCTGTTACCTTTATTCCAGATTACCACAAGTTGATGCTTGTTGCGGAGAGCATCAACGCTCTCATCTGCCCCTTCTCCTGGCAACATGTGTACGTTCCTATTCTCCCCGCATCCCTCCAACACTTCCTGGATGCCCCTGTACCATTTATCATGGGCCTGCACCGAGGCCAGGAGGACCGCTCCGATCTCAAGCTGCCCAGTGAGGTGAGTCTACAGTCTCATGGTGGTGTTTGGAATTTGGGGGCACGGATGGCCTTGTCGTCTAAAGCGCCATGTTTCGCTGTGCAGAGTTGCGTCCCTTTGGCACGTCAGAAACCTATGATTGTGGGTTCGAATCCCGGTTCGCCCCGATTCTGTTTCTAGGTTTGTCAGTACCATTCCCGTGCTCGTGGGTTTCACCGAACTGGTAAACGTCTAAGACCTGCATCACTTCGAGATTTCCTCCCACATTAATCTGACACGCCGCGATATAACTGGAATACTGTTAAAAGCGGCGTTAAACCCAACTCACCCACTCACTGTTTTGAATTCATGTTCACGTAATTTGTGAAATCACAGATAGACAGTTTGACTATGTTTCTGATTAAGTATTCGGTATTTATTGTTTACAGAAACGTGTAATGTTACTTGATTTTCTCATTTGAAGAATGTGACATTAGGTTCTGTTTCAAGATGTTGTGTATTTCATTTGAAAATGACATCGTGTATTTTGCCAGCTGTTTCAAATGAACTCCCAGGTATCAAATACCCAGTTACACCAACCAATCTTTGTGACTGTCTATGTTGATCATATGTGATTACCGTAGACGACGTAATAAGCACCCCACTCTAATAAGCGCCCACGGTGATATTTGCTAAGATATTGGCTAGTGAAAAATCCCAATTAGCACCCCTTCCGATTGATCAATGTACACAAGACTTATTTATTCGCGGATAATACACAGTCATGTGTTATGTGCACCCTTAATTATGGGCAATTAAATTCAGGAAAAATATATCTGTCGTACATAAAGATTTCAGGCTGTCAGCATTAATAATGAAATTTATCTTTCAGCTCTCTTTTTTTCACCAAAATAATATTCAAATAAGAGCCCCCTATTTCTAGTTTTGAGAGCGCCCTGGACGCTTATTACGTCGAATACGGTATCTAAAATAGCCCCTTCAAATCATGAGATTAATGGTTCTATGAAAAATAACGGTTCTTGCCGATTGTGTAAGATATTACAGCATCAAGTCACAGGGAACTGAACTCAAAAGCTTTCCTAGCCCTGGTAAAGATAAAATGTCCTTGTAATATTAATCAATGGAAATTTGTACAAGCCCTGATGGAATTTTAACTAGTCCTTGGCTAGCGGGCTAGTGTTAAGTTCTGACCCTGTGTTCAGTGGCTGACGTTGTGTTTTAGGCCAACATGTGTTTTGTCGACATTGACCTGTGTGTGGTGGAGGTGGCTGAAGACCTGCCTGTGTTCCCCCATCGGACAGAGCTGATAGAGGAACTGACCCCAGTGATCCAGGAATACCAGGACAAACTGGGAAGGGAGACTACTACCACCAGCACCAAGAGCTACCCTGGCACCCCACGCAGAGACAACAACAAGGTCCTCTCCCAGACAGCAGAGTCAGGAACTGGGAGCTGGCCCAACTCACCCAAGAAGATGGAGATTCTGCAGCAGAGTGAAGCATGGTTGAAGATTTCCGACCTGGCAAAGAAGACTGGAGTATGGGAGTCCATTGAGGATTTTGCTGAGGAGGGCAAGATGGCTACGAAGGAGAAAGCAAGGGAAGATCCTGATCCTAGTATAATGCCTGCGAATGAGGTTGATGAACTAAAGTTTAACAACTGCATCAGGGAGATCTTCTGTAACAGATTTGTTCACATGTTCATGTCGTATGAGGCATTTGTGATCCAGCCATCACAGGACATGGACTCTTGGCTGAACAGCAGAGAAACCATGCACAACTTTGACAAGGCAGCCTTCCTCAGTGATCAGCCAGAAGCCCATCTCCCGTTCCTCTCTCCCTTCATAGAAACTCAGATGTTCACCACCTTCATTGACAACAAGATCGTGTCTCAGTGGGAGAGCTGCGATGCTTCTCTCACACTGTTTGACGACAGGATTAAGGCGCTGAGGGAGTCTGGGGTGGAGACGAGGACAGACTTCTACAGTGAATGTTCCACAGCTAAGGATACAGGTGAGGGCCAGGCTGTGTGTTCAGTCATACAGTGTTGTTCAATTGGGACAGGAACTGTTTGGGTTCTAAGGGACAGACCATTTTGTCTTTGGGGCCTTAGATTTCTGTTTAAGATTATTTTTCAGTCGTGCTTTAAATACAAATTATTTTCCTCAATTTTCCACACAGGAGGAACAGATTATATTTTTCCAAACAATACAATTTCATGTGTAGACATTCCCAGGACAGTTTAACTGAACGTGATAAAGTGGAATTTTCTTCCTCAAGTCATCATGTTCTTTGGTAGGATTTTTTTTTTAAATAATCCATCCCCATGAACAAAGAAATGGATAAGTTGATGGGCAACATGTACAATTTTAGAATTGACTTTCCATACCATGTCAAGTGTAAGTGGGAATTGAACCCAGGTCTTAGGTGACACAAACAAATCATCGATAGTCCATTCTGTCTTTAAGTTATGGACATGAATGATAATTGGAATGATTTAGCTAATTCATGAGCTAGACTGTTCTTGTACACCCACTAAATCACCATCTTTGATATTGCAGAGGCAAGCATTGAGAAGCGAGCTACGTACATTGATCATGTCGCATCAAAGCCTGCAATGCCATGTAGCCCGTTTGAACCCGTGAAGATCACCACTGGCTTCTTCCCTACACTCAACAAGGACGTTCTCAACACAGAGCCTGTCAGCAATAAGTAAGCAGCTGTTTCATTCATGTCATTAAAGCAGTAAAGCTGTCAGGTGTGCAATGGGATCATATCAGGGATTTATCTAGACCGGCTCGGAGGCCCTTGATCTACACTAAATGATAAAAATTCCCAATTTGACTTTTACATTTCCCAATTCCTCAGAATTTATGAAAATAAGAACATAAGAAAAAACAATTTTGAACAATTTTGGGCTAACTATTTACTTTCTGCTATAGATCCAAGGTGCGAGATAATGCCAAGTGGCGGAGGAAGGATCGGATTCTGCAACATGCAGAACACCTGCAACTCAATTCCGACCAGAGAGAGGTGAGAGGAGATGTCCCTCTTTAGTCTGCTTCAGAAGAGACTGACATAACATACTCAGGCTCTTTCATAGGATAGTTACATTGAGCTCGATCAAAATGTGAACCATGGAAATGACTTGCTATTTTGTAAAAATAATGTGTTAAAATTTTAGCAATATAGTTTATTGAGTATTTGTGAATTGTCTTGCGTGTGGGAGTCAAAAACAGTCAACCTTGGTTATGGTAAAGTCAGATCATGAGGATAGATCAAATTATTGTGGTCTATGTCCCCAGTGGTGTTGAATGTGTTCTTACAATGTATAGTTTGGATATAGTGAATTAATTCTAAAGCTCATGTTGACATTGTTATACTCCAAGTTGACTGTTGTGACTTGTATTTGCTGCAGGATATTGTGAGCATCTTGATGTGCATGCCGTGCTACCACTTGATTGCCCACCCAGTGGGATCTCACTCCAACATGCATGCTTAGACATGACAATGTAGAGGACATCAGTTATCCTAATGACGTCTTGTAGACGAGCTAATGACAAACAGTAATATCAGATGTTATTTGACATGGAATTAGGAATGATTGATGTTCGTTACACCTGCAGATTTGCAATGTCTTAATTTTGTTTTTCTTTTTTTCTTTCCTCTAGAACGACCAAGTAATTAGTTGATGCCTTGTTTGTTGAGTTTCTTTTGTTCGATGTGTTTATGTTGTATTATATACATACATGAAGTTTGTAACATCTGAGTAGACTCAAGTTTGTCGAACTTATCCAGGATCTGTTAGTTGCTTTGGTGGGGAACATTTAGTGGCAATGTTTGGTTTGAGGAATAACTATCTTAATACATTTGTATTTTGTGATTACATATAATTTATAAAGTAACTTGTAAATCCATTATCAATTAACCAGTGTATCACATCTTCATTTTACTATGACAAATACTCTGGATCCATTTGGTACAATAGCTTTGATTCGGGAAGGGAGTTGAGTGTTGTGCCTTTTGAATCAGGGGTTAAAACAATCTATGGTAGCAGATGGGTCTAAGGGTTTTATTATGATATGATGGATGTGTATTACACTGGATAATCGAGAATGCTGGTATCGTAGATCCTCTATTAAACACCAGAACTCGAACAAACGCCAGGCCTTGAATATATGCCAGGTCTTGAATAAATGCCAGGTCTCGATTAAGCTGGGCTTTGATTTAACGTTCTTTTCCACAAAATTCTCCCCATTCTTATCGTAGCCAGTAAACACTTGGGGTAAAGAGTATCTGAAAGAAATATACAATCCGTCTTTAAATATCAAGGAAATATGGAAAATCACATGTTAACACCTTAAACTCAGATAGTACAAACTTGTGCTTGTAATTTAGCATCTTACATTTGACTGAAACTAGCAACTTTGACTTTTGTTTCTAAAGTTTGCCTTGGCTGAAAAACATGCCAAACAGTGGCTAGTGAGTACATCCAGGCTGTCTGTCTGTCCACTTGTCTGACTGTCTGTCTGTCTGTCTCTCTGTCCGTGTGGTCAGACAGTAGACTCGCTTCAGCTTATGCCAAGATAGTCATTTCATTCAGGGGACTGAAATTTGTAGAGCAAAAAACTAATGAACAACAGTTAATACACCATGAGTGAATAAATGTACAATTAAATTAATTAGTAGTCAATAAAGTCAGTTTGGGGTAATCATAGTATGATGTCAACACATCATTTTCAGAAACAAGTTGGGAAACATTTTCAATCCTCTCAGTGGAAAATGCAGTGAATTTTCAAAGTCAACTTCTTGCTGAAAAGCTTGGTCAGGCTGTAAGATTGCTGGTGATTTATTGATGTCAAAGGGATTCTATGTAAGGTGTAACTGGGTTCCCCTGAATGATATTGCTACAGATGACATATGCCAAGTTGCCACTTTGAGTGCACCTTTCTGTTCTGTCTCACCACTGACACTGCTAACAATACTAACTCACGTGTACATCTGTTCCAGTGCAGCAGAGTTAGGCTGTCTCACTAACTCACACATATACACAGCAGTGTAACCTTGAGTCTAGCTACCTGTCTACTGTTATAGGTTGTGTTTAACAAATATTGGTCAGAGGTATGCCTGGCCCCAGCATGGCTTTGTGTGACTTGCTCATGCAAGCCTTAGATGATATGGTTCTAGAGACTGAGAAGGTTCATGTTATATCATTTATAATGAGTAAGTTATGAGATAAGTTGTTGAGGTGACTGTATATCACTGATCACAGGACATTAAGAAAAAGAGGCTTTGATGAATAATTTTAAATTATTTCATTTAATTACTGCAATTTATTTGACTTTGGAAAATAAATATTGGAAAATAAATCCCAATTTTGAAAAAAATAAAAAAAATTCTCGAAATATGCCTGCGAAGGGCATTTTTGATAAAATCCTGGATAAATCCCAGTGTTTAACATGAGAGAGAAGTCAAATGGGTTGCTTAGATTTCTTATGGGCTCCAAGTACAGCAGGAATATTGATGAGTGTGGTGTTAAACAACAAACAAAGAGGTTCCAAGGTGTGGTTGTGAGAATTATCAGATGTGATGTGTGACAGTGTTAGTTTTCAGATGCAGTTGTGGGTTTAGGTTAGGGTGTTAACTTTTGTGTTCATGAGATCAGATTGAGAGAGTTATCAAATAAGTTGTGAATGTTTTGCTGTCTTGCTAGATGGCATTGTAACAGTGAGCAGATGAGAAAGTTTTAGATTGTAGATTGTACCAGGGATCAATTATGGATCAAACATAGATTATTTAGTTTTGCGCTCTGTTTTCTCAGTAAAGTAGGGTGTGTGGTACCTATCTTTTATCATTTGTATGGTGACTGCTATCTCTCAATATTTCATTTCTTCACAAATAGCCATTCTACGTTTCTACTCTATCACCATCATGTCTGTATAAACTATAAACTGAGATAAGGGAGATAATCAACATGCCTTTTTGATGAAGGGAGATAATCAACATTTGTCTTGTATACAGACCACTAA
The DNA here is from genome assembly GCF_023055435.1 of Haliotis rufescens. Classification (NCBI taxonomy): domain Eukaryota; kingdom Metazoa; phylum Mollusca; class Gastropoda; order Lepetellida; family Haliotidae; genus Haliotis; species Haliotis rufescens. The sequence goes on along the minus strand of NW_025964212.1, from coordinate 2,939,882 downwards.
ATGGTACCCAAGGCAACGATGGGTAGAGAATGCCAATCTGTAGTGTTTGAGTGTATGGTGACAGCTACTACTTCAGTCAATGTGTATATATTTAAACATGACATGGTGGAAGGTACTACATACTGCAATATTAATGCTTCTAACTAACTAATTTCATATTGAGAGAGTGTTCTGTTTGATTCATTTTACAAAGTAGTTTAAGAGAATCATTTGATATGGAATCATAAAATCCAAGAGAGTCAATACTAAGAGAACTATATTACCAGCGTGAATTTAGTAATGTTTAATTTCATAGTCATCATGTTCCTACATCCTTTGCTAGAACCGTATTGATAATTATCATCTTTCTCTACCAGCTTGAAACCTTTCTAGAGCAGTATCTGTCTCAGTTGCATTCACGTGTGCCTTTCTTCATCAATATCTGTCTAGTATCTTGAAGTATCAACTGATATATCTATGCCTGTTTTTCCTTGTTACATTCAAGTCATGATTTAGTTTGCACAATTTATGTCTATTCTTCTGTATTGGCAGATAACGTACTTCAGTTTTAACTTTCATTTCATCTCTAATTAAGTTGTTATTTTCTTCTTTTTTATCATTTCTTAATGACTCTTTTGATTTGTTTAAACTCTACATCTGAAACCACATGCTATTGTGTGTATAGAATAGATTCAAATAAGTTAAAATCATTTGTAGTTTAATAACTTGACACTTATGTGGTGAAAGTGTGTGCCGTTATTGTCCCCCCTAACCATGAATTACCTCACATGTAGCGCTACATCCAGGAAGCTCGTCTGAAGGCCCTGCGTCAGCCCAAGCTGTCTGACATGTCGGCCCAGGGAATGGTGCAGACCAACTGGAAGTTCGTGGAGACGCTGCTCAAGGAATGTAAGACAAAGGTGAGACAATGAGTACATCTGTCTGACACTGGTGCCTCCTGCCTACCTCATGCAGATCATTCACATGTTTTGTTGGAAAAATATGATTGGATTCTGATACCTAGGCTTCAAATACTGATGAATTTGTTTACATTAAAACATGGATATTACAAACGATATTCCCTCGGAAATGTCTACCGTCTTTGATAAAACAGGACACAATAATTGCAGTATTGACTTTTATGTTTTATGTTTAATGTTATTTTACAGACAAGATTAGGTCATTTAGAGGTAAGATTAACATAAAGGAAGTTTAATAAGATTGAATCATTACTGTTGATTGTGTTGATTTGCCTTTCATTGAGTGTAGCCAATGTCAGTGACACTAATTGACACCGTCAGATTTCTTAGGTCGCTCTACACGTCATTAAGTTAGTGGTATTTAGGGTTGTCAGGGATCAAATATCAGTTCTCTGGATACATTAATTAGCTGTAGATATTTTGTTATATACGTACATTACTTGTGATGATACATGGGAGATAAATCGGTAATTTTGTAACAGTTTCTTGTATCCGTTGGTTCACTCAATCCATGTTCGTTCTACCTGCGTTCTATTGTATTTTACTTTATTTAATTCAAGGTTTGTTATTTGACAGTCCACTATAATCATTATCTTCCATGGTCAAATTTTATATGAAGGCCAAGGAATTGTTTTGGACTCAACACCAGACAACTGGGAAAATCAAGTTATTGGAACTAACATTTTGTAAAACATCTCAACTTCCAGGATACATTTTGCAATCAATTAATCTTGTAAATTTCCAATCAGAATGCCCATCTATTATAGCTGTGACAGTAAATGTAGAGTTAAGTTATAACTTTCCTACTTTCAAAGAACTGATTATAAAAATTGAAAATATAGCAAATAATCAGAGCTCTCCTAGCATACTTTAGAATCATATTGATTGACTTGTCTGTACATCACTGTATCTCTGTATTGCCAGACAAAGAAGATGCTGGTTGAAAAGATGGGTCAGGAGGCAGTGGAGTTGGGGCATGGAGAGTTGAGCATCACAGGGGTGGAGGAGAACACTTTGATAGCCAGTCTGTGTGATCTCCTGGAGAGGATATGGAGTCATGGTCTGCAGACAAAGAAGGTGAGTGACTTAGTCCAAAAATGTGAGCATTTGTATGATCTCGTAGAGAAGATCTACTTTCTTCGTCTGTGAAGGCGAGTGATTTACTCCTATTATTGGAGAATCTTTGATACCCTGTCTGTGTGATCTCCTGGGAAGGATGTGGAGAAATTGTCTGCAGGCGAAGAAGGTGAGTGACTTAGTCCAATAATGTGAGCATTTGTATGATCTCGTAGAGAAGATCTACTGTCTTCGTCTGTGAAGGCAAGTGATTTACTCCTATCATTTGAGAATCTTTGATACCCTGTCTGTATGATCTCCTGGGATACTATAGTATCTTTGGTAGCCAGTCTGTGATTGACTTACACTGAGAGTTGAGCAATATGAACTGTGTTGTGTTGCAGGGGAAATCTGCGCTGTGGTCCCACCTTCTGAGTTTCCAGGAGATTGAGGAGAGCAACGACACAAACCGAGCCATCGACCCCAAGCTATTGACACCAGGTCAGTACACACGATGTGCCCATAACCACAGAGGTTCAGGGACATTCTGCACTTTCACCTGTCACAAAACTGACTCAAGAGTCCCTACCTGGCCCAGCATTGCCACCATGTAGTACACAGGTAGTGCTGAAGGCCACATGCTTTGGGTATAAATACAAAAGTTTGTCCTGTTGGAATGTTAAAAGATGGTAGGTGCCAAAATATGAACAAATCAACACCTTGTTTGAGTACATTGAAACAGAAGAATAGGTTGGAAACTAACTGAAACATATGGACAGTGGTCCTTTGAGAACTGATACATGGAAATCTTGCTAAGTGACTTATCTTGTGTCTGATATGCCAGTAACAGTATAGTGGACTTAACCATTTTGTCAGCGTTTGCGTAATGTTGCAATATATACAATATCTGTGTAGTGGTCTTGGTAAATGCATTGAAGGAAATAGGCTTTCTGAATGAAATGGATGGTAATATTGTCCAGTTGCCTACAAGTCATATTGTGTATACTCGGTATATACCTGAGGATAGTCAGTGTTTGTGAATGGTAAATAATTTAGTATTAGCAACCCTGTGATATAATGCCTGTTTATGCCATGTGTTATGACTTGTATCAGATGTTGCACCGGTCGCTCCATATCACCTGTGTATAATCTGTTGTGGTCAGTAAGTACTACTGTATATGAATCCTGATTGTCACAGTGACTTCTCAACTACAGATTGGCAACTCCTTGCTTAAACCTCACTAATATCTCTCTCCCCAAAAGGTCCCTTGAAAAGACATAGCCTGATAGACATTAGCTCTTTCTTGGATGGGTCCATCAAAATTTTGGGCCGGTCCATATCCTGGAGCAGTGAGTATCTACTGGTGTAATTACCCTCCACCCCTTGGCTAGTGCATGGGGTGACTCCTATATACCACTGCAGTGCAGCACTGTGGGCTGGACCACACACACACAGAGGGGTGGAGGCAGGGGCTAGGTTGGTAGCATGGACAGGTTTCTAAGAAAAGGCTGGTATGAATACTAAATATGGAAGATGCAAGTCTTCGGGATTTGGTTAAAGGTGCAATAACTAAACATCTTGGTACCACGTTCCAGTACTTTCTAATGTGCCTGTTGATCACCGATGCTATATGAGGCTGTATTTTCAGCTGTATGATTCTCTATACCTGTCCTTCCATCCTGGTCCCTGTCTGTCTGTCTGTCTATGTCTGTGTGATGTTCCAGATATAACAGTCTCCTGAGTGCTGGTCAGTTTATTGGTCAGTCTTGTCCTTGCCTTCACTGTACTAACATCATTATGATTTCATCATCACCATCATGACTGTGACACGCAGAATAACTAGTGAACCAGTTCGGAATCCATTATGGGTGGGAAGCATAAAGAAATGGTCCCCTTATGATCATATACCGTATTTGACGTAATAAGCTCCCAGGGCGCTCTCAAAATTAGAAATAGGGTGCTCTTATTAGAATATTATTTTGGTGTAAAAAACAGAGTTGAAAGATAAATTTCGTGGTTTATGCTGACAGCCTGAAATGTTTATATACGACAGATATATTTTTCCTGAATTTAATTGACCATAATTGAGGGTGCATATTACACACGAGTGGGTATCATACACGAATAAACGATAAATAGGTCTTGTGTACATTGATCAATCGGTAGGGGTGCTAATTGGGATTGTTCACTAGCCAATATATTAGCAAATATCGCCGTGGGCGCTTATTAGAGCGGGGTGCTTATTACGTCGAATAAGGTAGTTTTCTCTACTGGGAGGATTGCAAACAGGATATAGTGTAAGTTCAGTATAGTTAAACCATGGACCCCAGGGTGATACAAAGCAGTCTAAGTACCAAGCTAATCGTAACTCTCATACCTTAACGTAGACTTACGACAGCCGTATAAGGCTGTTTTGTCACCTAGGTCAGTCAAAGTAGAGTAATACCTTATGTTGAATTGAGATATTTTCGTATTATTATCTTGACATTGCTCCAGATAATCTGTGTATCTGCATAAAAATATTCACATAAAAATCACCGTAACCCTGTTAATTTCAAGTTGCTTGAGTACAGATATGTATGAATTTAAAAAAACACATATTAATTATAATATAACAACATGTAAACAACACTGTAATTACTTTTACTGCTTGTGCACATGCATTTCCTGAACTGAGCGAAGACAAGAGTCACATATATGTATTCTAAATGACTGCTATGTCTCCATTATTGCAGAGGGGCACGGGTGGCCCAGTCGTCTAAGGCACCGCGATTCGCTGTGCAGAGTTGCGTCCCTTGGGCATGCCAGAAACCTATGATTGTGGGTTCGAATCCTGGTTCGCCCTGATTATGTTTCTAGGTTTGTCAGCACCATACCCGTGCTCGTAAACGTCTGAGACCTGCATCACTTCGGGCTTTCCTCCCACATTAAGCTGACACGCCGTGATATAACTGGAATACTGTTAAAAGCGGCGTTAAACACAACTCACTCACTCACTCACCATTATTGCAACTTACAGATGTATCACTGTTGTAAGCTTATGCAGCACATAATGGCTACCATTAACTGATGCAATGCAGAAGTCACCTGAAACAGTTACTATTTATGCAGAATTATTTTTAAAAACCTTTTCTCATTTGTTAAAAATACCCAATAGACTGGACTCCTATTGGTTTAAAATAAATTGAATACTACAGGAAAATACAAGTACCCAATGATAATCATTACGTGGGAGTTAATTACATGTGACTCAAAAATTATCTGGAGCACTGTCAGGAGCTGAGTGTTTTGTGGATTGTACAATTAGGCAACATCTAAAATGGGAACATCTAATTTGGTGTAAATTGTTAAGGATTCAAAATAGACCACATCCCATGTTACATTCATTCATAAATAGTTATTTGGTATATTAAGACCCATATCTCACAGCAGATGAAATGTACGCAAAAATAACACATCTCCTTTCTCAATATATATACTGTACAAAAGAAAGTTAAGAATATTTTGGGGATATGTTTTTGTTTGGAAGGCTCCGCACACAATTTCATAAAAATATCCCCAACAATATTTGTGATCCCTTACTATTTTTTGTTCAGTATATATCTGTCTGCTGTTATGTATCCAGCATCAAGTGTTCCGTGATGTAGCTGACTCTAATCTCTATCATTGTGTGTGTGTGCCTCACTCCGCCAGATCGGTGAGAAAGCTTGCTAGTCAGTATCTGTCATCTCTCCTGTACAGAAGTGTTTGAACTGTTCACCAGTCCCAGAAGGGTACATTGTCACCAGGATTTGAGTTTATGATCATTCAACCCTAGCTTAGTTCGGACAGTGTTATATCACTGAATAGTGTTTAGAGAAATAGTTGTAGAAAGAGTTCTAGGGCATCTCTAGATTTAGGGCTCACAGGCAGGCGAGGATAGTTTGTACTGTTAGTTTGATAATTCTTAGCCTGGAAGAGAATTGAAATTTTGATGATAGATACTAACTTTTATATGTATTCCATTACTAAGTTTGATGAACATTGTCTCTAAACATGTATGTCAATTTGCCCTTAACAAAATGTTTGTTTTGTACAATAACACCTGTCTAACAAATAACATCTATGTCATTGACCACTGTCAGATGTATGTTGGAGGTCAGATTTATCTGCGTGTGGAATAGTTTTGTGTATCAGACCAAGGAACTATCAATATTCATCACTTTTTGACATGTTTGATAGGCATGTATAGGGCCGAGTGCCCATTAGTGCCCTTATAGTGGATATGAGATTCACCCTGATAATATTACTAGGTATGTCAGCACCTTACTCAAGCGTGTGGGTTTGACTGATGTAATCATTATGCCTACATCACTTCGGACTTTCCTCCCAAATCACACTGACACACTGTGGTATAACTGAAATACTGTTCAAAGCGGACCGCCTCCGTGGTCTAATGGTAGAACGTCCGCCCGGAGAGCGGAAGGTCCGGGGTTCGATCCCCAGCCGCGTCATACCAAAAGATGTTAAAAGATGGTACTTGTTGTTACCCTGTCTGGCGCTCGGCATTAAGGGGCTAAAACAAGGACTGGTCGGCTCGGAGTCAGTATACTGTATCTGAGTTGGGTATACATGTTAAACTGCGGCATGGTATCTCAGTGTGCTAGCACTATAAATCGGCATCAATCCGGACTAGTACAAGCAGCCACACAAACACACACACGTACATGCACGTCGCTATATAAGTGCAATAATCTTGGATGCGACGTTAAACCACATTTCACCTCACCTGTTCAAAGCGGCGTTGAACCCAACTCTCTCTCTCACTAATAGTTATGTGCAACTTCAGTGGATTATGACTTCTTACTGTGAGGTTACAGCTTGATCACTGTGGACTGTACAATCATGAAGTTACAGTCCATGGACACCCATACTCTGTTTATCAGATTTTGAGAGGAGTAATGATATGGTCATGAGGTCCCCTGTATCATGAACATCTAACAAGGTTGACAGTGAAACTCTAATGATTTGGTGACAGCAGATAGGCATGGTTCCCCTCCACTAACATGACTCCCCTGGTGGAAGTGTGTAACATACCTGGCCTGTCTTACCAAGGTTGTCCTCCATGCTGGTGGAAGTCTGTGTCTGTGTGTCCAATGGAGTCTCAGGATTGTGCTCAACTCATGTCCAACATGCTGAAGCATGCTGTAACCTGTCTTATTGCTTTAATGTTATGTTGGAAGATTATGATCATAGCTGATTTTTCATCATGTTCATATTCACATTTTTCAGAAAATATATAATGTAATCAAAGTCTAAACTTTACAGCTGACAGGGTCATATAACACTCACTTAAGCATTTATTGAGTAGTAGTCAGACCAACTGTAAGTTATGGCCCTAAGAGGTACAGTTGATAGGGGTTAAACATCTGTTCATGTTGTTCGGTGCAATGGTAAGACAGTGTTAACAGTTGTTGAACCAGATTACTGGATATGTAATATTTTGAAGGTGGGTATGTTCTTGTCAAATGGATGAAAGTTTTTGTATTCTGGCTAAGACTTTTAAGAAATCAGCAATTTCATTAAAAAGGAAAATATTTTGGATTGAACTTGTTGAATATAGTTGTAGAATGAATTTCCATGTATCTGGATGTGGTTGAATCGAGAGGGGCATATGCCCTGGTGACCTCATAGGAAGGGTCGATTTCTTGTTACCACCATTATGATACCTGACTACGGTACCGCTAACCAACCCCCTCCGTGCTGGCCAGGAGAGCCAGGATACAGGGTATTGTAGGGAGCTGGACATCCTGTGTTGACACTCTCATATGAATGATGGTTTGTTATTTCACGCTGCTCAGCCATCGCATGGTGCATTCTACAAAAGAGATATCAACGTAAGCCTGTGTGTGTTTGTCCATCACAGTGTAGCCTTCACCTACCACCAGCAGCAGTCTGTTCAGATCTGCAGAGTCAGCTGTTCTGTTCCACTGTGACACCTTTAGCTAGCTAGCAACCATGGCCCTGTTCCACAAAGCGGTCTTAGGGCTAAACATATACTGGGCCAAAGTCTCAGGGTCTCGGTCCTCAAAGCAATATTTGCACTGTAACTTGTTTAATTAATGTGTGGGAGTTATAAACTAAGATTGCTTTGCGGAAAAGGGCCTAGGAGTTGCGGTCTCGACGCTAAGACCACTTTGTGGAACGAGACCCGTACCTGAGTTGTATCACGTTTTACTGTGCCAGTCACAGTTTGTCGCAGCTTAGCCAAGTAGCTCAGATCACCTGATGTATTTAGTTCAACATTGACTTTAGTTCAGTTTGTTTGCATGTTGAGATTATTGCAGACAGCATATGATGACAAACGCAAACCACCATTCTGTTAGCTTGTCACTCTAGACCTTGATTCATTGTTAGCTTCAGTTTGTTTTCTTCAGCATGATGTATGTCAGTCATGAATCGTGTATTTTGAAGACTCACCATCAGAAGCTGTTATTCCTAAGAGTGTATGGATCTTAATATCTTCATATGAAGCTGACATATTTTTAGCAAATCTTTTAACAAAGTAATTAACATAAGACTGATCCAAAATGATGACACATACAAGAAATTGTGACAACACTTTTTAAAAGTGAATATTACCATATGATGTAATTCAGTAAGTGGTTTGATATGAATAATGATAATCGATTATTTTAACCAAAATTCAAATTTAGGCTTTGTATAAAGCATATGTGCTGACCGAATGTTGTGTGAACCTACAACACCCTACCCTGCACAACCCTCTAGTTGTACCCTTCCTAACATGACCCTGTGTCTGTAGACCTGTCCGCTATGGCCTTGGATGGAGAGAAGACACACCCTGTCAAGACACATCGACGTCGCAGCAGCCAGGGACGGATTGAGCTGCCTGTCCTCCGACCTCTGGCAAAGTCACTGGCACATGATATGAGGTCAGTACAATACATAAATCTGGTAACTGGCACAAGGTCAGTGTGAAAGGTATGTATCTAGTCTTGTAAATGTCAGTTTGACAAGTAAACATGTCATGATAGTCTATGTATTTGTGTACCTGTCTCTACGATGGCCCAGTCGGTACATGTGAAGCTAAGTTTGTGTGTTGTGCGTGGCAGGAGAGTGCAGCAGATGACGGAGATCAAGACACACGTGGGATGTGCTCGAGCCTTTGTCAGACTTGCCCTAGAGAAGAAGATGTTGTCGACGCACCTCAAGGAGCTCCTGCAGGACACAGACCTACTCAGGTTGGTCAAACAATGATCTGATAGCTGCCATCTGGGTGCATGGGGTGTCCAGGTTGGGATAGGTTCCTGTAACTGTTCAAGTAAATCGAGACCCGTGAAGATTCCAGGGTAGAATAGGTCTTCAGCAACCCATACTTGCTCTGAAAGGCGACTATGCTTGTCGTAACAGGCGACTAATGGGATCAGGTGGTCAGGCTCGCTGACTTGGTTAATACATGTCATCGATCCCAATTGCGTGGATCGATGCTCATGATGTCAATCACTGGATTGTCTGGTCCAGACTCGATTATTTACAGACCTCCGTCATATAGCTGGAATATTGCTGAGTGCGGCGTTAAACAACAAACAAACAAACAAACAAGAACGAGATATTGTTCCAGTATTGTAAGACATTCTTCTTGTGTGGAGAAGCATTGTACCAGTAGTGAGATACATTGTTCCATTAATATGAAACTGTTCCAGTATTGTGAGACAGTGCCAGGCTTGTAAAACTTTTCCAGTGTGGTTAAGCATTGTGCAGCTATTGAGAGACATTGTTAGACATTGTGGCAGTATTGTAAGTCAGTATTGTGAGACAATTTACCACTATTGTGAGACAGTGCCAGTATTATGGAACTATTCCAGCATGGTAAAACATTGTGCCAGTATTGTGAAACTGGTACAGTATTGTGAGACATTGTGTTAGTGCTGTGAAACATTGTGTCAGTACTGTGAGATATTGTTCCATTATTGTGAAACTGGTACAGTATTGTGAGATATTGTTCCAGTACTGTGAGACATTGTGTCAGTATGGTGAGATATTGCTCCAGTATTGTGAGATATTGCTCCAGCACTGAGAGATAATGCTCCAGTATTGTGAGATATTGCTCCAGCACTGTGAGATAATGCTCCAGTATTGCTAGATATTGCTCCAGTATTGTGAGACACTGTGTCAGTACTGAGAGATATTGTTCCAGTATTGTGAAACTGGTACAGTATTGTGAGACATTTCATCAGTACTGTGAGACATTGTGTCAGTACTGTGAGATATTGCTCCAGTACTGTGAGATACTGTGAAATAGTGCTCTGATATTAAAGTTCATTGTTTGTGTTACAGGAGCCTTTACAAGCGCTACGCCTTCCTGCGGTGTGAGGATGAGAGAGAGCAGTTCCTGTACCACCTCCTGTCTCTCAATGCTGTCGACTTCTTCTGCTTCACCAATACATTCTCACAGACAGGTCAGTAGACAGTTTGCATTCTCAGATATATATTGAATATTGCTAAAAGCAGCGTAAAACCATACTCACTCACTCACTCATTGGTCAGAATAGATCCCCAGTACTGTGTACTTGTTAGATCTGAGAATTTAAGAGCTGCTAATGACCTGAAGAAACAAGAACATGTGTGTCTACTGCCATCTCTGTGATTATGTGAGAATGTGTCCACTAACCTGTTCATGGGAGCCTTGTGCGAATGGTGTCTTGATAGGCTCATAGTAAAATTGTACAATAGAGATCTCACAGACAGCCAGTACATTTAATCTCATTCTCAAATCAGATCCATTGACAGGGTTAGAAATTGGCACTACTCCTTGCCAAACTGCCCAATAGTAAAGGTATCCTAAGGACTAGTAGAAATTAGCCATTTTTAAAGGTTTTGCTATATGTTATCATCATAAGGACTAGTGGACTAAAACTGTTAGTTTCTACCCCTGATATTTAATAACATTCTCACTGATATGTCAGTAGACACGGTCATTTGTAACAGACACACCAGTAGACACATCACTCATCTCAGCTTGCACATCGCTATATAAGTGCAATAATCTTGGACACGACGTTAAACCCTATTTCACCTCACCTCATCTCAGCTTGATCGTAGACAGGTGTAGGAGATGCCTGATGAATGATGATTTTCCTCCTAGTTGTGCCATACCGAGTCCTGATCTACCCCAGCACCAAGTTTGCATGTGGAACAACGAGTGCTGTACCCTGGATCAGCATCGCGGGGCAACTCGGGGAGACTGGAGTCATGGACATACCGAAAGGATGTCTAGAGTTCTCAGTGGAAGTATGTGTCCCCCTTATGTCAGTTTTTGATGATGAATATATGTTCTGTTTGTATCTTTGGTATCCAGTTCCTTCGTATTTAAGTGTGACTACTTTGTGTGATTTTATATAAAAGCTGTGCAAAGGTGATGAAATTATTGACGAGATCAGTTTAGATGACTGCAGTCTTCATGTCATTCCACCTGTTCCAGCACAAGAACCTGGGTGTTCTGACGACTCTACGTATCGGCCATGACAACAGTGGCATGACTCCACGCTGGTTGGTGGAGTACGTGCTTGTCAGGAATGAGATCTCAGGACACACTTACAGGTGGGTGGAAGACACTACACAGATATGATATGTATGAACTTTGAGCCAATACCTGGCTATATGCAGCACTTTTCTAACCCTTTTTCCGTAATATTACAATTTATCCATTTTGCAGACTGGTATATATATCCTGCTAAATCTTACACCTGGATGTTGTGTTGCAGATTCCAGTGTGGGCGATGGCTGGGGAAAGGTGTGGATGACGGCAGCATAGAGCGCCTCCTGGTGGCAGAGCTTGTACATCAGACATCAGAGGTTGATGGTGAGCTCTAGATTCAGTGGCAGGATGGTCAGCTAGTGTATACAGTGTGATTAGTCATGAACGAGTGTATGATAGCATCTGTTGTCTTCTGTGGTTGTCTGTAGTGTGTTTTTGCATATTTCAACTATACATTGCAGACACAGTCACATGCTACACACCTCCACGGAACAGGTCGCCCAGCTCTCCCAGGAAGAACTGTGATCAGGGTAGGTTTAGACTGAGTAAATGAAATATAATAAAATGTTCAAATTAAGCATTTTTTAAATCAAACAGCAGTTGTGCTTATTGTTTTGTAGTTTTCTAATGTAGAGTAGGCATTCATAAAACAAGAAATTACTAGGCTTGCCTAATCACTAACTGATACGATGATTGAATGAAAGTGTCCAGAGTTGATATATCCAATAAGTCATTTTCATTTACAATTTGATATCCCCTCGGCTACCCCTTGTCACAGGTCTGTCCATCCCGGAGCTGCAGGAGAATCTAGGGCATGCAGTCAACAACTTGGTCAAGTACTTCTACAAGCCAGAGAAGGAGGTCAGTGTGCATGTCAGACTGGTACCTCGGTCCTTTTCTACTCTACTCTAGCTTACATTGCCTTTACTTTTGTCTCTCCGTTGGCAATACTAGGACAGAATAGATACTCCATGCTCCTTACATGTTTCAAGAGTTTGCTTGTGTGTTGTTTAACGCCAGTCTCGGCCAGTGTTACATCTATATAATGGTGGCCTGTAAATAATCAAATCTGATTGACATCACGAGCAACAATCTACCCCTGACCACTCAGTCAATCCAGTTTCCTCTTACAGCAAGCTTAGCTTGCCAGGGACCAATTCTAGCCCGGCATCCCCACAGTTACTATCTGGGGATGGGTCGAAATATCGATATATTGCTATTGGTAAGCACTTAAAGTCAATAAATCGATTGTTAAATCAGTTTCCGATCAATAGTATCGATTTCAGTTAGGAATATCGATAGTTTTGTATTTACCATATCAATAAAATACATGCAATGCTGTTCAAATTTGTTTTTTTCTTTTGATCATGAGTGGTAGAAATTTACACATGGTAATGTGAAAGTTTCTTTTTCTTAAATTATTAGGGTAAAGGAAAAACAAATCAGTCATATCTCAAACTTTATTTTTATTTGTTGTTATGGTTTTAACATTCAAAGGAAACTTCAGTTCCAAGGTTTAATTCAACTCTAAAATCCATCTAAAAACACTGAAAACTATCAATATTTATCGCAATAGTTTCTTTCAATATCAATAGTTATCGCAATAGTTTCTTTCAATATCAATAGTTATCGCAATAGTGATTTCCAGACCAATAGTCACCCCTGGTGGATCACATACAGTTTAACAACCATTCAGTCACTTATCCTCTGTAATCTACTGCGTCCCTGTTCCATATAGGAGACTTTGTACCTGTTACACTCTTTGTTCATGTACTTGACTGTTAAGGTTATAGGATTTACTGATGCCTTCCCACCATTATAGATTTTATTGACCCAGTATTCAATGCATCATTGTTTACAGAGAGGCAACCTGACCTTCCTACTGTGTGGAGACCGGGGCCTAGTCCAGTGCATGGAGCAGATTTTCCAGTGTGGCTTCCGCTCATCTAGATTGTTCCGTAACAAGATGTTTATATGGGATCTCTTTGGTAAGCTACTTGAGGTCTTATATCTGGTAACATGAACTGTCTTATGTTTCCTCTTTATACCTTTATACTAGCATAAGAAGTTGCTTCCAAACGGGGGCACGGGTGGCCCAGTCGTCTAAGGCGCCGCGATTCGCTGTGCAGAGTTGCGTCCCTTGAACACGCCAGAAACCTATGATTGTGGGTTCGAATCCCGGTTCGCCCCGATTGTTTCTAGGTTTGTCAGCACCATACCCGTGCTCGTGGGTTTTACCAAAGTGGTAAACGTCTGAGACCTGCATCACTTCGGGCTTTCCTCCCACATTAAGCTGACACGCCGTGATATAACTGGAATACTGTTAAAAGCGGTGTTAACCCAACTCACTCACTCACTCCTTCCAAACAGGTCAGAGTAAATATATGGTTTGTTTGTCATGTTTATTGTAGACCTCAGCCATCATGGCTATACGAGCAAGTCGTAATAATCTTTGAGTTGTGAGTTATTGGATATGATGTCTACTAATGAGGATTTAGTTGACAATTGAAAGCCCTGTTCTTACAGAGAAGATAAAGGTACAGTTTGAGCATGCGCTGGCTGGTGGAGTGCGCCGGCCGATAGCGGAGGTGGCAAAGGCAGGGTACTGGCTCTTCTGTAATCTTCTCAACAAGATCAATGCAGCCACTGAGACCATTGGCAAAGACGGGAAGTTCCAGATCTTCATCTGTGTGGGCATTAGGTATGGTTGAGTGATGGATTCGACGGTTGATCTCATGTAGTCATAGTTAAAATCCCAATCGGACATTTGCATTTAGGCCACGCCCCCTTCAAATAGCGTATTTAAGTACGACTTTTCACACACATTACAAGTTTACGTATTCATAATATGATGAATTATGAATTGTTTCAATTTAAATTGTTTAATTCACCGGACAATTAATAACAAATAATATCATTTTAGATTTACATGGAAAACATACGTTTGTTTCTGTTATAATAACGATCTGTTAACGTAGTGAACGGTCTAATTAATATTCATGAGTTATATTCATGAGTCTGCTCAAGTGTACGCGTTGTAACATTTGGATCGAGACTGTTATCCCATATTTGGTTATCACGTGACCTCACGGGAATTTTTTTTTTTTAAACTAAAGATTTTTTTAAAAGCAAGACAGATAATTTAATCACAAATACTAAAATATCGTTGATAGCAAAAGTTATTTGAATACTTATTTATTGACCATAAAAAAATTGGATATCGATCGTCCGAGAAAGCAAAATGGCGGTCAATCAAGATTCAATATACGACTAGCTACTGAAAACAATAAAGTCTGCAAATCCTCATTGTATGTCAACCAAGTGAAAGTCGTTAGCCACGACTTACAAAATGATCGTCCAGACTTTGAGGGTTTGGCAGATCCGCTCGACTGATCTGCATCGGTCGACTGGCTGTCGTCACGCTTTCGCTTCTTGTCTGAGGTTACGTATCGTAGCATCGATGATGCAAGGTATTAATGTACAGTTGTAAACACCTTTCACTCAAATTAACAAGATGTTCTCAGTAATTAATCCTCGATTAATCAGTGTCAACTCAGTTTATTGCCTATTACAGTGATTCACCGATTTGACTATCATGTAGGTACGATGTATTTACAGCAATCAAAACAAACAAAGCTTGTCAGTGTAGTTAATCTTCATTGTGTTGCACTGCAGACAGAAACTGCTCAGTCCTAACTGTTGATCATGTCCGGTCAAAATTTAAGAATGTCCGGACAATACTTTTTAAAATGTCCGGTAAGCAATATTTTAAAACGGACATTTGAGATTCCCAATCGGACATGTCCGGCGCATATGACGGTTTCCGGACCCCTGGTTAGAAGGTAGAATTTAATACCAACTTGAGTTCCTTTTGAATATCAGGTCAATTTATTTTTAGGTAAATAGAGGTTATCACGCGAGTGTGTTTGGGGATGGTAAATATCCTGCATTAGGAATAAACATTGTATTTAGCGAGCCTTGGCGAGCTAAATACATAGTGTTTATTCCTAATACAGGATATTTACCATCCTCAAACACACAAGCGTGATAACCTCTTTATCATATAATGTCATGCTTTAATTCTGTGCTTTAAAATCGCTTTCCCTCTCTCGCAAACATTACCAAAACATTGCGAGTTTTCCTGGAATGCGCGCATTAATATTTATTACGTCACAGGGTAAGTGATGTGTCAGTCGGACAGTGACAGTAGCCAATATAGTTCCAACTGAAATCTGTTTCTTATACAGTGGCGAAGCAACATATACGCAAAACAACAGTTGTTTTTAATTGCCTTTCGCGGCAATCCATCGGTCTGTCCGCTAGAGTAACTGCCCTTTGTCAAAGGGAAGCTACTCTAACCCTAGTCTATGAGACGTCACGGGCACGGTCAGACGTTGTTGACAGTCGGTCTGTCCTGTCATAACGTTAAGAAGTGTAGTCAGATGTACACACAGCGACAAAACCAAACAAGGTAACAATTCAAACATATTTCGGCTAAATCCAACTATTTTAATTTGTGGAGAAGGTTTCAAGTCGCAGAGGTCTACAAGCACAGATATTGCTACTGATCCCGCTTGGCTAGGCCTCGCGCCCTCGCAAAATTGTTTCGAAATTTATACCTCCAAAGTAGCCAAAACTTATAAAATGCCTTAGCTACGTCACAGTTAGACACTGATTTTCAGTATATTAGACTGTTCTTTTGATAGTGATAGCAATTATCCCTGTTGCTTATCCAGATTCCCGATGGTTAATTCTGACTCGATCGCCGAATGACGAGGACGACGCCATGTTTGTTTATAAACAGTGAAAGTAGTCCTACTTGACCTTTGATATTTGCATCTCTATCCGCATATGACCCCAACGGATATCGTTTTTATCCGTTGGCTTTATCCTGCCGAGAAACCTGCCCATTATATGATAAAGTTGAATATGTGAAAACAATTAATAAAATATTGCATTTCTTTTTCTGCCCTGTGTGAGGGTACATAGCAATAAGCAAACAGGAAGATATTAATGTGGCTGTCTAATATAAATTGATTCCTCAGAACAGATCTTACAAGCATCTGTACATTTGAATTTGACACATGCAAGAACTCCCAAGGACGAGTTTGCAAGAAGGGCATTGCAATAGGGCTGGGAAGGGTAACTTGAGTACTCGGGTCAGGTGGGTACTGAGGACCCGGGTACCCACAGAACTACCCAGACCCGTGGTTGGTCATGTCATATATATTCTGACTATGCACCCAGACGTTTATATGATTGAATAAAGATAAAACTTCAGTCAACTTCAGTGTATGTAAGACCAGATCGTTTTATACGTGTATCTAAATACAATTTGTCCAGGGCTACAGTCAAACTATGCCCAATCGGACATTTTGCACCTATCTCTTGAGACCTACAGCGGGTTAGTAAAACACTTTTAGACATGAAACTCTATCACCAGAGCCCCCTGGTCCTCAGATATTTGTGTCATGGTAGCAAGCACTAAGAGACTGCCAGTACAAACAGAGTGGCAGTGATGTCCAATTATCCCTAACCTTGGTTGTGTATCTGTTGCAGAGATCACTGTCTTCACCGCTGGCTCCCTCTCATGGCTCAGACCAACATGGTAGCACAGATGTATGAGGAGAACTGCTTCATGCGTGACCCCAGTCTCATCAACTTCCTCGTCCACATCTTGGACACTCTCAGTGAGTTTCCCATTGTGTTGGAAGCCTCCTTACTGCGGGGACTGGACATCTGAAGAGGCTCCTTGTACCGTGTTGCCGTCACTACAGATGATGCAGACAAGCAGGGCCATGTTATCGGGAGTCTGTTGGTGTGGGCTGTGATATATCGATGTCTGTGAACATTTGTTGACATTGATGTGATGATGTGAGAGATCATGAATGTGATTTGGAGTGACTGATGTTTTGACCCAGTGACTGTAATTCCTTGTGATGTCTCTTGATGAGTGTCAGGACTGTATAATCCAAAAGCACCTGATCTAGTCTTGTACCTGCCACACAGACATGTGTGCGCAAGGGGCTTCAAGCATCTACTCCAAGTCATCAATATTACTATGTTGTTTTTGTGCCAAAGAATAGCGATCTTCAATTAATTATTTATTTGTGACTTGTGCAATTTTAGAATTAGATCACCCTACAAAGTACAAGGGTTGAGGTAGGAAAACAACATCCAAGAGATGTCACCAACTAGCATGAGGTCAGTCACTAGCAACAGTTCCTGGAGTAGGCTAGACTATCAAGACCCTGCCAGCTTCAGCATGAGGTCACTAGCAACAGTTTCTGGAGTAGGCTAGACTATCAAGACCCTGCCAGCTTCAGCATGGGGTCACTGGCAACAGTTTCTGGAGTAGGCTAGACTATCAAGAACCTGCCAGCTTCAGCATGATATTCTTACATGACATCACCAGTTTCATGAGTACAAGACATTGTCACCAACTTTGGAAAGAAAAGACAGCATGATGTCATGGTGGTGCATATGGTATGAGGTAGAGACTCAGATGGCAGGTCATGCTGTATGTTTAACCTGGAGAGTTGACTTGAATGTTTTAAAGTCATTTATTGAGCTCATGTGAATAACAAACTGAGGTATATTGAAATTGAAAATGTTATTTATGAACTTGTGGTCAAGGGTTGTCTAAACGCTCAAGATTGAAATTTGCACATTAGAAATTAATCATATAAAATATTTATTTTCTGTAAATTTTACCCTGATTAGTGAAAGTTGATTTGGCTTAATTTTAAACAGATGAAGTGCCTTGATTGTTCACTAATGGTTTGATGGTGGTTTGTTTTGTCATGTGAAGGTGACCTTACACTAGTGATAGCCATGCTAGCAGCAGGAGCACTGGGTGCCAGTGACTGTTGGTAACCATGGTCACTAGAACAGGACATCCACGTGTCTTGGGTTTTAACCTTGATCTCACTGATGCAGACATGTTTTATTCCACAAATCGTTGTTGATACATACCATGTGTATATGTTGTACAGATGAGAGTTTTAGAGAGAGCCATGTGATATGAGGTCAACACTTCTTATGTGTATACAATTTCTTAATATTGAAAGGTTTTATTTGCTATATTGAATTGTTATGAAGGCAGACTCAATGAAAGTTCATAGCTGTCTTTTGTGTAAACTAGTAAGCTGTCCTAAACTCTTCCACATTCTGGTTACCCTTCCATCTAAAGTCCCTCCCCAGCCTGTAAAGATGCCCTGCGGCTCCCCACCCTGGGTAGATTACCTTCCGACTACTGACCCTCCCCAATATGGGTAGATGTCCTTCCCACTACAACCCCTTTCCACCCTGGGTAGATTACCTTCCCACTATAGCCCTCCCCACCCTGGATATATGCCCCCACCCCCTACACTCCCTGCCCTCCCCACCCTCGGTAGATGTCCTTCCCACTACTGTCCCTCCCCATCCTGGGTATATGCCCCGCCCCCTACACTCCCCACCCTAATAAGATGTCCTTCCCAATTCTGGCTAGATGTCCACCCGACTACACTCCCTGCCCATCCCAGGTAATTGTCCTTCCCTCTACTGTCCCTCCCCACCCTGGGTATATGCCCCGCCCCCTACACTCCCTGCCCCTCCCCACCCTGGTTAGATGTCCTTCCCACTACTGTCACTCCCCACCCTGGGTATATGCCCCGCCACCTACACTCCCCACCCTGATTAGATGTCCTTCTCACTTCTGTCCCTACCCATCCCTGGCTAGATGTCCTTCCCATTACAGCCCCACGCCACCCTGGGTAGATGTCCTTCCCACTTCAACCCCTTCCCACCTTGGGTAGATGTCCTTCCCCCTACACTCCCTGGCTCCCCCACCCTTGGTAGATATCCTTCCGATTACTGCCTCTCCCCACCCTGGGTAGATGACAGTCAGTGTCCTCCCTTCCTGTACAAATCCTTGGTAGGTAATTTACTCCAACCTTGAGGGCACAATCCCATATTGACTATGTATCAAGTCCCCTCCCCCTCTCTCAAGACATTGTTAAATTTTGTTGACATTTGTTTGTGTATATTATACTATTAGTGCTGTGCAATCTTGTCACTACTTAAAATAGCTGTTTCTCCATCTTCCATGTGTCTTCAGAAACAACCTCGTTATGAAGTCATGGAGGTGAAACAAATTCACTATCACCAGTAGATGTAGATAATGTCTGTATTTACTACTATTTAGGGTCTGCGCTGTAGGGTTAATAGCCCAGGTGCTACCGGCACCAAGCTGCAGCTGTACCTTGATGTACAGTGCTTACTTTACCTAGCTGTATCTAGCTTTCTGCCATTTTGTACCAGGCTTACCATACCCTATATAGATCTGTGTCTCAATGTAACCAAGAGCCAGCTATAAGAAACATACAAGTAGTTTTCCTGAACACTACCAAACAGTGAACCAAACCTTACAAGTGTAGAGTTTCCCTATAGGCAGTGCTAGTATTATCAGAAACAAAGCTGAGACCTATTGGCTTAGTTCAGTAATCCTTAACAGACATATCAGTTATATTGGGGTAGTTGTATGGACGTTATTCCCTTTGCCTTACTAGCAACTTGTTCTCCTCTGTTGATCTGATTGTTGCAATGTTACCATGGTTACCGAGTATTGCCTGGTATCAATGAGATTACCAATGTTTGTGTTATGAAAATCAAACATGTAACTACACCATGACTTTGTTATACGTTTTCTACAGATTTGATTACATCTTTGATTAGTTTATGCATGTTTATATCAGCAGCTTTGTATGTAGCTGGATATATGTGAATCTGACATTAATGAACAGTAATATATCAGCTTAGTTTATGATGAAAATGTCGGGGATTCATGATAAAGATGTAGCAGAGTAGCCTAACTCTTGAAAAAGATATTGTGGATAATCCTAGTACATGATAAAGATGGTGCAGAGTAGCCTAACTCTTGAAAAAGATATTGTGGATCATCCTAGTACATGATAAAGATGGTGCAGAGTAGCCTAACTCTTGAAAAAGATATTGTGGATCATCCTAGTACATGATAAAGATGTTGCGGATTTGCTCATCACGGCTAACAAGTCTATGACTGCATTATTTCATCATGTCATTTCATCAGACCATATGCTTGTGTGATGATTTTGTTCAGGGTACCAGGTTTTCAGATTAGACAAAACATGGGCAGACACAGACTCGACGTAAGTTCACAGGTACCCATGTTCAAGTCCCGTCTTAAGCATGTCAGAGACAAAAATGGCAACCAGCACATATTAAGATTCCACACAAGCCCCGTCCAAAGAGGTATCTCAAACATTAAGTAATTCTACAGACATTCATTCATAAGTATAGGTTACTCACTGTATGGTTTTAGTTTATGCTAGCTGCAGTAACAATATCTCTTTGCTGCTCCGATAAACGATTTTGATGCTGACCTGTAGCGTGGGCTGCTCCGATAAACGATTTTGATACTGGCCTGTAGTGTCATTTGCTCTGATAAATGATTTTGATGCTGACCTGTAGTGTGGGCTGCTCCGATAAACGATTTTGATACTGGCCTGTAGTGTCGTGTGCTCCGATAAACGATTTTGATGCTGACCTGTAGCGTGGGCTGCTCCGATAAATAATTTTGATACTCGCCTGTAGCATGGGCTGCTTTGATAAGAGATTTTGATACTGACCTGTAGCGACACAGAGCGACAAGTCAAAATCAAAATCGTTAATAGGGAGCAGCAAAGAGATCTGGTTACCGCAGCTATGCATGATATTAATAGAGCGTTACTGTTGTTTTAGTTGGATGTTTTACCTCATGTTCTGCATCATGCTGCAATCGTCATGTCACTGTCTGCCAGCTGCACTTTTATTTATTTGTGAGCCGAGATGTTATGTGAGTTATCCCCCTTGTACATACCCCGCCCCAGTGCCGACAGTGTATACATACATCAGCTCACGTGACACTATTGCTTGTCTCAGCCCATGCATCCTATTCTAGGTTCACATTGGTGAGAGCTCATTTCATTTGTGTTTCGATAATATCATTTGTGATGTCATTATTCCCTTGATTCTGTGTAAGTTGGTTGCCTGAATGTCACAGATGCAGCTCCTGTGATGTGTGACATGGAGGCTGTCAGCGGATGTTACTGTGCGATGTTGCAGCTCTCTCACGTACATACAGGCTCATCACTGTGTGAGCTGACTGTATTATGTAGAGATGGTTGGAGCGTGAGTGTGCGAGATCGGGAGTGGGTGTGTGAGATGATAGTATTACAGTGATAGTGCTGTCACTACTTGTTGAATAAACAATGTTGACATGGTAAACCTGAAGCTTGTTGTTTGTTAGAGTGGAGAAGAAGTAAATAACAGTCACCATTATTGCTTAAACAGTATGTCATGATCGCAATTCTTCACTTAAATATGATCTATATTTTCATCTACTGGCAGTGTTGTCATCCCCCTCTAATACATGGGAGGTGGATTAGGTTCTGGCTGTGCATCTGAGGAATTGTTTGTCCAGAAAGCGCGATGGATAAAAGAATGAAAGTGTGTATTACTATACCATATTTTCTTGAGTATAGTGCACACTTTTTTCCAAAAAAAACCCATAGCTGTGTAGAAGGCTTGTGCATTATACACACCATAGTTAGTTTTGATTGTTTTTTTCCCAAATGCAAAGACATTACCGTGTGCACGTAATTCCAGAAATACCATGTCAATAAATCCGTACTGGAGTACGCAAATTAATCATGTAATTACACTGTCTGGTTATAAAGTGTTCATGTATATCTGGACTTATGTTTGTAACTTATTTCATTAATTTTATTTAAGATACCTTTTGATATTGTTTTAATTAATTTCCGCGAAATCGTGTGTTCCGATCACACAACTTGCCATTTATTACATCATTACGGGGGTACATTATTTAGGGATAAATATGGCGAGGGAGTTCAAGAACAAGCATCAAAAATATATTTTTGACAGAGTTATAGCCATTGTTTGATCTTTTGGACATGGTGCAATGGATCCTCAATGGGGACAAGTTATTTTCTGAAACCTATTTTACAGAGTTCGGACATAGCGCACTATACCCCCAAATGGGAGACATTTAACCATGGTAGAGATGAGGAGGACATTTTGTATACATCTTTACAAACATAATCGGGGGGAACCAGGATTCGAACCCATAATCATAGGTTTCTGACGTGTCCAAGGGACACAACTCTGCACAGCGCCCTTAGACGACTGGGCCACCCGTGCCACCTACAAGATGGATGAATGTGGCAAAACAGCAACAGAAAGTAATGACACATGAAATCAGGTGTTGTATAACTGTTTATATCACACAAAACAAACAAGTGAGCAGAAAATGAGCACAAACCAGGGGTTTCCATGACAATTGACACACTACTATGATACAGCATAAGCAATGATACAAGTTATGGTAGAAAAGTATAAAATGAGTATATAATGTATGGAGTATTGTCACCATGATATATATTGACCATATCACACATCAGTCTATCCAATCAGCACCAGAGCAGATTAGGAGACGGTTAAGTTGATGATTACTGTGCAGTATTCTGCACTCATAAACCTTTCTGTATTAATCTTATCCCAGGTGCTATAGATCAAACTTTGAAGAGTAATACAAGGGTCGTGGTAGGTATACTGTTTAGAGCAAAACTAAAACCAAAAATTACTATCATAAAATTTATAAAACATTAAAATGAGGAAGCGAATTTATGGATGTCAACTTCTTTATAATGAGGAACACAATGTTTTGGAGTACATGCTTACTCCTTCATCAGGTGAAAAACTGTTGGCTTCCCTTGTTAGTTTCCACCCCTTATCATATTATTTTGTTGTCTTACAAGTACGTCTTTATGCTCTCTGCCTCATGGCATTCATTCACCTGATGAAGGAGTAAGCATGTACTCCGAAATGTTGTGTTCCTCATAATAAAGATGTTGACATTCATAAATTCTCTTCCTTATGTGTATCACTTCGAAATGCCTTTCAATGACTTGATATTAAGATGACTGAATTTTTATCATAAAAAATTAACGTAAAATGTCCATAAAACTTGCTTAGCCTTAATTAACACATTAATGTTTATCATAATCATGCTAAAATCTTGTAAAAGATATATAACTAGATCTAATGACGCAACAGAAGTCATCAGTGTTTGGTATTTGCAAAACATGAATTACAGTAAGGAAATGAATGACAGACTGACAATCCGCATTCGCATAGGGTAGATTTTTCATTTTAGACATTTTTCCAACTAAATATGATGCCGAAAACCGGATCACAAAGTTCTTAGTGACTGAGCCGTAAATATAATGACTGCCGACTAAAGGCCCTATAAGTTACTGACTACCCATCAGGACCCTCAATTACATGCTATCAAACAGGATTAAACCTACATACAGATGACATCCTTTTGTGAAGCTTTCATGAAAGCCTTTCTTGTAGTATTTAAGCCAGAACACTGATGATTCTTTTTCAATTTTTTTTTGTCAACCTGCCAAGAGGCCAAAGGCACAAAAATAATTAAAAATGGCATTAGTGTATTTCTTGCAAATACTTCTTCTATTCAAATGACTGTTTAAAAAGATGTTGAAAAAGGCTTTTTTTAATCAAGCTGAATTTTGAATCATTGTCACTTCTACTTTAGTGTTGAACTTTTAATTGTGGGCAGGCTTGTCCGTAAAACAAGAAAACAAGTTGGTATGGTGTTAATAATCATCCAGTGTTCAGTATGTCTGTACAGACCAGAGAGTACACTCAACCGAGAACTACCAGCACAAACATTGCATGTGGCTGTGTGGAGAGATCTGGTGTTCAGTATGTCTGTACAGACTAGAGAGTACGCTCAACCGAGAGCTTGCACAAACATTGCATGTGGCTCTGTGGAGAGATCTGGTGTTCAGTATGTCTGAACAGACCAGAGAGTCGGCTCAACCGAGAGCTGGCACAAACATTGCATGTGGCTGTGTGGAGAGAGCTGGTGTTCAGTATGTCACTACAGACCAGAGAGTACACTCAACCGAGAACTACCAGCACAAACATTGCATGTGGCTGTGTGGAGAGATCTGGTGTTCAGTATGTCTGTACAGACTAGAGAGTACGCTCAACCGAGAGCTTGCACAAACATTGCATGTGGCTCTGTGGAGAGATCTGGTGTTCAGTATGTCTGAACAGACCAGAGAGTCGGCTCAACCGAGAGCTGGCACAAACATTGCATGTGGCTGTGTGGAGAGAGCTGGTGTTCAGTATGTCAGTACAGACCAGAGAGTACACTCAACCGAGAACTACCAGCACAAACATTGCATGTGGCTGTGTGGAGAGATCTGGTGTTCAGTATGTCTGTACAGACTAGAGAGTACGCTCAACCGAGAGCTTGCACAAACATTGCATGTGGCTCTGTGGAGAGATCTGGTGTTCAGTATGTCTGAACAGACCAGAGAGTCGGCTCAACCGAGAGCTGGCACAAACATTGCATGTGGCTGTGTGGAGAGAGCTGGTGTTCAGTATGTCAGTACAGACCAGAGAGTCGGCTCAACCGAGAGCTGGCACAAACATTGCATGTGGCTGTGTGTAGAGAGCTGGTGTTCAGTATGTCAGTACAGACCAGAGAGTCGGCTCAACCCAGAGCTGGCACAAACATTGCATGTGGCTGTGTGGAGAGATCTGGTGTTCAGTATGTCAGTACAGACTAGAGAGTAGGCTCAACCGAGAGCTGGCACAAACATTGCATGTGGCTGTGTGGAGAGATCTGGTGTCATGTTGAAGACTTTGACCATACATTGGCAGGGGCAAGATAAGATATGCATTGTGTCAGGCCAGCAACAATGTATCCAACCACACGTTATCTCCAGACATACACTCGTGGACGGAACATGTGGTGAAGCTTACATTGACCTGCTGCCTCAGTCAAGATGAACGTACAAGATGACAACATGTTTAATGCTCAATATAAGATACCTACGCGAAAAGAGCAATGAAGAATGAAGCGTGATTTAATCCACGATAAAACATCGCTCTATCATGACGTCATTTTGGAAGATTCGAATTTGCACTCGCAAATTGATGACGTCATTTATTGGATGACGTTATTTTTGAGATGGAAGTATCAACGACTTGTTTCCCATAGATGTAGCTGGGGTACGCAGATAAATGCAGTGGCTGAATGATCACATGCAAAAGTGGGAAAGACATGACAAATGGTATTAGGAGAAAAGGTTCAGATAAACGATGTTAGGATTGTGAGAATATGCAGGAAATACCAAACTTAACCCACCTGTTCATAAAACGGACTTGTCTGACATTGCCAAGGTCAGATTCTGTTCAGGGAGTCATCGTCATTAAGGTCAAGGTCACTATTATTAAAGCTTGTACACTCGTGGTCGTCATTAATTGTAAATAAAAAACTGCAGGGAGAATAGTGTACGATAAACAACTCCCACTCGTCGTTTATTTCTTAAATAAAAGGTGAATACTCAGCAATATAACAGCTATATCATGACCTCCCACGTTTCAGCTTGGCACCCCACTGTAGAGCACCACCTGATACGTGTTCTCTGCCCTGGAACTTCCTGTGTTATGGAGTGAGTGAGTGAGTATGGTTTTACATTGCTTTTAGCAATATTCCAGCAATATCATGGCGGGGGAACAACAGAAATGGGCTTCACACATTGTACACATGTTGTGAATCAAATCTGGATCTTCGGCTTGACGAAAGAACGCTCTAACCTATACGCTACGCGACTGCCCCCCCCCCCCCCCCTACATATGTCCAATATGGCTAATGCCTGCAGATATTGGTGTCTTGAAGCTTGTGAAAGTAAAATGACTTCATGATGAAGATTCCAATAAGATACATACAACAAACTGTAAATCGTATAAAAAGTCTAATAAATCCTAACAGATTATTAAAAGTTATAAAATACAATAAAATATCTGTTATAATATTTTCCTGGCAGTGATGGTGACTACTGTTATCAAAACACAGGCAATCTCATTAAAATCAGATCTTAGTTCTCGTTATCGCTGAACAAAGATCTGAGGACATCCCATTACGGGTCACGTCAGAACGACCTTTTGCGAATTTTGACCGACCAATGAAATGACTGACAAGAAATCGACATTAGCCAATTAGAAGGCAGCTTTCTTGAGCTTTATGACACTAGCTTCAAAATGGCGACCACGCTTCGAAACATATTTTGACGTATTCTCGATTAAAAAATAAAAACTGATAAAAAGAACATTCTGGAATGGCTTATAGATTGCCCAGATTGTATGGATAGAATCATAAAACCCGTAACTGCCTTTCGGAATAACCCGTGTTAAATATTTTGTGGTTGCATGATTAGAAAACACATTCCAACTGTCACTTTCATGATCTGGTAAGCGACGCTGTGATTGGTTGGATGAAAGGTCGTTCTGACATGACCCTTAATGGGATGTCCTCAGATCTTTGTTTAGCGATAGCGAGAACTAAGATCTGATTTTAATGAGATGAAACCACAGGTAAACTGGCTCTTTACCATCTATGTATTCTATGGCGCTGTAAGGCGGAAAACATCTGTACGCACACAACATGACACAGTGACTAACTAAACAAGACTTGTACATCATGGCATGTACGTTATTGCACAGCTCAAACATCAGTAGAGTATTGTCTCATTCTCGTGTGACGGCTAAAAAATGTTCACCGAGCATCTCATCAAGCTGAAGGTGGTAGCACAGTGACCTTGTAGAGGTCACGGACACAGTGACCTTGATCCTTGATGTCACATGACTGTCCTTTTTCTGTCTTACTCTTTAGTGATGACATCTGTGAAGATATATTTTATTTTTAATCCCATAGGGTCCATTCCACAAAGTCATCTCAGTGCTGCCCAAACTTTATGTCTGAGTATGCGGGTTTATGGTCATCTGAGTGCTACGATTGTATACCGGTATTCATCAATGTCCTGTGTTTCTTGATGTCATATATACTTTTCACTGAGGCTTCTTAGCTGAGAACGTGTTTCCTTTGACATCTCGGCTCTCTAGGACAGCTCTTCCTCTGTGACCTTCTCCAGCTCGGGGCAGTTCTCGGGGGTTATGCAGCGGCCGCTGTGCAGGACCTTGTTGGCCGGGCACTGGCAGCTGGCCACACACGGCTTGTAGCAGTTCTCCTCCAGGTTGCCGAGGGGCGTGTCTCGGTTCTCGCATGTCCGGGGGCACACTGGACCACAGTCGTCAAACATCAGCCCAGAGTCAGGTGGGCAGGTAAAGGCTGGAACATGACACAGTGAGTGAGTGAGTGAGTGAGTGAGTGAGTGAGTGTGAGTGAGTGAGTGAGTGAGTGAGTGAGGTTTAATTCTGCTTTTAGCAATATTCTGCCAATATCACGGTGGGGGACCCCGGAAAATGGGCTTCACACATTGACAATGTTGTACACATGTGGGAAATCAAACCCATTTTTTTGGCGTGACGAGTGAACGCTTTAACCACTAGGCTACCCCACCGCTCCCCAAAGGTTAAGAAGAGTATGGTTTTACGCCGCTTTTAGCAATATTCCAGCAATATCACAGCGGGGGACACCAGAAATGGGCTTCACACATTGTACCCATGTCGGGAATCGAACCCTGGTCTTCGGCATGACAAGCAAACCCCTTAACCACTAGGCTACACGACCGCCCCTGGTGTGACAAGAAAATGCATTAACCACTAGGCTAACTCACCACCCCAAAACACCGAAAAAGTATATCAAACAAAGGAACTAGGAAATCAGTGATGTTGAGATCAACTATTGCCATATCACATGTGTGTCAGATGGAGTAGTTGCGGAATGACTATTTCTGGTACAATGGCTGGCGTTCAAGATCACGTACCACACAGATTATTAGTTCTCCACTGAACTTTGACCTTGGCTTTCGCACATTCGTGTGCATAGGATGCCAGGATGTCACAGAGACAGTTGGGGCTGTCGGCACATGCACACATGTCATACACACATGAAGAGAAGAATGGTTCAGGGGAGACAACCTTGTGACATCGGGAGAATACCTTGCTCTGAAACACATCGATAGAAAAGTTAGTAGGTCAAGGTCAGTCAATGAAAATGGAGGAATGTACATTGGGTGATTCATCAGCTGCTACTGAGGCTGCCGGCCCCCTTTTGGTATGCTGGATTTTGGGGTCTAGGGGTATTCATGACTCAGTAGTAAGATACGTGGGATGCAAATAAAATCGAGTCAACATTTAAATTTTAAAAGTCTCCCATGAGTATGAATATTTTATTTTATTTTTTCTTATTTTTTTTTCTTATTTAACTTCAAATCGCACTCTTTTCTCAATGTTTTTGAGATTTGTGGTAATTGGGATTCAGGGGTGGGCAATGAGAGTCAGAGTGATGGTATGGATTCAGAGGAGGAGGGGGCTGGCACCCTCTGTCCTATAAAGTCTGTAGAACGGTTTTAGCAAATACAATCCACTCAGCTACCATACGTAGTAAGTTCTTCCCCATATGTGTAGCTGGGGTTCGCACATAAACGATCACATCCAAAAGTGGGAGAAATATGACAATCAGTATTAGGGAAAAAGGTACAGATAATCAACAAGAAATTTGTGAGAATAAGCGGGAAATACCAACCTAACCCACCCCTTTTGAAAATGGACTTGTCCGACATTGTCAAGGTTGTATTCAACGCAGGGAGTCATCATCATTAAAATTAAGCTAACTATTTTCAAAGCTTGTACAGTTTATCAACACCCTTCAAGAGGTTGTACATAATGTTGATATCTCATGTAAGAAATAAACTGAAAGTATGTCTGCCTACCGTGATGATGGAACACTTGGTGGTGGCAATCTTCCTGATGCGGTACCCGGCGCCTGTACATGGATCTACATCATCAGCATCGGCACACTCCTCCCCCAGCTGCGTCTTGGCCTACAACAACATAATATCCCATCATACCCAGCATATCACATCAGTTCCTGGAATATCCCTAGCATGGTACACTTGTTTCACAGGGAGACCATGTGGGTTGGGTGGGCAGGTTCAGTGACTTGGTGGATTGAATGTCATGTCCAAATTGCAGTTGCTCATTATATCAACCACTCTTTTGTCTGATCCTGAGATCCTGGTCAACAAGACCTAAATATTTATAGCATGTTGTCCTATTCCTCGAATATTGTTGAGTGCAACATTAAGAAAGAAACAAATACAAGACAATCTATGAAACAAGAATACAACACACACTATTTTCTGTCTGAACACTGGATATTATTTGAGAATATCTTGTAATATCAATGGTAATGGACAAACACATATTCTTAACACTGATGTACAGTCAGTGATTTCTTTAGATATAAGTGTAGGACTCCGGTCTGGTGGGACTAATCTGTACACATGACATCAATACCATTGCAATGCCATGTCTAAGATGACCTTTTTGTGTGACATCATTACCACTGTGACGTCATGTCTCAGATGACATTTTTGTGTGACATTAATACTCTGGTATTAGCAAAACCCTAAATGGGCCCTATCTTTAATTGGGCCTCAGCCAAAGACAATATAGGGGATATAACTCTCAAAAGATTGCTGCTGAGAGCACGCACATGGCAGCCATTTGATTTCTGTATGTTGAAAACAAATATCATTGATGACTTGACATATACACCCAAGCTCCTTCCCAGTGAGTGACATGCGAAATGTGGAAGTGGCCATTACCAGAATCTTGAAACTTGTCCCTTTGACCCCAAATGTAGTTTCTCATATGAATTTACCTTTTTGTTTGTTTCATCAGATTGGTTTGAGATTGCAGTCGAACAGAAAATCATCCCACTTCCCCCTTACATTCGTACTACACCAATTACATGATTGTTGAAATGAAATAGAAATTCAAACTGACAAACGAAGAAAATAATTTAGCTGTGGTAAGAGTATTCAGTGTCACGGCAGTCATCACTTGTTTGGAAACATAATGGTCAGTCGGTTGTGAGTTCAAATTCAAGTATGGTTGTAGCCACCTATCACAGTGGGGAGCTTTGACTTGCGGCAAAAGGGAGTACGCTCAAGGTAATACTTGTGTTCATTTGTACAATTCAACATTTCAGATCAAGGAGAAGAAATGAAGATGAATCGTTTTAGAAAGCTGACATCTGATTGGCTCAAGAACTCTTGCATCCATCATATAGATTGGGCAGTCAAGGTCTGCTCAGGATTCACCCGATGCAACCTTCTATGGAGGTGTTCTAAGATCTTAATGCGGAGAGGTCATATTGAAGAAAAAAATTATCTTAAGAAACTTGATGCTCAGTCTTATTCATAGGGTTAGAAGAGTTATATAAAAAACTACCTACTGAAGTCAGAATGTTTGTGGTCATTCAATAATAACATCTACTACATATAGAAAATGGCACAGATCTGACCAACCATTTTAAATCTGATTTGAATCTTACAAAGATGTTGAAATGTGATACAGTACAACCTATTGTAAATAGAGATTACTCCACGAATGTCTGTCAGATACCATTTATCTTACAACAAGTTGTTTCAAAATGTATCAAATGAGCGAACTGAAGCACGAGCAATTTATCAATGACTTTTAACAATCAGAAAAGTAGTCCATCGTCATCTGACGTCAGGTCATCACCATGGAGTAGCCAATCACGGGCCTGGAATTCAATCTCACACATATGTTTGATACCAGTTATCTCAAATGGGTTTCTCACCCACAGGTGTGTAAGAATACTGTGTTCATCATACTACACTTTCTCATCATACTGGAGCTCCTCTCACCTTCCAACTGTTGCCAAACACTGCTGGGGAGTTTGTGATTTGACCAAACTTGGTCCGCAGATCATCATGGGGAAAGCCATTGAAGTTCCCACACAGTCCACACAGCTTTCTCTTGTAACCCCCGGTGATGCTCAGCTCGGCATAGCTGTCCCCATTCCACAGCAACTGTAGGCAGATTGGCATGGGGTTACAAGAATAGAACATGGCAATGCCAGAGAATAATCAGTCTAGGTTATCTGCTGCGACAGATTTCATTGTATAAAAGGAGAAATAGAGGGGAAAATAATATGAATGGAGCCCTGAAAAAAGTGATGACACCAAGGGGGCGGTCGGGTAGCCTTGTGGTTAAAGCGTTCGCTCGTCACGCCGAAGACCCGGGTTCGAATCCTGACATGGGTACAATGTGTGAAGCCCATTTCTGGTGTCCCCCACCGTGATATTGCTGGAATATTGCTAAAAGCGGCGTAAAATCAAACTCACTGATGACACCAGGTGTTCATTACATGAATGGATCACCAAACACCAGTGATGACAGCAAGTGTTCTAAATATAACATTTACACTTCTGGTCAGAAAATATACAGGTAGAAGCTTCATAAAGAAAGATTGAAGGTTTGAAAAATAAAGTATAAGAAATTTTCTTCAACCATAGTAATGACAATAAATATTTAATCTAAGGCTAAACGTTGAAAGTTTGTTGTACACTGATTTTTCAGTGAAAAATTCTGGTCAGTAGGAAAAGAAAAAAGAAAGATATTTCAGATTGTTTCCTGTTGTTAAAACAGTTATCTGAATATGTAGTCCTGTGAGCAGTGTTAGTTGAACTTATCAAGTTATTTAACTGATTGTGGAGCATGTTAGTTTGCATTTGTTACAATGAAAAAAATAGTGCCTTTCAGATCTTATTCTTTTCAATGTTTATATTGTTTTAGGATTAAATCTAAAAAAGCCTAATCAGCACTTGACCACTGTGATGAAAGACTGTGAAGGTACATTAATAAAAACATGAATCGGTTTCCGGAAATAAAGGACGGGTCATTTTTTACAGGGGTGTGTGGGGGCACAGGTGGCCCAGTTGTCAAAGGCGCCATGATTTGCTGTGCAGAGTTGCGTCCCTTGGGCACACCAGAAACCTATGATTGTGGTTTGGAATCCCGGTTCGCCCTGATTATGTTTCTAGGTTTGTCAGCACCATATTCGTGCTCGTGGGTTACTGAAGTGGTAAACATCTGAGACCTGCTTCACTTCGGGCTTTCCTCCCACATTAAGCTGACACGCTGTGATATATATGGAATACTGTTAAAAGCGGCGTTAAACCCAACTCACTCACTCACTAGGGATGTGTGGGTCAGAGGTTTTTGATGTAGCAACATACTGAAAATAATGACCCTCCCCTAATAATTGTCATATTTTTGGATGACCCTCCCTATGTCCCAGCAATATATTTTATTAAAAAAATCTCCATAAATGTATATTATTTTATAACCCTACCCTGAGAGTCATAATTTTGGTGACCCTTCACGATTCCCTCTGACCCTTCCCCCCATAATAAATTACCAGTCCGTAAATGATTCCAGACAGACCAAGAGATGATCACAATGCCCTAGAACATATGTAGAAAGATCTGTAGGAAGCAGTGTAAAACACATGACTCTAGTGCACCTCACCTTCAGTCCTATGTCCGTGTTGAGGAGGACGGTGCTGCCTGACATCTCGATGTGGACACGCGGCTCATACAGGAACGGCAACTCCACCACACGGCCGTTCACCTGACACAGAGATCAGATATACGTCACAGGACTGTCAAACACCATTAGCTGTTGCTGGTGTCAGTGAGTCTCCACCAACTGTCCTCTTCTGTCAAGAGGTGAGGTGGGTTTAAATGGGGTTAAATGATGCGTTCAAGATTATTGTGTGTGTATGTATGTGTATGTCTGTGTGTCTGTGTTTCTATGCATGTGTGTCTGTGTTTCTATGTGTGTGTGTCTGTTTCTATGTGTGTGTGTCTTTGTTTCTATGTGTGTGTGTCTGTGTTTCTATGCATGTGTGTCTGTGTTTCTATGTGTTTGTGTGTCTGTGTTTCTATGTGTGTGTGTCTGTTTCTATGTGTGTGTGTCTTTGTTTCTATGTGTGTGTCTGTGTTTCTATGCATGTGTGTCTGTGTTTCTATGTGTTTGTGTGTCTTTGTTTCTATGTGTGTGTGTCTGTTTCTATGTGTGTGTCTTTGTTTCTATGTGTGTGTGTGTCTGTGTTTCTATGTGTGTGTGTCTGTGTTTCTGTGTGTGTGTGTCTGTGTTTCTATGTGTGTGTGTCTGTGTTTCTATGTGTGTGTGTCTGTGTTTCTATGCATGTGTGTCTGTGTTTCTATGCATGTGTGTCTGTGTTTCTATGTGTGTGTGTCTGTTTCTATGTGTGTGTGTCTTTGTTTCTATGTGTGTGTGTCTGTGTTTCTATGCATGTGTCTGTGTTTCTATGTGTTTGTGTGTCTGTGTTTCTATGTGTGTGTGTCTGTTTCTATGTGTGTGTGTCTTTGTTTCTATGTGTGTGTGTCTGTGTTTCTATGCATGTGTGTCTGTGTTTCTATGTGTTTGTGTGTCTTTGTTTCTATGTGTGTGTGTCTGTTTCTATGTGTGTGTCTTTGTTTCTATGTGTGTGTGTGTCTGTGTTTCTATGTGTGTGTGTCTGTGTTTCTGTGTGTGTGTGTCTGTGTTTCTATGTGTGTGTGTCTGTGTTTCTATGTGTGTGTGTCTGTGTTTCTATGCATGTGTGTCTGTGTTTCTATGCATGTGTGTCTGTGTTTCTATGTGTGTGTGTGTCTTTGTTTCTATGTGTGTGTGTCTGTGTTTCTATGCATGTGTGTCTGTGTTTCTATGCATGTGTGTCTGTGTTTCTATGTGTGTGTGTGTCTTTGTTTCTATGCATGTGTGTCTGTGTTTCTATGCATGTGTCTGTGTTTCTATGTGTGTGTGTCTGTGTTTCTGTGCATGTGTGTCTGTGTTTCTATGTGTGTGTGTCTGTGTTTCTATGTGTGTGTGTCTGTTTCTATGCATGTGTCTGTGTTTCTATGTGTGTGTGTCTGTGTTTCTATGCATGTGTGTCTGTGTTTCTGTGTGTGTGTGTCTGTGTTTCTATGTGTTTGTGTGTCTGTGTTTCTATGTGTGTGTGTCTGTTTCTATGTGTGTGTGTCTGTGTTTCTATGTGTTTGTGTGTCTTTGTTTCTATGTGTGTGTGTCTGTGTTTCTGTGTGTGTGTGTCTGTGTTTCTATGCATGTGTGTCTGTGTTTCTATGTGTGTGTGTCTGTGTTTCTATGTGTTTGTGTGTCTTTGTTTCTATGTGTGTGTGTCTTTGTTTCTATGCATGTGTGTCTGTGTTTCTATGCATGTGTGTCTGTGTTTCTATGTGTGTGTGTCTGTGTTTCTATGTGTGTGTGTCTGTGTTTCTATGTGTTTGTGTGTCTTTGTTTCTATGTGTGTGTGTGTCTTTGTTTCTATGCATGTGTGTCTGTGTTTCTATGCATGTGTGTCTGTGTTTCTATGTGTGTGTGTCTGTGTTTCTATGTGTTTGTGTGTCTGTGTTTCTATGTGTTTGTGTGTCTTTGTTTCTATGTGTGTGTGTCTGTGTTTCTGTGTGTGTGTGTCTGTGTTTCTATGCATGTGTGTCTGTGTTTCTATGTGTGTGTGTCTGTGTTTCTATGTGTTTGTGTGTCTTTGTTTCTATGCATGTGTGTCTGTGTTTCTATGCATGTGTGTCTGTGTTTCTATGCATGTGTCTGTGTTTCTA
Source organism: Haliotis rufescens (assembly GCF_023055435.1). Classification (NCBI taxonomy): domain Eukaryota; kingdom Metazoa; phylum Mollusca; class Gastropoda; order Lepetellida; family Haliotidae; genus Haliotis; species Haliotis rufescens. Next base: position 2,904,782 of record NW_025964212.1, on the reverse strand, counting down.
TGTGTGTGTGTCTGTGTTTCTGTGTGTGTGTGTCTGTGTTTCTATGTGTTTGTGTGTCTGTGTTTCTATGTGTGTGTGTCTGTTTCTATGTGTGTGTGTCTGTGTTTCTATGTGTTTGTGTGTCTGTGTTTCTATGCATGTGTGTCTGTGTTTCTGTGTGTGTGTGTCTGTGTTTCTATGTGTGTGTGTCTGTGTTTCTATGTGTGTGTGTCTGTTTCTATGCATGTGTCTGTGTTTCTATGTGTGTGTGTCTGTGTTTCTATGCATGTGTGTCTGTGTTTCTGTGTGTGTGTGTCTGTGTTTCTATGTGTTTGTGTGTCTGTGTTTCTATGTGTGTGTGTCTGTTTCTATGTGTGTGTGTCTGTGTTTCTATGTGTTTGTGTGTCTTTGTTTCTATGTGTGTGTGTCTGTGTTTCTGTGTGTGTGTGTCTGTGTTTCTATGCATGTGTGTCTGTGTTTCTATGTGTGTGTGTCTGTGTTTCTATGTGTGTGTGTCTGTGTTTCTATGTGTGTGTGTCTGTGTTTCTATGTGTGTGTGTGTCTGTGTTTCTATGTGTGTGTGTCTGTGTTTCTGTGTGTGTGTGTCTGTGTTTCTATGTGTGTGTGTCTGTGTTTCTATGTGTGTGTGTGTCTGTGTTTCTATGTGTGTGTGTCTGTGTTTCTGTGTGTGTGTGTCTGTGTTTCTATGTGTGTGTGTCTGTGTTTCTGTGTGTGTGTGTCTGTGTTTCTATGCGTGTGTCTGTGTTTCTATATGTGTGTGTCTGTGAGGCTGCTTGTGCTAGTGTGAACTAATGCAGGTTTTATAGTGCCAGCCTACTGAGATACTATGCCACAGTTTTAACATGAATACCCCAGTGGGTACTGATTCTGAGCTGACAATTCCTTGTTTTAGCCCTTTACTGCCGAGTGCAAGACAGCCAGTGCCATCTTTTGGTAAGATCGATCCCCTACCTTCTGCCGATCATCTGACAACAGATATCCTGAGACTACCAAGTCAGTAAAGAGAGCAGAGGTTACATACTGATGAACCCCGAGCACTATGCATACTCACCTCTGGACTCTCCCCAGGGAGTTGAGACAGAATTAAGGATGGTTTGTTGGCTTTTGTGTTTATAGATCCTTTCAACACCAAGTCTTCATAACAGATGAATGAGATACTCTGATCTCTATAGATCACATGTATCTTTATTAACATATATATATGTTATGGCTGATTGGCAAGAGTTATCTACCTTGACAACATGGTTCTGTAGCATCTCAATGATGATGTCACTCATGGTGATGGTGAAGTTCTGAGCCCAAGAAACTTCCCCAGGTGCATTTCGATCGTCATGTTGGACTTCCACTCTGTAAAACAACAGCTGATACAGTGATTCCGCTCACATTGTTCGACTTTAGATGCTTATCGTATTGTTAGTTCGAAGGCAACCAGAAATAACATTGTGTAGCTATGAAATGAAAACAGTGTGTCACTATGAAATGAAAACATTGTGTCACTATGAAATGAAAACAGTGTGTAACTATGAAATGAAAACATTGTGTCACTATGAAATGAAAACCTGGTGTAACTATGAAATGAAAACATTGTGTCACTATGAAATGAAAACCTGGTGTAACTATGAAATGAAAACATTGTGTCACTATGAAATGAAAACCTGGTGTAACTATGAAATGAAAACAGTGTGTCACTATGAAATGAAAACATTGTGTCACCATGAAATGAAAACATTGTGTCACTATGAAATGTAAATGGATGAAATAAACAAACGGTTAATTAGGAGGGTGTCATTTGGTCTGTAGTTAACACTCTCTGGTAATGTATATTAACATCTGTTTTGTGGCTTTTCAATAGTAATTATTATAACATGTTATTACGTTACTAATCTCATGTGACCTGTGAAGATCCAGGTTAGAATAATCTTCAGCAACCCATGCTTGCCGTAAAAGGCGACTATGGTTGTCGTAAGAGGCGACTAACGTCAGGTGGTCAGGTTTGCTGACTTGGTTGATGCATACCATCGTATCCCAATTGCGTGGAAGCTCTTGATGTCAGTCACTGGATTGTCTGGTCCAGGCTTGATTATTTACTGACTGCTGTTTTATAGATGGAATATTGCCCGAGTGAGGCGTTAAACAACAAACAAGCAAACATAAAAATTAATCTCATGTACTCACGTAAAGTTGTTGTTCTCGCAGTCAGCAGCCATGATGTACCGACACATACCCTGGAAGTGGATGGTGGTGCCGTCGAAGCTGCGGTAGTGAGGGTCTCCATACACGATGCAGGTCCCTGGCTCTGGAGGGGGAGGTACAAGTTACATACACACAGATGGAGAGTAATCCACACAAACTAGCCCATGCTCATCCCATTTCACAAAATGTTTGATAATGGACTCTCCTTTGCATTGAAGAAGCCAGGTTTGCAAGACAGATATTTCTGGGCAATGTGACATTTCTGTCCAGGAGACTAGTACCTTTATCAGCAAGTGACCTGATGCACTAGCATCTGTACTGAAAGAGTGGTTATTATGTGAGTATTGTTTAATGCCGCTTTTAGCAATATTCCAACAATATCACGGCAGGGGACACCAGAAATGGGCTTGACACACTGTACCCATGTCGGGAATCGAACCCGGGCCTTATTGTGATAAGTGAACTCTTTAACCACTAGGCTACCACACCGCCGCACCACCAAAGTTGAAAGACAACTTTGTCTTCGTAAACTCCTTTAGTGCTAGAAATAAGCTGATTAAGTAGAGTGTATGCTCTATGATCCAATGAGAAATTATGTACACCACATAAATGGCATATATTATATATGTACCTTCATAATTTGATATTATATGTCATTTTGCTTTAAAAAGCTAATTGTTTGCTTCTATGAAAAGAAAGATGACAGCTGGAACTTACGTTTGAGACACACTGGGCAGCAGTTGCCAGGGGTAACAGTGGGCACTTCATCGGGAGTACAGTCAAGAGCAGGGCACCGCTTAATTGCACACTTCACTTTACCAGCGATACACTTGCACCGGGTGCACTCATCTAGGGGCCACTCATCTCCTGGCTGCAGATATGATGTAACAAGACAGATAACTCTTGGTAACAAGACAGATAACTCTTGTTATCAAGACAGATAACTCTTGGTAACAAGATAGATAACTCTTGGTATCAAGACAGATAACTCTTGGTAACAAGATAGATAACTCTTGGTATCAAGACAGATAACTCTTGGTAACAAGATAGATAACTCTTGGTAACAAGACAGATAACTATTTGTAACAAGACAGATAACTCGTGGTAACAAGACAGATAACTTGTGGTATCAAGACAGATAACTCTTGGTAACAAGATAGATAACTCTTGGTAACAAGGTAGGCAGAATATATTTTCTAATCATGCAACCTGCAATCATGGGCTGTGTACTCTCGGGCAGATGACACCGGAATACGCTGTTCACTGTGTCGGATTAATAATGACTGATTAATAAGTGATTTCAGCAATCCGTTGCAAATTAGGTATGTCGGAGTGCGAGACTGACGGATTAAGAGGTCTAAATAGCACTGATTTAATTGGTTCCCATCATAAGTGTTGGATAAAGCCGATTGTCAGATTAACAAGACTTGACTGTAGTTACCTCTTGATAACAAGGCAGAAAACTCTTGATAACAAGAAAGATAACTCTTGGTAACAAGATAGATAACTCTTGGTAACAAGATAGATAACTCTTTGTTGAAAGATAAATTTATAACATTCCATAAGTGAAGAAGGTATTTGCAATAATTGCACAAAACTCATAGTAATTTAGATTACTTTTGATTGAGCATTGCCTAAAACCACTATGATCGCTATTACAGTTATGGTATATCACAGCATGTCAGCATAGTCTAGAAGGAATGCCCTAAGTGATGCAAGTCTGGGATGTTGCAGCTGAGATCTGTCTGGCCCTGTACCTGATAAATAGTGTCATAGTAGACACATGTAGCATCCTCCACGGGCTGGCACACCTCACAACAACCAGTAGAGTCTGGGACAAGTTGTTCCGCTGCCGTACACTGTAGTGGGGGACACTCCTGAAGGCTACACCTGACCTCTGACTTTTCACACCGACATGTGACGCACTGGTTGTCGGCCGCTGACCAGACGTCCCCCTCCTTGTAGTACTTCCCCTCCGTCTGGTCATAGCAAGCTGACAAGGAGAAATAATTGTCTCTAACATGCAATCTCATTCAAATCAGATACCGTCAGAATGTCCTTTCATCCGACCAATCAGAGCGTCACCTACCAGATCAGGAAAGTCAGAATTTGTTTTCTAATCATGCAACCTCAGAAAGGTTTACATGGGGTATTCCAAACAGTTACAGACTGATTCTGTCAAAATCATTGTCTATTTCTTACTTTAATAGGATAAATATTTGAGCAGAAGAGACTTTGCATAGCGCATGGGGAGTACTGCTACTGGAGATACAAACATGTCCTCGCAACTTGATGATGTTTTAATCAGTTTGGGGAGAAAGTGTACAGACAACTGATGTGAGAATTGTGAGAATATCCTGAAAATACCTTTAACCCCCTGTTCATAATGGACTTGTCTGACATTGCCAAGGTCGGATTGTATTCAGGGAGTCATCATTAGTTAAATACGGGTAAACATTTTTAAAGCTTGTACATTTTAATAACATCCTTAAAGAGGCTGTACATAATGTTGAAATCTCATGTAAGAAATAAACAACTTGTGGTCGTGCACCCCTCATGGTTTTTTCTCCCCCCCAGTGTTATTGTACAATAAACAACTCCCACTCATCGTTTTTTTTCTTAATTATTCAAGTTTGTTCATGTGCTTGTTGTTTAACCCCACACTCTATATTCCAGCAGTCTTGACCAGAAAAGTCAATGATTCATGTTATGAGCCACAATCAACACCATCAGAGTACAATGTCACAAAATGAACCAAGTCACTGGGTCTGACCACCGATCCAATAGGTAATCAATTGTAATCAATAAAATCAGAAGATTTGATCCATACAAGTGACAAGACTTAGAGATCGGAATAAGCCAAGCTACATACGTGGACACTTGGGGCAGCACTGTCCGCGTGTGAAGATCTGGACAGTCGGTGGGCAACTGAGGGGCTTGCACTGCTCCTTCATACACTCCCATTGGAAGTCCTCCTGTGTGATACACAGAGAAATAGGTTAGTTCCCCACAAAACACCATCAACAGAAGGAGGTTCTCCTGCGTCAGACACAGAGATAATGATTCAGTCCCTCACAAAACACCATCAACAGAAGGAGGTTCTCCTGCGTCAGACACAGAGATAATGATTCAGTCCCTCACAGATCACCAACCCTTACAGGTATTAGTCTTACAAAACATTGTTGGGCATCATTCCACATATTTGCTGATTATGTTACAACTAGTCTGTCTTACAGACCCTGATACAAATATATCAAATACAGCCCATGCAAGTCTATAATGTTTGGCAAGTCTAGATCACTGCAGTATCAGGATGAAGAGAGTCACTGGGCTCCTTTTACTTACTTTTATTTAGATAACTGAACAACTGTTTTTTTCTGTACGATATGTTCATTTCAGAGACTAGATGTTAGTCTATGTTACAACCTGCAACATGTGATCTCTCAACTCACCTTGCACTCGCAGTAGAAACAAGGCTCCTCCGGACGCGGGTGTGTCCGCCGACCGATCTCAGTCCGGGTGCAGGTAGTTCCGACTGCAACACATCACAAGGTCACAACACTACTATAGACATGTGTTTAAACTGTGATATCACATACACATGCATTGGGTAATCATCTGCTCCAGCACGGATCTTCATAATATTGTTCATGATACCATTAACATAATAACTACCATCCCCTAACTGCCATCCCCTAAATAACATCCATTAACTACCATCCCCTAAATAACATCCATTAACTACCATCCCCTAAATAAAATCCATTAACTACCATCCCCTAAATAACATCCATTAACTACCATCCCCTAAATAACATCCACTAACTACCATCCCTTAACTACCATCCCCGTGCACAACTTTGACCTCCGGATTGTTTAAATACTGAGGGGATTAATTTGAAGAACTGTGTAGTTAAAATGCAGAGTATGCACATAGAAAAAGGGTGACAACTCACATCCAGCACAGGAAGGACAGCACTCGCCCGGAGCTGCAGCAATCAGCTGCTCGGGGGGACAGTTGGCTGTGCTGGGACAGGCCTCATGGACACACCGCAGGTGGCCATCCTGGGGACAGAAACATGTAGGAGGATGAACACAGACACCATCATGGTGATCAACTAAGACATGGGGAGGGGGCAGGGGGTAGCCTTGTGGTTAAAGCGTTTGTTCGTCACAAAAAGACCCATATTCGATTCCCCATATTGGTATAATGTGTGAACCCATTTCTGGTGTCACTGCCGTGATATTGCTGGAATATTAAACACTCACAAGACATTGGGGTGACACTGGTGGTTTCCACACAGAAAAATATCCTGCCTTAACTTACCAAACACATGGATTTAATGATTTGGCTGTTTTTAATAATACTGGAATATTGCAACATATATGATTTTGGAATTAGTATATTGTCACAATAAGTGAGTATGGTTTTACAAAGCTTTAAGCAATATTCCATCAATATCACGGCGGGGGACACCAGAATTGGGCTTCACACATTGTACCCATGTGGAGAATCAAACCCGTGTCTTTGGTGTGATGAGCAAATGCTTTAACTACTTAAAGCCCCGTAACACTATCAAAAACTTGGTCAAAGTTGTCTTGGTCAAAGTTGGACTGTTTACACTCATCAAAGTTTTTGACAGGCCGTCATGGTTTTGGTGGGAATTATCTTGACGGGTTGGATCCTACTGAAGAAGAATATTTTTGCTGTTGTCATATGTATTTTGTGTATTGCCATGTTGAGAAGGCGGCGTTGGGGTAGGGAAAGGCACATTTGGTCCCGAGAATGGCTGCTCATTGTTGAAACGAATCATTTAATTCTTCCAACATCTCGTCAGACCAAAATAGTTGACTCATTTTGACTTGACTCTATGCACTTCCGTTTGAAAAGGGGTAAATGTTCCTTGCAGTCTGATTGGCTAAATTAAATCAACGTCATCAAACTTTGATCAAAGTTTGACGAGAAATAGGATTGGTTTCTATTCCATCAAAGTTCTGTCAAAAACTTTGTCAAAGTTTTTGATGGCATGATTTACTCTTAAAAACTTGGTCAAAATGGACTTTGACACCACCGCCCCTCGTCACATTGAAGTATGACATCACAATTGATATGACATGACAGTGAGGGCACATCTCACCTCACAAGTACAGTAGTCACATGGGTCTCCATTGGGAGTGAACACCTCCCCGTTCTTGTAGCGCCGGCCCTCAAAGTTACATGCTGAAACACACAGGCAGTAGCTGATGAAAGGGAATGGTAAATGGTAGATGTACATGTTGAATGTTTAACAGTGAATGATGAATGCTGAACAGGGAAAGGTAAATGTTGAACTGTGAATGGTGAATGTTGAAATGTGTAAGGAGCATGTTAAAATGGAATGTTGACATTGTTGAACAGAGAATATTGAACAGTGCATGGAAAATGTTGAAATATGAATGCTAAATGTTAAGCAGTGAAAGTAGCATGTTGAACAGTGAAAGGAGCATGTTGAGCAGTGAAAGGAGCATGTTGAGCAATGAAAGTAGCATGTTGAGCAGTGAAAGTAGCATGTTGAGCAATGAAAGTAGCATGTTGAGCAGTGAAAGGAACATGTTGAGCAGTGAAAGGAGCATGTTGAGCAGTGAAAGGAGCATGTTGAGCAGTGAAAGGAGCATGTTGAGCAATGAAAGTAGCATGTTGAGCAGTGAAAGGAGCATGTTGAGCAGTGAAAGGAGCATGTTGAGCATTGAAAGGAGCATGTTGAACAGTGAAAGGAGCATGTTGAACAGTGAAAGGAGCATGTTGAACAGTGAAAGGAGCATGTTGAGCAGTGAAAGGAGCATGTTGAACAGTGAAAGGAGCATGTTGAGCAGTGAAAGGACATGTTGAGCAGTGAAAGGAGCATGTTGAGCAGTGAGGGAAATCAGAATCCTAACTCACTGGGACAGACGGGGCAGCACTGGCCTGGGACCTGGACCGGCTCATCACACGGGACGTAGCAGTCCACCTCCATGCAGGTCACCAGGCCCCCGCTGCACGTACACGAGATGCACGGGTTCTCCGGCAGGATCCACATCGCACCAGTCTCATACTGGATGTCACGGAACTCACAACCTACATGGGAGAAGATAGATTACAGGTCACATTGCACAACACAGCATCAAAGATTTTTCTACCATAGCTACTCTCAGTGTGAGATATAATTGGAGGCTTGTAATAACATTACTGTGAGAGGCATGTTAATGGAGGCTTATTCCTTTAGGGGAAGACATCAAATAAGACTGCAGTACTAGTGAACAGAGAAAAGAGGACAAGCCCTGAGTGCTGTCATCTGTATCAGTATTGTGACATGGCCGCCAACTGTGTACGACAGACAAGCCTTGATTGGACAGTTGAGCCGAGGGATCTTACCTTTACATTTCTCACAGCACTGGCCGGGCGGTGTCTCCTTCATGAGGCAGGTCAGTGTGGGGCACTTCTCCTCTTCACACACAACATTCCCATCCTACACAACATAGGACATATATGCAGTACACCACATTACATTACACTGCATTAGGTCTGAGTCTGATGTTACCTTAGGTCAAAGACTGATCTTACATTAGGTCTAAGACTGATCTTACATTAGGTCCAAGACTGATATTACATTGATCTAAGACTGATCTTACATTAGGTCTAAGACTGATCTTACATTAGGTCTAAGACTAATCTTACATTAGGTCTAAGATTGATCTTACATTAGGTCTAAGACTGCTGTTACATTAGGTCTGAGTCTGATGTTACATTAGGTCTAAGACTGATCTTAGATTGGGTCTAAGACTGATCTTACATTGATCTAAGACTGACCTTACATTAGGTCTAAGGCTGATCTTACAATAGGTCTAAGATTGATATTACATTAGGTCTAAGACTGATCATCCATTGATCTAAGACTGATCTTACATTAGCTCTAAGACTGATCTTACATTGGGTCTAAGCTGATCTTACATTGATCTAAGACTGATCTTACATTAGGTCTGAGTCTGATGTTACATTAGGTCTAAGACTGATCTTAGATTGGGTCTAAGACTGATCTTACATTGATCTAAGACTGATCTTACATTAGGTCTAAGGCTGATCTTACAATAGGTCTAAGATTGATATTACATTAGGTCTAGGACTGATCTTCCATTGATCTCAGACTGATCTTACATTAGCTCTAAGACCGATCTTACATTGGGTCATGCCGATCTTACATTAGATCTCAGACTGATCTTACATTAGCTCTAAGACTGATCTTACATTGTGTCTAAGACCGATCTTACATTGGGTCATGCCGATCTTACATTAGATCTAAGACTGATCTTACCCTACACGAGCACCTCTTGCAGGGGTCTGGCTGGAAGGACTGTCCATTCCTGTACAGCGTGTCCTCGAAGAAGCAGTCGGTACACAAAGGGCAGCACAGGTCTTGGCGGGGATGTGTACACTTGACGGCACACTGCTCACGCTCACACTTGACCCGACCCATCTGAGGAGGACACAGTCATGTTGTTGTAATGTGTGGAATCATGTGGGCATGCTGGCCAGACCTAATCTATGTAAATGCCTCTCCATAAAGAATTCAAGAATGTTATGTTCATTGTATTAAAACAATACAAAAAAGAAAACAAGAGTTTGCCACGAACGTGGCTATATCCCCTGCCCCTGTTGCAGAACTTATGACATAATTAAATCTAAACAAACCCTAACCTTTTTTAACCGAGGTGGAACTTGTCATGGAAATTGTAAAAAAAGAAGAGTTTGGAACTCAAAGTCTATCTTGTTGCCATGGAAACGTAAAAAATAAAAATTTCTAAAATTTCTAATAGCAAAAGGCACAAGTTCAGCATGTATTTGACAGACCTGCAAAGTTTCATGAAAAAATATTGAACGGTTTCTGAGTTATGCTCCGGAAACGAAACGTGACGGACGTATGGACGGACCTTCATAATCATTTGTGCAGATCAGATGTACAAGACTTTGGTCAATCTGTTTCATGTACCTTTTTGTTATTACCATTCAAATCTGGCTTCCATAGATGTCGCTAGGATGAGATCAAGCTATGTCTCATAGGAGATACTGCTTCATTGAATTGCATTACTCCGCAACTAAAGGGGGCACGGGTGGCCCAGTCGTCTAAGGTGCCACGATTCGCTGTGCAGAGTTGCATCCCTTGGACACGCCAGGAACCTATCATTGTGGGTTCGAATCCCGCTTCGCCCGATTATGTTTCTAGGTTTGTCAGCACCATACCCATGCTCATGGGTTTCACCGAAGTGGTAAACGTCTGAGACCTGCATCACTTCGGGCTTTCCTCCCACATTAAGCTGACACGCCGTGATATAACTGGAATAGTGTTAAAAGCGGCGTTAAATCCAACTCACTCACTCACCGAAACTAAAATTTGCAGGCGATTGTGCCATTGGGTACAATGACATCACAATAAAAAATGATATCACTAGTCCCTCTGCCACTGAAGCTCAATACTTGTAATTTTTACACTCAAGACATTGGTTACAACTGTTTACAAACTGAAAAAAATTGGAAGAATGGTTTTGGATTTTAAATAGAATCTCACCTTGTGTCATTTGATATCAAATATATGTTCACTCTTATATAAAAATGTAAGACATGAGTTTTATTTTTTATCAACTCTTGTTTACATATTTGATATCAAAAGACACTCAGGTAAGATTATTTATTTAATCAGTGATCAATAACAATCATCGCTCACTCTTTGTGACACAATATTCAAACTATGTCATAAAGTGGAACCACCAATGAGAAGTGAGTTCTGAACAAGCTGAGTATGTTACAACACATTATACAAGGGGCAGGGTATATGTGAAATGAACACAGTCATCTAATTAAGGCAAGAATAACAAGCGTTCCACACATCCTGTGTTGAAGGTCGTGCAGTTGTGTCATAAACATAATCTGTGCCTAGTGAGGCATAGCCACCATTCCCTGTCTGGATTGACCAATCTATAAATGACTAGTGAGCTGAGGCACAAGAAACTCCATAATTATAATGATTCAATTCAAACCTTACGTCATAATTATATCAAAAATTATTTTTCAAAAATCCATTTTTTGTAATATTATTTTTTATACCCTTTTATTCTCATTCCCTTAAATTGCCAGAATCTTGAGAAGAAATATTAATTATTAATTATTCTGAATGTTATACATATGCAGAAAGAGATATTTCTTATACAGTTATTTATTTGTTTTATGAATCCTACTAAAGTGACACTTTACCCGTGAAGATTCCCGGTTAGAATAGGTCTTCAGCAACCTCTGCTTGCCGTAAAAGGTGACTATGCTTGATGTAAAAGGCGACTAACGGGATCGGGTGGTCAGGCTCGCTGACTTGGTTGATGCATGTCATCGATCCCAATTGCATGGATCGATGCTCATGACATTAATCACTGGATTGTCTGGTCCAGACTCGATTATTTACAGACCGCCATCATATAGCTGGAATATTGCTGAGTGCGGCGTTAAACAACAAACCAACCAACTTTACTGGCCATGGGATACCTACCTTGCACGTGCAGGTCTGGCAGTTGTCTTCAGGATGCTGGAAGCGGCTGTCATCCGGGTATGTCTGACCCAGGAACTGACACACTGCAGCAGACAGAGGGACAATGTTATATTCTCATCTATGAACACACAATGTCATTTAGAAAGTGGTCAAATGTAACAAATGTTATATTTGGGATAACACCTTCTTGGTAAAGTACAGATTCTAGTACTCGTTGGATTTAAACCTGCACTGTCAGAATGAGGGACGTAATTGCCATTTACTTGCATATACAAATCTACATGACACAGAACAGAAGGAGTGTGATTCATTTGATGGGCCAAATATTTGTAAACAAAACAACAAAAGCCTTATATATGGAGTGAGTGAGTTGGGTTTAACGCCGCTTTTAACGATATTCTAGTTATATCGTGGCGTGTCAGTTTAATGTGGGAGGAAAGCCCGAAGTGATGCAGGTCTCAGACGTTTACCACTTCGGTGAAACCCACGAGCACGGGTATGGTGCTGACAAACCTAGAAACATAATCGGGGCGAACCGGGATTCGAACCCACAATCATAGGTTTCTGGCGTGCCCAAGGGACGCAACTCTGCACAGCGAATCACAGCGCCTTAGACGACTGGGCCACCCGTGCCCCCCCTTATATATGGACTATTATTACCCATGCTTACTGGACTGAAAGAAAATATACTAAACTCCGGATATGGAGTAGCACTGAAGTCACAGACTCGTCTTGTTACTATCTGCATGTGAAAGTGTGTGTCAAATATCCAAGCTTATCTTATCACATGTCCTGACATGCTAACACCCAGGCACCATGCATACATTGTTTGATTGGCAGTTTCAGAAGTTGGTAAGTAACAGTAAAGACTGAATGCTTTATGGATGACAACTTCTTTACTCTATCATGATGCAACATTTCGGTATAGATCCTTGAACTGTTGTCAACATTTTTTTGTTAATCATTATTAGGGGTATGTGATATAAACATATATATTTCCATAAAGTGGAGGGATTGGCAAACAAGCAAATTTTGCTTATCTGAATGCCTCTCCCAAACATGATACATATACAAACAGCAATGTATTGAAAGTGGCATGAGAAATAGCATACATTGTATAGTTGACATTAAAGATAAGTATTGTTCCTAAAAGTGTTTAATTACTGGATTATCTTCCATAACTACAGTTACATTATTATTTACATCCAGCACAACAACATCGCAGTATCATATAGCAAAGCCATCATCTCAGACAAAATCTCTAAATTGGCAAGAAGATGAAAAACTGTGCACCGATTTAAAAATTTCAAGATTTGTTACTGTCGTTAAATTTGAATTACCATTCAGAATTGAATTTAAATCGTTTACGAAATAATACATGTTTTGCCTTACTGTACTGTTTAAGGGACACGTAAGAAAGAAATGAAGTGCATCTTTCGTATGATAGCCACAACAACATCATAAGGGGTATGTAAGTCTGTACTGTGCTATCTTGTCTCACTCTTGCTTGACAACGGTATAAGCATCTATACCACAAGAGAACAATAGAATAGAGATGTTATCATCCATAAAGTGTCTTGTTTTAACCATGTATACAGACTACCGTCACACTGCAGGATGGACGAATCATACACAGCCAACGCCACCAGTATTTTCATGACAGTTGTTTTATCAGCATGATACAGTATCTCATGATGAAGGAACAATGTCCATGTACGTGAGTGAGTCAGTATGGTTTTACTCCGCTTTTAGCAATATTCCAGCAATATCACAACGGGGGACACCAGAAATGGGCTTCACACATTGTACCCATGTTGAAATGGATCCAGGCCTTAGTGACACCATTTTGGCAAAATCCAGATACACAAGTATGGTGCCAAGGAACCTGACCATGGTCATCAAATTCTAAGAAAATGAAGGCGAAACAATAAATTGTGTTGTCTTAGATGACTGGGCCACCTGTCATCCCTTTCAATACAGAAATGAGTAAAAAAACCTTTTTTTTAAATATTGTTTTACACATGAGCCTCAGCCTTTGGCATTTGAAGATGATGACATACCTGGACATGACGGGCAGCACTCGGTGGGGAGCTGGACAGGTGTCATACAGCTGACTGCTGGGCACGTGATTGTCTGACAGATGATACTACCTCCCTGACAACACATTAACATTGACATGTCATTGTCTGACAGATGATTCTACCTCCCTGACAACACATAAACACTAACATGTCATTGTCTGACAGATGATACTACCTCCCTGACAACACATAAACACTGACATGTCATTGTCTGACAGATGATACTACCTCCCTGACAACACATAAACACTTACATATGATTGTCTGACAGATGATACTACCTCCCTGACAACACATAAACACTAACATGTCATTGTCTGACAGATGATACTACCTCCCTGACAACACACCAACATTGACATGTCATTGTCTGACAGATGATACTACCTCCCTGACAACACATAAACACTGACATGTCATTGTCTGACAGATGATACTACCTCCCTGACAACACATAAACACTGACATATGATTGTCTGACAGATGATACTACCTCCCTGACAACAAATAAACACTGACATATGATTGTCTGACGGATGATACTACCTCCCTGACAACACATTAACATTGACATATCATTGTCTGACAGATGATACTGTCTCCTTGACAACACATAAACACTGACATTTGATTGTCTGACAGATGATACTACCTCCCTGACAACACACCAACATTGACATGTCATTGTCTGACAGATAATACTACCTCCCTGACAACACATAAACACTAACATGTCATTGTCTGACAGATGATACTACCTCCCTGACAACACATAAACACTGACATGTCATTGTCTGACAGATGATACTACCTCCCTGACAACACATAAACGCTGACATATGATTGTCTGACGGATGATGCTACCTCCCTGACAACACATTAACATTGACATGTCATTGTCTGACAGATGATACTACCTCCCTGACAACACATAAACACTAACATGTCATTGTCTGACAGATGATACTACCTCCCTGACAACACACCAACATTGACATCTCATTGTCTGACAGATGATACTACCTCCCTGACAACACATAAACACTGACATGTCATTGTCTGACAGATGATACTACCTCCCTGACAACACATAAACACTGACATATGATTGTCTGACGGATGATACTACCTCCCTGACAACACATTAACATTGACATATCATTGTCTGACAGATGATACTGTCTCCTTGACAACACATAAACACTGACATTTGATTGTCTGACAGATGATACTACCTACGCACAAACAAATGATTGTCAGACTATGGTTGTCTTAATGATTGAAAACAAAAACAGAAAAAAACATGCTATTCCCCTGACAACAAGTAAATACATGACTTCTCATTTAGAACTCTCCTAAATGTCCATTGCAGGGTTACACGGTTACCTACCATGCATGTACACTGCTGGCAGGGATCCACGTCAGACACGAAGGACGCCATGTCCTTGTGAATCACACCCTCGTACAGACAGTCCAGACATTCAGGGCAGCAGCCATTGTCTCGGGCTGGGTGGCTGCACTTAGACTGACACTCCTGACGGAAACACTGCACACTCCCACCCTGAAACATTACACATCAATGAATGGTCCCTTGTTCAATAAAGAAAGAGCAAACCAACTATGCTTACTTCACATAAAATACATAGAGATTATTAAACAAGCAAGAGTACCATACAGATTTTACAACTTGAGTGTTAGAATTTCCTGATCGAGAAGGAGTTTCATAAAATCAGTACTACACACATGTGAGAGTAATATCAATATTACCATTATTTCTTAAACTTTGAGTCCCTGTTTAGCAAATTGCCCCGACCATCATCTTCGAAAACCACCATTGTCAAATGACATCAACAATCTTCTGCTATGACGTTGGTTCAAGTATGACATCATTCCAACCGTATGTCACAATAAGATTCACATGACGTCAACAATGTACACTGGTGTGAAGTGATATTTGCACTTGCATAAACAATTATTATGAACTCGGTTATTTCTAACCCTATGGGTAATAAAGACAATTATCACATGCATATTCCCACCAAATATTGCACCTTTACTAAATCAATATTTTAACCAAGCCTTTAACAAATATTGATGTCAGGTAAACAATGGAGAGTGTTTAATTTCAGGAATATTTACAAGTCATATGGCAATACTTCTGCAACAGACAATTTGTTTTTTTGTTTGTTGTTTAATGTTGTTGTTTGTTGTTTAATGTTGCACTCAGCAATATTACAGCTATATGACGGCAGTCTGTAAATAATCAAGTTTGCACCAGACAATACAGTAATTGACATAATGAACATCGACCCACGCAATTGGGATATGATGACTTGCATCAACAAGTCAGTGAGCCTGACCACCTGATTCCATTAATCACCTCTTATGACAAGCATAGTCGCCTTTTACGGCAAGCATTGGTTGCTGAAGACCTATTCTACCCCAGTCTTCACGGGTCAGTAATCCAGTGATACCATGGCATGTCAGCCTACTTTCGTAGGAAGAAAGTCTGAAGTGAAGATGGCATGATAGAAGTAATATGTCTGGCTTAATGAAGAATATACTCTGATGTCCAAGTCTGGCAATTATCAATCTAGCTTTCTGAAGGAGGAACACAAGGCCTGTGCTAATTGCTGCTGTTATTACAGCTAATTAACCTAGCTCCTGTTGTACAGCCGCCCCTGGTTCAACATAGACCCAACTGTTTCCTGATACACGTGGACTGAGAGATCAACAGGAAGCAATAAACTCATCAATGACCATTTAGGGTTCTGATAATTAAAATAATTTCCATGCCTGGCAATAGACGAGGCTGTTTTAGAGGAAGTGTTTGAGCCTTGTGAACCCCATATGAAATTCACAGGTTATCACAGGCGTAACATCAAGCTGTGATATCATATAACTTGTGTTTAACAATTCATGTTATTAATTTATTGATGATATTTATCAAAGATGCTGCAGTAAACATGAGATCAATTGGGTAGTTAAACAATTAAAAGTGAAATAATAGCATTTTTTGTAAATTAGGACTAGTTTCCTCCATTGCATTTAAATCTTTTCAAATGACAGAGGACATGGTCATCGAGAGGACACAAAGCATATAGCATGTATATGTGGTAAACTATATAGAAATTTAGTATGACTACATCCACACCATACACTTCTCACAAATTTCTTCTTTGAAATAAAATTCAAAATAATAAAAAAAAACCTTGGTCAAAATGACACGAGGTAAAGAATTGTCAGGTAAAATTTCAGGTAAATGTCTATAAAGAATCCTTTTGATATAAAATCAAGTGTATTTTCAATCAATCACAGCAGAACACAATATATTCATTATTCGATTTTTTTGCCAACATTTAAAAAATGCGAGGCTGGAATAATTATCTAAGTTTATCATTTTCAAATAAAGTTTTTAAAAAAGGCATCAGTGAACAATAACTGTTGACAGAAGTGAAGTTTGGCTTGACTTTTTAAGTGGTTATCTTATCAAGTAGAGAGTGAGTGGGTATGGTTTAGACCATATTTAGCAATATTCCAGCATTATGATGACTGGGGCACCAGCAATGGGCGTCACACATTTTACCCAAAGGGATCAAGTAAAGAAAGATGCGGGATACACACAACATAATGTGATGCTGGCAGCTGAAGAAATAAAACTTCATTTGTAACAGCATTAATCGCATATTTTTAACTTTTTTCCAAAATTTAGGACCGGTTCATTATCAAAAATAGAAATGTGGGCTTTCTGTGTCCACCAAACAATTCATGATGTCTTTTAAATTCTGAGACATACTTTGCCGGCATACATAATTTATATTTGATAACCTATTTCTATTTCTTCTATCTTTCTCTCTGTTTATGCTATTCTTGTTTTACTGATTGGGATAGATGATCACTACCGTCTTCTATCACAGTCAGACTGATGTTCATATTTTTCAGTTAAGCACATTTATCGACAGGCCCTGCAGGCGGGAACATACAAATACTATAGGAACCAGACTAGCAGTTTACCAATCAATTGCATCTTCTTTTCTTTATGAAAATATTTGTTTTAACTACACCAGAGGTACATATTTTTTTCATTTTATGTCATAACAGCTGCAAGAGTTGAAAATGAATCCCAGTCAAAAGATTATGGTTTATCTACTTTCCTTAAATTAAAATTAAAATTAAATTTAAGAAAGTAAATAAAAAAAACATAGGAAGAAAAGTTTGGTTAAAGTAAGCACTAAAGGAAGTCATTATCTAACACCAATTAGCAAATCTAGTTTATGACTTAACTCAGGGTATTCAGGTTTACAGGCAACTGTGAAACATGGCTAGTCAATAAAACATGGCTAGTTCATAAAAGTCCTGACACTATACATCTCAGCTCCTGTATCAGGCCATCATAAGAAACTAGCAGCACAGATGCAGTGATGTAGACTGTGCTGTGCATATTGCCGTCACTGATACAAATCACGCTTCTGAAGGTATCAGGTTGGCGGCAGTACTACACCCCTAAATATATTCAACACCTGTCAGAAGAAAAGTTATCAAGCTATCATACCCAATATAAAAGAACCCTCCCTTCCACTTGAGATGTGGTACCCACAGACTGAAGACCAAGTAATGACCAGTATCGGTAAGTTGCGATCCTTGAAACGGCTGATTCGTAAAATAATAACATGAAATATATTTAACAGTTCTCAGGACAAAGTAGACACAATTTATGGATAACAACTTCTTCAATTACTGTGAAGGCGCTGTTTCGGTACAGATCCGTTATACCGTTGTCAAGCAAGGAGTTGTTGTCCATAAATTGTGTCTACTTTGTCATCCGTCAACTTCTAAATAATGCTTATCTAACAATTAGTACTTAGGACAATAACATCTACCTGCTAGTCAACATGGCTTTTACCAAATCCCATTTATCTTACAATATCCTATCATTAACAGCTTAACATTACAGGTAAAACGTCTAACATGAATAAAACATTTGTGTGCAATTCCCTAAATGTTCACACACAGTTATAGTATTTATTTTAAACAAAACATTAGGAAAGGGTCTAGTAGTCTTCATCACAAACAATTGTCGTACATACCTGGAAAAATATCTAAACTTAACAAGACACTGTGTGTATAATTACAGACTGAAGCTGACTGGCTGCTTACACCACAGCTACTGTACAAGCAGAATATTAGGATTAACCAACTAGTTAAATAAACAATACAGACTAAACCCATCCCCCTGTAGAAGACCTATAGCCTATCATCACCCAAGCTAATCTGCTTGTTAAACATGTCCATCACTACAATCACTGGCTTATGGGGATCTGTCTTCATCCCATCCAAGAAGTAAACAACATTTACAATATCTTTTCTATTGTAAATAAATATTTTATATTTTAATGACTGAATTAGCAGTCTGTATGGTCTGTGTTGTCACTGTCCCTGTTCCTCTATCACATGGCCAGGGCTTGTCTGACTTCCACATGCCTGCATGTCTGATGCAAACATTTTATCACAATATGTCCTAACATTCAAATATACAATCTGAGAGAAAAAACTTAAAAAGCTATAGATAGCAGAACCAGTGTATTCTTCGTGCAAATGATGAATTTGATAACATTTTTATGATGAAGAAATGAATCCCCAAAACATTTTTTTATAATTTGAAGACTTATACACTTTTCTTAAAGATGTCAGGTTATGCTTTAGGTAAATGCCTTTAAAAGAAAGCTCTTGTAATAAAAATACAAAATGATGTAAAAAACAGCAGATGATTTATATTTAGGACAGACTCATTTGTCAAAACCAGATGTTAGGACTTCAAAAGATTCTTTATGTTCCAAGATTACCCTTTCATACATACTATACATTGTTTACACATTAATTGTAAAACAAAAATATATTCTATTTACAAATTATTTTCATGCATTTGTCATCCATGAATAAAACAAAAAATTATCTCAAAGTTTGGCAAGAGTTAAAAATGAATTCCACAGTTACAAGACTGTGTTGTTTTTGTTTTTTTTCCCTAAAATTGGAATTTAAACTAAAACAAACACTCAAATATATTTTTTAAAAATGTGGGATGCTGATTCTACCAGGGAACAAATGGTGTAGAGGCGCACCATAGTAAGGCATTATCTAACATCAAGTAACCAATCTATTTTATGACCAGGGTGTTCAGGCTCACAAACAACCGTGAAACATAGCTAGTCAATAAAAGTCCTTCATAAAGCCCTGACATTATACACCGTAGTTCCACTATCAGACCATCATAGGCAGCTAGCAGGACATGATGACTGTGCCACTGTATATTGGTGTTCCTGATGTCATTAAGTGGATCAGCTTCTGTCTCAGGTAATATATTTAACATAGAATCTGGCAGACACCACTGAGAAATATATTCAACATGTCAGAGAAGATATCAAGCAAGATAATACCCAATATAAAGGTACATACATTTGTGTTGTGGTAGTTACAGACAGATCAAGTCATGACCAATATCGGTAAGTTGCAATCCTTAGAGAGGGTGATTCATTTAATAATATCTTATGAAACATATTCATCTCAAGAGCTCTTAGGACAGTAAAATCTACTTAACATTTTTTTGCATTTTCTTTAATGTTCAAACACAATGAAATCATAGGGTATGTGTGTTTTTTAAATATCTACAAAAAGGACTTAGTACTCTTCATCCATAATAACTGTTGTAAATACCTAGAGACATATTTAAGTTTGTTCTACGCACAATGAAGCTTTTCAAGACACTGTGTGTACAATTACAGACTGAGGCTGACTGGCTGCTTACACCACAGCTACTGTACAAGCAGAATATTAGGATTAACCAACTAGTTAAATAAACAACACAGACTAAACCCATCCCCCTGTAGAAGACCTATAGCCTATCATCACCCAAGCTAATCTGCTTGCTAAACCCATCCATCACTAAAATCACTGGCTTATGGGGATCTGTCTTCATCCCATCCAAGAAGTAAACAACATTTACAGTATCTTTCCTTTTGTAAATAAATATTTTATATTTTAATGACTGAATTAGCAGTCTGTGTTGTCATTGTCCCTGTTGCTTTGCTGCATGGTTGGAGCTTGGCTGACTTTCACATATGCAGACAGATTTCACAATATGTTCAGTTGTTATTATAAACAACTTTGTGAAAGAATTTACCTACAGAGCAAAAAATAACACAAAGAGCACAACTCATAGGTAGAACCAGTGCACTCATTATGTAAAAGAGCTACCATTTTCAATCAGATTTTACATAGAGAGAAAAATAATCAATAAAATGTTTACCCTGGTTGTAGGAATTTTCCAACAATTTATCTTTGGTGCTAATTTCTACATGCAACATATTAATGTTCATCATTTAAAAAATACAATCACCATAAAAAAATCATGAATGAAATTTTAACCATCCAGACTTATTGTTTCTTATTTATCATGTTATTGATGTTAACTACTTGTATTCTACATGCCGTGTGTAATACTTTTAATAAAAAAACAAACTGGAAATCTGCCAAAACAGATTCAATTTGGTGTAAAGAGTACAGTAGTTGTGAAAGTTATAGGAATGGATTTTTTTATAACATATGCAATATGTTAATTGAACATACATATATATTGTTTAAAGCATACATTTACATTAATAAACTTACTTATATTGGAGATTTTACGTGCGCTTTCCGACTGCAGCGTATTTCGCACACGGGCCCGGCCAAGCCATTTAATGTGTTTAAAATTATATTTCTGAAATTAATGTTTCATCTGTTTTCCAAAGACATCAATTTCACCACATGCTGTAGCACAAACACTGTAACAGTACTTGAGTACACAAACATCCATTAACCATTTCACCACCTCCTCCAACAGACAAGCCAGTCCTAATCTAAATCTTAAAAATATTTCCCATTGTAGCTTAAACCACCTAAACAGTGCCACCTAAACAGAGACCTGTTGTTTGGTAGTTGTCTGAAACAACAGCCCCTGCCCACAAGCCTGGAGATGAGCCAGTGTTGTCTGAGAATTGTACCACTCCCTGCCCACAAGCCTGGAGATGTGATTCTGTGAGCCTCATCCCAGTGACAATACCTTCTTGGAGGACCCAGTTTAACCTGATTAACCCAGACAATACCTTGTAAGGGCAGTCCACATACACTAATTAGTCAAGACAATGGCCCAGCCACCCTGTTGAGGACATACTGTCAGCTCGTTAACAAGCTGGGGCAGCTTGCTCCTATGTGTACTGTGGTGTGCTGTCACAACACATTCTGCCCCTTACAAGGACCCTATTTGGCCCCTATTCTGCCCTACTCCACTGTCACAACTCCAGCACACTGAGCAATACCCATCAGGGCCCAGGTTGGGTGACAACTCAATGTCAGCCCCTGGGTATATAGGGTCTGGGAGTGGGTTGGCAACTCAGTTCACTCTCTGCCACCATCTGACAACAGTTCAGCCTACACTGGCACCAAGTCATGTACAAGCTAACACAGAGCAACAGGAGCAAGCATAGAAGGTGGTGTGCACAGATTTAAGAATTTTAACTACTTCAGTAATTGTATAAGGTAGGGATTTTATTAATCAATATAATTTCATGTGCATATCACGAAGAAGTTCACATCCTCAACCATTACTGCTAGTAAATTCAAATGGGAATAGTAAGAAATTCAGAAATTTGGCACTATTGCAAGTTTTTCTTCTTCAAAATACAATGTTAGAATTATCTGACTATTCGAGAATCTGATTGTGCTTACTCTTGCTTACTTTGGATCTAGTAAAAGACAACTACTAGGGGAGTACTTTTCTTCTTCTGACCTGCTTACTTTGGATCCTGGTATCATCTAGTGCAAGTTGAAGACAACTACTAGCACTTTTTGATGCTAGGATTCTTGGTTAGCATTGGCCACATCTTAGACCAACCCTTACAAGCAAGAGATCACAAGCAAATTTCTCTTCTCTGGTATCATTCCCGTGATGGCCATTGGCATGTGCTATCACAGTATGATACTGGGGAAAGGAAGTGTCCCTCTCGTCCACTCCATCCTCACAATCTAACATTGCCACGTATCCGAGTATCTGATTGTGCTTGTGAATTATAACAACTAGCACTTCCAGATGCTGGGGTTCAAAGCAGTCCTTCACAACTGGCATCCAGTGGTTCTTATTCCAAGAAGCTCCATTTCTCACAAGTTCCAAATTTCTTTCCAGTCCTGGTATCGTCTTGTTCAAGTGTAGAAAGCCACTAGCACTTTATGATGCTAGGATTTGAAGAGAAAGCACTTCTACATTTCCTACAACACCATCTACTTGTAACACTATTCCTCTGTTCTCTCGTATCTTTCTTGTGATGACTAGTTCAATGTTATCACAGTTTGATACTGGGGTACTTGGGAGTACTTTTCTTCTTCTGACCTGCTTACTTTGGATCCTGGTATCATCTAGTGCAAGTTGAAGACAACTACTAGCACTTTTTGATGCTAGGATTCTTGGTTAGCATTGGCAACATCCCTAGACCAAGCCTAACAGTCTACAAGCAAGAGATCACAAGCAAATTTCTCTTCTCTGGTATCATTCCCGTGATGGCCATTGGCATGTGCTATCACAATTTCATACTGGGGTAAGGAAGTGTCCCTCTCGTCCACTCCATCCTCACAATCTAACATTGCCACGTATCCGAGTATCTGATTGTGCTTGTGAATTATAACAACTAGCACTTCCAGATGCTGGGATTCAAAGCAGTCCTTCACAACTGACATCCAGTAGTTCTTATTCCAAGAAGCTCCATTTCTCACAAGTTCCAAATTTCTTTCCAGTCCTCGTATCGTCTTGTGCAAGTGTAGAAAGCCACTAGCACTTTATGATGCTAGGATTTGAAGAGAAAGCACTTCTACATTTCCTACAACACCATCTACTTGTAACACTATTCCTCTGTTCTCTCGTATCTTTCTTGTGATGACTAGTTCAATGTTATCACAGTTTGATACTGGGGTACTTGGGAGTACTTTTCTTCTTCTGACCTGCTTACTTTGGATCCTGGTATCATCTAGTGCAAGTTGAAGACAACTACTAGCACTTTTTGATGCTAGGATTCTTGTTAGTATTGGCAGCATCCCTAGACCAAGCCTTACAGTCTACAAGCAAGAGATCACAAGCAAATTTCTCTTCTCTGGTATCATTCCCGTGATGGCCATTGGCATGTGCTATCACAGTATGATACTGGGGTAAGGAAGTGTCCCTCTCGTCCACTCCATCCTCACAATCTAACATTGCCACGTATCCGAGTATCTGATTGTGCTTGTGAATTATAACAACTAGCACTTCCAGGTGCTGGGGTTCAAAGCAGTCCTTCACAACTGCCATCCAGTAGTTCTTATTCCAAGAAGCTCCATTTCTCACAAGTTCCAAATTTCTTTCCAGTCCTGGTATCGTCTGGTGCAAGTGTAGAAAGCCACTAGCACTTTATGATGCTAGGATTTGAAGAGAAAGCACTTCTACATTTCCTACAACAGCATCTACTTGTAACACTATTCCTCTGTTCTCTCGTATCTTTCTTGTGATGACTAGTTCAATGTTATCACAGTTTGATACTGGGGTACTGGGGAGTACTTTTCTTCATCTGACTCTTGCTTACTTTGGATCCTGGTATCATCTAGTGCAAGTTGAAGACAACTACTAGCACTTTTTGATGCTAGGATTCTTGTTAGTATTGGCAACATCCCTAGACCAAGCCTTACAGTCTACAAGCAAGAGATCACAAGCAAATTTCTCTTCTCTGGTATCATTCCCGTGATGGCCATTGGCATGTGCTATCACAGTATGATACTGGGGTAAGGAAGTGTCCCTCTCGTCCACTCCATCCTCACAATCTAACATTGCCACGTATCCGAGTATCTGATTGTGCTTGTGAATTATAACAACTAGCACTTCCAGATGCTGGGGTTCAAAGCAGTCCTTCACAACTGGCATCCAGTAGTTCTTATTCCAAGAAGCTCCATTTCTCACAAGTTCCAAATTTCTTTCCAGTCCTGTTATCGTCTTGTGCAAGTGTAGAAAGCCACTAGCACTTTATGATGCTAGGATTTGAAGAGAAAGCACTTCTACATTTCCTACAACAGCATCTACTTGTAACACTATTCCTCTGTTCTCTCGTATCTTTCTTGTGATGACTAGTTCAATGTTATCACAGTTTGATACTGGGGTACTGAGGAGTACTTTTCTTCATCTGACTCTTGCTTACTTTGGATCCTGGTATCATCTAGTGCAAGTTGAAGACAGCTACTAGCACTTTTTGATGCTAGGATTCTTGGTTAGCATTGGCAACATCCCTAGACCAAGCCTTACAGTCTACAAGCAAGAGATCACAAGCAAATTTCTCTTCTCTGGTATCATTCCCGTGATGGCCATTGGCATGTGCTATCACAGTATGATACTGGGGTAAGGAAGTGTCCCTCTCGTCCACTCCATCCTCACAATCTTACATTGCCACGTATCCGAGTATCTGATTGTGCTTGTGAATTATAACAACTAGCACTTCCAGATGCTGGGGTTCAAAGCAGTCCTTCACAACTGCCATCCAGTAGTTCTTATTCCAAGAAGCTCCATTTCTCACAAGTTCCAAATTTCTTTCCAGTCCTGGTATCGTCTTGTGCAAGTGTAGAAAGCCACTAGCACTTTATGATGCTAGGATTTGAAGAGAAAGCACTTCTACATTTCCTACAACACCATCTACTTGTAACACTATTCCTCTGCTCTCTCGTATCTTTCTTGTGGTGACTAGTTCAATGTTATCACAGTTTGATACTGGGGTACTGAGGAGTACTTTTCTTCATCTGACTCTTGCTTACTTTGGATCCTGGTATCATCTAGTGCAAGTTGAAGACAACTACTAGCACTTTTTGATGCTAGGATTCTTGGTTAGCATTGGCAACATCCCTAGACCAAGCCTTGCAGTCTACAAGCAAGAGATCACAAGCAAATTTCTCTTCTCTGGTATCATTCCCGTGATGGCCATTGGCATGTGCTATCACAGTATGATACTGGGGTAAGGAAGTGTCCCTCTCGTCCACTCCATCCTCACAATCTAACATTGCCACGTATCCGAGTATCTGATTGTGCTTGTGAATTATAACAACTAGCACTTCCAGATGCTGGGGTTCAAAGCAGTCCTTCACAACTGCCATCCAGTAGTTCTTATTCCAAGAAGCTCCATTTCTCACAAGTTCCAAATTTCTTTCCAGTCCTGGTATCGTCTTGTGCAAGTGTAGAAAGCCACTAGCACTTTATGATGCTAGGATTTGAAGAGAAAGCACTTCTACATTTCCTACAACACCATCTACTTGAAACACTTCCTCTGCTCTCTCGTATCTTTCTTGTGACGACTAGTTCAATGTTATCACAGTTTGATACTGGGGTACTGAGGAGTACTTTTCTTCATCTGACTCTTCCTTACTTTGGATCCTGGTATCATCTAGTGCAAGTTGAAGACAACTACTAGCACTTTTTGATGCTAGGATTCTTGGTTAGCATTGGCAACATCCCTAGACCAAGCCTTACAGTCTACAAGCAAGAGATCACAAGCAAATTTCTCTTCTCTGGTATCATTCCCGTGATGGCCATTGGCATGTGCTATCACAGTATGATACTGGGGTAAGGAAGTGTCCCTCTCGTCCACTCCATCCTCACAATCTAACATTGCCACGTACCCGAGTATCTGATTGTGCTTGTGAATTATAACAACTAGCACTTCCAGATGCTGGGGTTCAAAGCAGTCCTTCACAACTGCCATCCAGTAGTTCTTATTCCAAGAAGCTCCATTTCTCACAAGTTCCAAATTTCTTTCCAGTCCTGGTATCGTCTTGTGCAAGTGTAGAAAGCCACTAGCACTTTATGATGCTAGGATTTGAAGAGAAAGCACTTCTACATTTCCTACAACACCATCTACTTGTAACACTATTCCTCTGTTCTCTCGTATCTTTCTTGTGGTGACTAGTTCAATGTTATCACAGTTTGATACTGGGGTACTGAGGAGTACTTTTCTTCATCTGACTCTTGCTTACTTTGGATCCTGGTATCATCTAGTGCAAGTTGAAGACAACTACTAGCACTTTTTGATGCTAGGATTCTTGGTTAGCATTGGCAACATCCCTAGACCAAGCCTTGCAGTCTACAAGCAAGAGATCACAAGCAAATTTCTCTTCTCTGGTATCATTCCCGTGATGGCCATTGGCATGTGCTATCACAGTATGATACTGGGGTAAGGAAGTGTCCCTCTCGTCCACTCCATCCTCACAATCTAACATTGCCACGTATCCGAGTATCTGATTGTGCTTGTGAATTATAACAACTAGCACTTCCAGATGCTGGGGTTCAAAGCAGTCCTTCACAACTGCCATCCAGTAGTTCTTATTCCAAGAAGCTCCATTTCTCACAAGTTCCAAATTTCTTTCCAGTCCCGGTATCGTCTGGTGCAAGTGTAGAAAGCCACTAGCACTTTATGATGCTAGGATTTGAAGAGAAAGCACTTCTACATTTCCTACAACAGCATCTACTTGTAACACTATTCCTCTGTTCTCTCGTATCTTTCTTGTGATGACTAGTTCAATGTTATCACAGTTTGATACTGGGGTACGGGGGAGTACTTTCTTCATCTGACTCTTGCTTACTTTGGATCCTGGTATCATCTAGTGCAAGTTGAAGACAACTACTAGCACTTTTTGATGCTAGGATTCTTGTTAGTATTGGCAACATCCCTAGACCAAACCTTACAGTCTACAAGCAAGAGATCACAAGCAAATTTCTCTTCTCTGGTATCATTCCCGTGATGGCCATTGGCATGTGCTATCACAGTATGATACTGGGGTAAGGAAGTGTCCCTCTCGTCCACTCCATCCTCACAATCTTACATTGCCACGTATCCGAGTATCTGATTGTGCTTGTGAATTATAACAACTAGCACTTCCAGATGCTGGGGTTCAAAGCAGTCCTTCACAACTGCCATCCAGTAGTTCTTATTCCAAGAAACTCCATTTCTCACAAGTTCCAAATTTCTTTCCAGTCCTGGTATCGTCTTGTGCAAGTGTAGAAAGCCACTAGCACTTTATGATGCTAGGATTTGAAGAGAAAGCACTTCTACATTTCCTACAACACCATCTACTTGTAACACTATTCCTCTGTTCTCTCGTATCTTTCTTGTGGTGACTAGTTCAATGTTATCACAGTTTGATACTGGGGTACTGAGGAGTACTTTTCTTCATCTGACTCTTGCTTACTTTGGATCCTGGTATCATCTAGTGCAAGTTGAAGACAACTACTAGCACTTTTTGATGCTAGGATTCTTGTTAGTATTGGCAACATCCCTAGACCAAACCTTACAGTCTACAAGCAAGAGATCACAAGCAAATTTCTCTTCTCTGGTATCATTCCCGTGATGGCCATTGGCATGTGCTATCACAGTATGATACTGGGGTAAGGAAGTGTCCCTCTCGTCCACTCCATCCTCACAATCTAACATTGCCACGTATCCGAGTATCTGATTGTGCTTGTGAATTATAACAACTAGCACTTCCAGATGCTGGGGTTCAAAGCAGTCCTTCACAACTGCCATCCAGTAGTTCTTATTCCAAGAAGCTCCATTTCTCACAAGTTCCAAATTTCTTTCCAGTCCTGTTATCGTCTTGTGCAAGTGTAGAAAGCCACTAGCACTTTATGATGCTAGGATTTGAAGAGAAAGCACTTCTACATTTCCTACAACAGCATCTACTTGTAACACTATTCCTCTGTTCTCTCGTATCTTTCTTGTGATGACTAGTTCAATGTTATCACAGTTTGATACTGGGGTACTGGGGAGTACTTTTCTTCATCTGACTCTTGCTTACTTTGGATCCTGGTATCATCTAGTGCAAGTTGAAGACAACTACTAGCACTTTTTGATGCTAGGATTCTTGTTAGTATTGGCCACATCCCTAGACCAAGCCTTACAGTCTACAAGCAAGAGATCACAAGCAAATTTCTCTTCTCTGGTATCATTCCCGTGATGGCCATTGGCATGTGCTATCACAGTATGATACTGGGGTAAGGAAGTGTCCCTCTCGTCCACTCCATCCTCACAACCTAACATTGCCACGTATCCGAGTATCTGATTGTGCTTGTGAATTATAACAACTAGCACTTCCAGATGCTGGGGTTCAAAGCAGTCCTTCACAACTGCCATCCAGTAGTTCTTATTCCAAGAAACTCCATTTCTCACAAGTTCCAAATTTCTTTCCAGTCCTGGTATCGTCTTGTGCAAGTGTAGAAAGCCACTAGCACTTTATGATGCTAGGATTTGAAGAGAAAGCACTTCTACATTTCCTACAACACCATCTACTTGTAACACTATTCCTCTGTTCTCTCGTATCTTTCTTGTGGTGACTAGTTCAATGTTATCACAGTTTGATACTGGGGTACTGAGGAGTACTTTTCTTCATCTGACTCTTGCTTACTTTGGATCCTGGTATCATCTAGTGCAAGACAACTACTAGCACTTTTTGATGCTAGGATTCTTGGTTAGCATTGGCCACATCCCTAGACCAAGCCTTACAGTCTACAAGCAAGAGATCACCAGCAAATTTCTCTTCTCTGGTATCATTCCCGTGATGGCCATTGGCATGTGCTATCACAGTATGATACTGGGGTAAGGAAATGTCCCTCTCGTCCACTCCATCCTCACAATCTAACATTGCCACGTATCCGAGTATCTGATTGTGCTTGTGAATTATAACAACTAGCATCCAGATGCTGGGGTTCAAAGCAGTCCTTCACAACTGCCATCCAGTAGTTCTTATTCCAAGAAGCTCCATTTCTCACAAGTTCCAAATTTCTTTCCAGTCCTGTTATCGTCTTGTGCAAGTGTAGAAAGCCACTAGCACTTTATGATGCTAGGATTTGAAGAGAAAGCACTTCTACATTTCCTACAACAGCATCTACTTGTAACACTATTCCTCTGCTCTCTCGTATCTTTCTTGTGATGACTAGTTCAATGTTATCACAGTTTGATACTGGGGTACTGAGGAGTACTTTTCTTCATCTGACTCTTGCTTACTTTGGATCCTGGTATCATCTAGTGCAAGTTGAAGACAACTACTAGCACTTTTTGATGCTAGGATTCTTGGTTAGCATTGGCCACATCATTAGACCAAGCCTTACAGTCTACAAGCAAGAGATCACAAGCAAATTTCTCTTCTCTGGTATCATTCCCGTGATGGCCATTGGCATGTGCTATCACAGTATGATACTGGGGTAAGGAAATGTCCCTCTCGTCCACTCCATCCTCACAATCTAACATTGCCACGTATCCGAGTATCTGATTGTGCTTGTGAATTATAACAACTAGCACTTCCAGATGCTGGGGTTCAAAGCCGTCCTTCACAACTGCCATCCAGTAGTTCTTATTCCAAGAAGCTCCATTTCTCACAAGTTCCAAATTTCTTTCCAGTCCTGGTATCGTCTTGTGCAAGTGAAGAAAGCCACTAGCACTTTATGATGCTAGGATTTGAAGAGAAAGCACTTCTACATTTCCTACAACAGCATCTACTTGTAACACTATTCCTCTGCTCTCTCGTATCTTTCTTGTGACGACTAGTTCAATGTTATCACAGTTTGATACTGGGGTACTGAGGAGTACTTTTCTTCATCTGACTCTTGCTTACTTTGGATCCTGGTATCATCTAGTGCAAGTTGAAGACAACTACTAGCACTTTTTGATGCTAGGATTCTTGGTTAGCATTGGCCACATCATTAGACCAAGCCTTACAGTCTACAAGCAAGAGATCACAAGCAAATTTCTCTTCTCTGGTATCATTCCCGTGATGGCCATTGGCATGTGCTATCACAGTATGATACTGGGGTAAGGAAATGTCCCTCTCGTCCACTCCATCCTCACAACCTAACATTGCCACGTATCCGAGTATCTGATTGTGCTTGTGAATTATAACAACTAGCACTTCCAGATGCTGGGGTTCAAAGCAGTCCTTCACAACTGCCATCCAGTAGTTCTTATTCCAAGAAGCTCCATTTCTCACAAGTTCCAAATTTCTTTCCAGTCCTGGTATCGTCTTGTGCAAGTGAAGAAAGCCACTAGCACTTTATGATGCTAGGATTTGAAGAGAAAGCACTTCTACATTTCCTACAACAGCATCTACTTGTAACACTATTCCTCTGTTCTCTCGTATCTTTCTTGTGATGACTAGTTCAATGTTATCACAGTTTGATACTGGGGTACTGAGGAGTACTTTTCTTCATCTGACTCTTGCTTACTTTGGATCCTGGTATCATCTAGTGCAAGTTGAAGACAACTACTAGCACTTTTTGATGCTAGGATTCTTGGTTAGCATTGGCAACATCCCTAGACCAAGCCTTGCAGTCTACAAGCAAGAGATCACAAGCAAATTTCTCTTCTCTGGTATCATTCCCGTGATGGCCATTGGCATGTGCTATCACAGTATGATACTGGGGTAAGGAAGTGTCCCTCTCGTCCACTCCATCCTCACAACCTAACATTGCCACGTATCCGAGTATCTGATTGTGCTTGTGAATTATAACAACTAGCACTTCCAGATGCTGGGGTTCAAAGCAGTCCTTCACAACTGCCATCCAGTAGTTCTTATTCCAAGAAACTCCATTTCTCACAAGTTCCAAATTTCTTTCCAGTCCTGGTATCGTCTTGTGCAAGTGTAGAAAGCCACTAGCACTTTATGATGCTAGGATTTGAAGAGAAAGCACTTCTACATTTCCTACAACACCATCTACTTGTAACACTATTCCTCTGTTCTCTCGTATCTTTCTTGTGGTGACTAGTTCAATGTTATCACAGTTTGATACTGGGGTACTGAGGAGTACTTTTCTTCATCTGACTCTTGCTTACTTTGGATCCTGGTATCATCTAGTGCAAGACAACTACTAGCACTTTTTGATGCTAGGATTCTTGGTTAGCATTGGCCACATCCCTAGACCAAGCCTTACAGTCTACAAGCAAGAGATCACCAGCAAATTTCTCTTCTCTGGTATCATTCCCGTGATGGCCATTGGCATGTGCTATCACAGTATGATACTGGGGTAAGGAAATGTCCCTCTCGTCCACTCCATCCTCACAATCTAACATTGCCACGTATCCGAGTATCTGATTGTGCTTGTGAATTATAACAACTAGCACTTCCAGATGCTGGGGTTCAAAGCAGTCCTTCACAACTGCCATCCAGTAGTTCTTATTCCAAGAAGCTCCATTTCTCACAAGTTCCAAATTTCTTTCCAGTCCTGGTATCGTCTTGTGCAAGTGTAGAAAGCCACTAGCACTTTATGATGCTAGGATTTGAAGAGAAAGCACTTCTACATTTCCTACAACAGCATCTACTTGTAACACTATTCCTCTGTTCTCTCGTATCTTTCTTGTGACGACTAGTTCAATGTTATCACAGTTTGATACTGGGGTACTGGGGAGTACTTTTCTTCATCTGACTCTTGCTTACTTTGGATCCTGGTATCATCTAGTGCAAGTTGAAGACAACTACTAGCACTTTTTGATGCTAGGATTCTTGGTTAGCATTGGCAACATCCCTAGACCAAGCCTTACAGTCTACAAGCAAGAGATCACAAGCAAATTTCTCTTCTCTGGTATCATTCCCGTGATGGCCATTGGCATGTGCTATCACAGTATGATACTGGGGTAAGGAAGTGTCCCTCTCGTCCACTCCATCCTCACAACCTAACATTGCCACGTATCCGAGTATCTGATTGTGCTTGTGAATTATAACAACTAGCACTTCCAGATGCTGGGGTTCAAAGCAGTCCTTCACAACTGCCATCCAGTAGTTCTTATTCCAAGAAACTCCATTTCTCACAAGTTCCAAATTTCTTTCCAGTCCTGGTATCGTCTTGTGCAAGTGTAGAAAGCCACTAGCACTTTATGATGCTAGGATTTGAAGAGAAAGCACTTCTACATTTCCTACAACACCATCTACTTGTAACACTATTCCTCTGTTCTCTCGTATCTTTCTTGTGGTGACTAGTTCAATGTTATCACAGTTTGATACTGGGGTACTGAGGAGTACCTTTTCATCTGACTCTTGCTTACTTTGGATCCTGGTATCATCTAGTGCAAGACAACTACTAGCACTTTTTGATGCTAGGATTCTTGGTTAGCATTGGCCACATCCCTAGACCAAGCCTTACAGTCTACAAGCAAGAGATCACCAGCAAATTTCTCTTCTCTGGTATCATTCCCGTGATGGCCATTGGCATGTGCTATCACAGTATGATACTGGGGTAAGGAAATGTCCCTCTCGTCCACTCCATCCTCACAATCTAACATTGCCACGTATCCGAGTATCTGATTGTGCTTGTGAATTATAACAACTAGCATCCAGATGCTGGGGTTCAAAGCAGTCCTTCACAACTGCCATCCAGTAGTTCTTATTCCAAGAAGCTCCATTTCTCACAAGTTCCAAATTTCTTTCCAGTCCTGGTATCGTCTTGTGCAAGCGTAGAAAGCCACTAGCACTTTATGATGCTAGGATTTGAAGAGAAAGCACTTCTACATTTCCTACAACACCATCTACTTGTAACACTATTCCTCTGCTCTCTCGTATCTTTCTTGTGATGACTAGTTCAATGTTATCACAGTTTGATACTGGGGTACTGAGGAGTACTTTTCTTCATCTGACTCTTGCTTACTTTGGATCCTGGTATCATCTAGTGCAAGTTGAAGACAACTACTAGCACTTTTTGATGCTAGGATTCTTGGTTAGCATTGGCCACATCATTAGACCAAGCCTTACAGTCTACAAGCAAGAGATCACAAGCAAATTTCTCTTCTCTGGTATCATTCCCGTGATGGCCTTTGGCATGTGCTATCACAGTATGATACTGGGGTAAGGAAATGTCCCTCTCGTCCACTCCATCCTCACAATCTAACATTGCCACGTATCCGAGTATCTGATTGTGCTTGTGAATTATAACAACTAGCACTTCCAGATGCTGGGGTTCAAAGCAGTCCTTCACAACTGCCATCCAGTAGTTCTTATTCCAAGAAGCTCCATTTCTCACAAGTTCCAAATTTCTTTCCAGTCCTGGTATCGTCTTGTGCAAGTGAAGAAAGCCACTAGCACTTTATGATGCTAGGATTTGAAGAGAAAGCACTTCTACATTTCCTACAACAGCATCTACTTGTAACACTATTCCTCTGCTCTCTCGTATCTTTCTTGTGACGACTAGTTCAATGTTATCACAGTTTGATACTGGGGTACTGGGGAGTACTTTTCTTCATCTGACTCTTGCTTACTTTGGATCCTGGTATCATCTAGTGCAAGTTGAAGACAACTACTAGCACTTTTTGATGCTAGGATTCTTGGTTAGCATTGGCCACATCATTAGACCAAGCCTTACAGTCTACAAGCAAGAGATCACAAGCTAATTTCTCTTCTCTGGTATCATTCCCGTGATGGCCATTGGCATGTGCTATCACAGTATGATACTGGGGTAAGGAAATGTCCCTCTCGTCCACTCCATCCTCACAATCTAACATTGCCACGTATCCGAGTATCTGATTGTGCTTGTGAATTATAACAACTAGCACTTCCAGATGCTGGGGTTCAAAGCCGTCCTTCACAACTGCCATCCAGTAGTTCTTATTCCAAGAAGCTCCATTTCTCACAAGTTCCAAATTTCTTTCCAGTCCTGGTATCGTCTTGTGCAAGTGAAGAAAGCCACTAGCACTTTATGATGCTAGGATTTGAAGAGAAAGCACTTCTACATTTCCTACAACAGCATCTACTTGTAACACTATTCCTCTGCTCTCTCGTATCTTTCTTGTGACGACTAGTTCAATGTTATCACAGTTTGATACTGGGGTACTGAGGAGTACTTTTCTTCATCTGACTCTTGCTTACTTTGGATCCTGGTATCATCTAGTGCAAGTTGAAGACAACTACTAGCACTTTTTGATGCTAGGATTCTTGGTTAGCATTGGCCACATCATTAGACCAAGCCTTACAGTCTACAAGCAAGAGATCACAAGCAAATTTCTCTTCTCTGGTATCATTCCCGTGATGGCCATTGGCATGTGCTATCACAGTATGATACTGGGGTAAGGAAATGTCCCTCTCGTCCACTCCATCCTCACAACCTAACATTGCCACGTATCCGAGTATCTGATTGTGCTTGTGAATTATAACAACTAGCACTTCCAGATGCTGGGGTTCAAAGCAGTCCTTCACAACTGCCATCCAGTAGTTCTTATTCCAAGAAGCTCCATTTCTCACAAGTTCCAAATTTCTTTCCAGTCCTGGTATCGTCTTGTGCAAGTGAAGAAAGCCACTAGCACTTTATGATGCTAGGATTTGAAGAGAAAGCACTTCTACATTTCCTACAACAGCATCTACTTGTAACACTATTCCTCTGTTCTCTCGTATCTTTCTTTTGATGACTAGTTCAATGTTATCACAGTTTGATACTGGGGTA
This sequence comes from Haliotis rufescens, assembly GCF_023055435.1. NCBI lineage: Eukaryota > Metazoa > Mollusca > Gastropoda > Lepetellida > Haliotidae > Haliotis > Haliotis rufescens. The sequence continues at coordinate 2,869,461 of NW_025964212.1, read as the reverse complement.
CTGAGGAGTACTTTTCTTCATCTGACTCTTGCTTACTTTGGATCCTGGTATCATCTAGTGCAAGTTGAAGACAACTACTAGCACTTTTTGATGCTAGGATTCTTGGTTAGCATTGGCAACATCCCTAGACCAAGCCTTACAGTCTACAAGCAAGAGATCACAAGCAAATTTCTCTTCTCTGGTATCATTCCCGTGATGGCCATTGGCATGTGCTATCACAGTATGATACTGGGGTAAGGAAGTGTCCCTCTCGTCCACTCCATCTTCACAATCTAACATTGCCACGTATCCGAGTATCTGATTGTGCTTGTGAATTATAACAACTAGCACTTCCAGATGCTGGGGTTCAAAGCAGTCCTTCACAACTGCCATCCAGTAGTTCTTATTCCAAGAAGCTCCATTTCTCACAAGTTCCAAATTTCTTTCCAGTCCTGGTATCGTCTTGTGCAAGTGTAGAAAGCCACTAGCACTTTATGATGCTAGGATTTGAAGAGAAAGCACTTCTACATTTCCTACAACAGCATCTACTTGTAACACTATTCCTCTGTTCTCTCGTATCTTTCTTGTGATGACTAGTTCAATGTTATCACAGTTTGATACTGGGGTACTGGGGAGTACTTTTCTTCTTCTGACCTGCTTACTTTGGATCCTGGTATCATCTAGTGCAAGTTGAAGACAACTACTAGCACTTTTTGATGCTAGGATTCTTGGTTAGCATTGGCCACATCATTAGACCAAGCCTTACAGTCTACAAGCAAGAGATCACAAGCTAATTTCTCTTCTCTGGTATCATTCCCGTGATGGCCATTGGCATGTGCTATCACAGTATGATACTGGGGTAAGGAAATGTCCCTCTCGTCCACTCCATCCTCACAATCTAACATTGCCACGTATCCGAGTATCTGATTGTGCTTGTGAATTATAACAACTAGCACTTCCAGATGCTGGGGTTCAAAGCCGTCCTTCACAACTGCCATCCAGTAGTTCTTATTCCAAGAAGCTCCATTTCTCACAAGTTCCAAATTTCTTTCCAGTCCTGGTATCGTCTTGTGCAAGTGAAGAAAGCCACTAGCACTTTATGATGCTAGGATTTGAAGAGAAAGCACTTCTACATTTCCTACAACAGCATCTACTTGTAACACTATTCCTCTGCTCTCTCGTATCTTTCTTGTGACGACTAGTTCAATGTTATCACAGTTTGATACTGGGGTACTGAGGAGTACTTTTCTTCATCTGACTCTTGCTTACTTTGGATCCTGGTATCATCTAGTGCAAGTTGAAGACAACTACTAGCACTTTTTGATGCTAGGATTCTTGGTTAGCATTGGCCACATCATTAGACCAAGCCTTACAGTCTACAAGCAAGAGATCACAAGCAAATTTCTCTTCTCTGGTATCATTCCCGTGATGGCCATTGGCATGTGCTATCACAGTATGATACTGGGGTAAGGAAATGTCCCTCTCGTCCACTCCATCCTCACAACCTAACATTGCCACGTATCCGAGTATCTGATTGTGCTTGTGAATTATAACAACTAGCACTTCCAGATGCTGGGGTTCAAAGCAGTCCTTCACAACTGCCATCCAGTAGTTCTTATTCCAAGAAACTCCATTTCTCACAAGTTCCAAATTTCTTTCCAGTCCTGGTATCGTCTTGTGCAAATGAAGAAAGCCACTAGCACTTTATGATGCTAGGATTTGAAGAGAAAGCACTTCTACATTTCCTACAACAGCATCTACTTGTAACACTATTCCTCTGTTCTCTCGTATCTTTCTTGTGATGACTAGTTCAATGTTATCACAGTTTGATACTGGGGTACTGAGGAGTACTTTTCTTCATCTGACTCTTGCTTACTTTGGATCCTGGTATCATCTAGTGCAAGTTGAAGACAACTACTAGCACTTTTTGATGCTAGGATTCTTGGTTAGCATTGGCAACATCCCTAGACCAAGCCTTACAGTCTACAAGCAAGAGATCACAAGCAAATTTCTCTTCTCTGGTATCATTCCCGTGATGGCCATTGGCATGTGCTATCACAGTATGATACTGGGGTAAGGAAGTGTCCCTCTCGTCCACTCCATCTTCACAATCTAACATTGCCACGTATCCGAGTATCTGATTGTGCTTGTGAATTATAACAACTAGCACTTCCAGATGCTGGGGTTCAAAGCAGTCCTTCACAACTGCCATCCAGTAGTTCTTATTCCAAGAAGCTCCATTTCTCACAAGTTCCAAATTTCTTTCCAGTCCTGGTATCGTCTTGTGCAAGTGTAGAAAGCCACTAGCACTTTATGATGCTAGGATTTGAAGAGAAAGCACTTCTACATTTCCTACAACAGCATCTACTTGTAACACTATTCCTCTGTTCTCTCGTATCTTTCTTGTGATGACTAGTTCAATGTTATCACAGTTTGATACTGGGGTACTGGGGAGTACTTTTCTTCATCTGACTCTTCCTTACTTTGGATCCTGGTATCATCTAGTGCAAGTTGAAGACAACTACTAGCACTTTTTGATGCTAGGACTCTTGGTTAGCATTGGCAACATCCCTAGACCAAGCCTTACAGTCTACAAGCAAGAGATCACAAGCAAATTTCTCTTCTCTGGTATCATTCCCGTGATGGCCATTGGCATGTGCTATCACAGTATGATACTGGGGTAAGGAAGTGTCCCTCTCGTCCACTCCATCCTCACAATCTAACATTGCCACGTACCCGAGTATCTGATTGTGCTTGTGAATTATAACAACTAGCACTTCCAGATGCTGGGGTTCAAAGCAGTCCTTCACAACTGCCATCCAGTAGTTCTTATTCCAAGAAGCTCCATTTCTCACAAGTTCCAAATTTCTTTTCCTGTTATCGTCTTGTGCAAGTGTAGAAAGCCACTAGCACTTTATGATGCTAGGATTTGAAGAGAAAGCACTTCTACATTTCCTACAACAGCATCTACTTGTAACACTATTCCTCTGTTCTCTCGTATCTTTCTTGTGATGACTAGTTCAATGTTATCACAGTTTGATACTGGGGTACTGAGGAGTACTTTTCTTCATCTGACTCTTGCTTACTTTGGATCCTGGTATCATCTAGTGCAAGTTGAAGACAACTACTAGCACTTTTTGATGCTAGGATTCTTGGTTAGCATTGGCCACATCCCTAGACCAAGCCTTACAGTCTACAAGCAAGAGATCACAAGCAAATTTCTCTTCTCTGGTATCATTCCCGTGATGGCCATTGGCATGTGCTATCACAGTATGATACTGGGGTAAGGAAGTGTCCCTCTCGTCCACTCCATCCTCACAATCTAACATTGCCACGTACCTGAGTATCTGATTGTGCTTGTGAATTATAACAACTAGCACTTCCAGATGCTGGGGTTCAAAGCAGTCCTTCACAACTGACATCCAGTAGTTCTTATTCCAAGAAGCTCCATTTCTCACAAGTTCCAAATTTCTTTCCAGTCCTGGTATCGTCTTGTGCAAGTGTAGAAAGCCACTAGCACTTTATGATGCTAGGATTTGAAGAGAAAGCACTTCTACATTTCCTACAACACCATCTACTTGTAACACTATTCCTCTGTTCTCTCGTATCTTTCTTGTGATGACTAGTTCAATGTTATCACAGTTTGATACTGGGGTACTGGGGAGTACTTTTCTTCTTCTGACCTGCTTACTTTGGATCCTGGTATCATCTAGTGCAAGTTGAAGACAACTACTAGCACTTTTTGATGCTAGGATTCTTGGTTAGCATTGGCCACATCCCTAGACCAAGCCTTACAGTCTACAAGCAAGAGATCACAAGCTAATTTCTCTTCTCTGGTATCATTCCCGTGATGGCCATTGGCATGTGCTATCACAGTATGATACTGGGGTAAGGAAGTGTCCCTCTCGTCCACTCCATCCTCACAATCTAACATTGCCACGTATCCGAGTATCTGATTGTGCTTGTGAATTATAACAACTAGCACTTCCAGATGCTGGGGTTCAAAGCAGTCCTTCACAACTGCCATCCAGTAGTTCTTATTCCAAGAAGCTCCATTTCTCACAAGTTCCAAATTTCTTTCCAGTCCTGGTATCGTCTTGTGCAAGTGTAGAAAGCCACTAGCACTTTATGATGCTAGGATTTGAAGAGAAAGCACTTCTACATTTCCTACAACAGCATCTACTTGTAACACTATTCCTCTGTTCTCTCGTATCTTTCTTGTGATGACTAGTTCAATGTTATCACAGTTTGATACTGGGGTACTGGGGAGTACTTTTCTTCATCTGACTCTTGCTTACTTTGGATCCTGGTATCATCTAGTGCAAGTTGAAGACAACTACTAGCACTTTTTGATGCTAGGATTCTTGGTTAGCATTGGCAACATCCCAAGACCAAGCCTTACAGTCTACAAGCAAGAGATCACAAGCAAATTTCTCTTCTCTGGTATCATTCCCGTGATGGCCATTGGCATGTGCTATCACAGTATGATACTGGGGTAAGGAAGTGTCCCTCTCGTCCACTCCATCCTCACAATCTAACATTGCCACGTATCCGAGTATCTGATTGTGCTTGTGAATTATAACAACTAGCACTTCCAGATGCTGGGGTTCAAAGCCGTCCTTCACAACTGCCATCCAGTAGTTCTTATTCCAAGAAGCTCCATTTCTCACAAGTTCCAAATTTCTTTCCAGTCCTGGTATCGTCTTGTGCAAGTGTAGAAAGCCACTAGCACTTTATGATGCTAGGATTTGAAGAGAAAGCACTTCTACATTTCCTACAACAGCATCTACTTGTAACACTATTCCTCTGTTCTCTCGTATCTTTCTTGTGATGACTAGTTCAATGTTATCACAGTTTGATACTGGGGTACTGGGGAGTACTTTTCTTCATCTGACTCTTGCTTACTTTGGATCCTGGTATCATCTAGTGCAAGTTGAAGACAACTACTAGCACTTTTTGATGATAGGATTCTTGTTAGTTACATCCCTAGACCAAGCCTTACAGTCTACAAGCAAGAGATCACAAGCAAATTTCTCTTCTCTGGTATCATTCCCGTGATGGCCATTGGCATGTGCTATCACAGTATGATACTGGGGTAAGGAAGTGTCCCTCTCGTCCACTCCATCCTCACAATCTAACATTGCCACGTATCCGAGTATCTGATTGTGCTTGTGAATTATAACAACTAGCACTTCCAGATGCTGGGGTTCAAAGCAGTCCTTCACAACTGACATCCAGTAGTTCTTATTCCAAGAAGCTCCATTTCTCACAAGTTCCAAATTTCTTTCCAGTCCTGGTATCGTCTTGTGCAAGTGTAGAAAGCCACTAGCACTTTATGATGCTAGGATTTGAAGAGAAAGCACTTCTACATTTCCTACAACACCATCTACTTGTAACACTATTCCTCTGTTCTCTCGTATCTTTCTTGTGATGACTAGTTCAATGTTATCACAGTTTGATACTGGGGTACTGAGGAGTACTTTTCTTCATCTGACTCTTCCTTACTTTGGATCCTGGTATCATCTAGTGCAAGTTGAAGACAACTACTAGCACTTTTTGATGCTAGGATTCTTGGTTAGCATTGGCAACATCCCAAGACCAAGCCTTACAGTCTACAAGCAAGAGATCACAAGCAAATTTCTCTTCTCTGGTATCATTCCCGTGATGGCCATTGGCATGTGCTATCACAGTATGATACTGGGGTAAGGAAGTGTCCCTCTCGTCCACTCCATCCTCACAATCTAACATTGCCACGTATCCGAGTATCTGATTGTGCTTGTGAATTATAACAACTAGCACTTCCAGATGCTGGGGTTCAAAGCAGTCCTTCACAACTGCCATCCAGTAGTTCTTATTCCAAGAAGCTCCATTTCTCACAAGTTCCAAATTTCTTTCCAGTCCTGGTATCGTCTTGTGCAAGTGTAGAAAGCCACTAGCACTTTATGATGCTAGGATTTGAAGAGAAAGCACTTCTACATTTCCTACAACAGCATCTACTTGTAACACTATTCCTCTGTTCTCTCGTATCTTTCTTGTGGTGACTAGTTCAATGTTATCACAGTTTGATACTGGGGTACTGAGGAGTACTTTTCTTCATCTGACTCTTGCTTACTTTGGATCCTGGTATCATCTAGTGCAAGTTGAAGACAACTACTAGCACTTTTTGATGCTAGGATTCTTGGTTAGCATTGGCAACATCCCTAGACCAAGCCTTGCAGTCTACAAGCAAGAGATCACAAGCAAATTTCTCTTCTCTGGTATCATTCCCGTGATGGCCATTGGCATGTGCTATCACAGTATGATACTGGGGTAAGGAAGTGTCCCTCTCGTCAACTCCATCCTCACAACCTAACATTGCCACGTATCCGAGTATCTGATTGTGCTTGTGAATTATAACAACTAGCACTTCCAGATGCTGGGGTTCAAAGCAGTCCTTCACAACTGCCATCCAGTAGTTCTTATTCCAAGAAGCTCCATTTCTCACAAGTTCCAAATTTCTTTCCAGTCCTGGTATCGTCTTGTGCAAGTGTAGAAAGCCACTAGCACTTTATGATGCTAGGATTTGAAGAGAAAGCACTTCTACATTTCCTACAACAGCATCTACTTGTAACACTATTCCTCTGTTCTCTCGTATCTTTCTTGTGGTGACTAGTTCAATGTTATCACAGTTTGATACTGGGGTACTGAGGAGTACTTTTCTTCATCTGACTCTTGCTTACTTTGGATCCTGGTATCATCTAGTGCAAGTTGAAGACAACTACTAGCACTTTTTGATGCTAGGATTCTTGGTTAGCATTGGCCACATCCCTAGACCAAGCCTTACAGTCTACAAGCAAGAGATCACCAGCAAATTTCTCCATCTGGTATCATTCCCGTGATGGCCATTGGCATGTGCTATCACAGTATGATACTGGGGTAAGGAAGTGTCCCTCTCGTCCACTCCATCCTCACAATCTAACATTGCCACGTATCCGAGAATCTGATTGTGCTTGTGAATTATAACAACTAGCATCCAGATGCTGGGGTTTAAAGCAGTCCTTCACAACTGCCATCCAGTAGTTCTTATTCCAAGAAGTTCCATTTTTCACAAGTTCCAAATTTCTTTCCAGTCCTGGTATCGTCTTGTGCAAGTGTAGAAAGCCACTAGCACTTTATGATGCTAGGATTTGAAGAGAAAGCACTTCTACATTTCCTACAACAGCATCTACTTGTAACACTATTCCTCTGTTCTCTCGTATCTTTCTTGTGATGACTAGTTCAATGTTATCACAGTTTGATACTGGGGTACTGAGGAGTACTTTTCTTCATCTGACTCTTGCTTACTTTGGATCCTGGTATCATCTAGTGCAAGTTGAAGACAACTACTAGCACTTTTTGATGCTAGGATTCTTGGTTAGCATTGGCCACATCCCAAGACCAAGCCTTACAGTCTACAAGCAAGAGATCACAAGCAAATTTCTCTTCTCTGGTATCATTCCCGTGATGGCCATTGGCATGTGCTATCACAGTATGATACTGGGGTAATGAAATGTCCCTCTCGTCCACTCCATCCTCACAACCTAACATTGCCACGTATCCGAGTATCTGATTGTGCTTGTGAATTATAACAACTAGCACTTCCAGATGCTGGGGTTCAAAGCAGTCCTTCACAACTGCCATCCAGTAGTTCTTATTCCAAGAAACTCCATTTCTCACAAGGTTCAAATTTCTTTCCAGTCCTGGTATCGTCTTGTGCAAGTGTAGAAAGCCACTAGCACTTTATGATGCTAGGATTTGAAGAGAAAGCACTTCTACATTTCCTACAACACCATCTAATTGTAACACTATTCCTCTGTTCTCTCGTATCTTTCTTGTGATGACTAGTTCAATGTTATCACAGTTTGATACTGAGGTACTGAGGAGTACTTTTCTTCATCTGACTCTTGCTTACTTTGGATCCTGGTATCATCTAGTGCAAGTTGAAGACAACTACTAGCACTTTTTGATGCTAGGATTCTTGGTTAGCATTGGCCACATCCCAAGACCAAGCCTTACAGTCTACAAGCAAGAGATCACAAGCAAATTTCTCTTCTCTGGTATCATTCCCGTGATGGCCATTGGCATGTGCTATCACAGTATGATACTGGGGTAAGGAAGTGTCCCTCTCGTCCACTCCATCCTCACAATCTAACATTGCCACGTATCCGAGTATCTGATTGTGCTTGTGAATTATAACAACTAGCACTTCCAGATGCTGGGGTTCAAAGCAGTCCTTCACAACTGCCATCCAGTAGTTCTTATTCCAAGAAGTTCCATTTCTCACAAGTTCCAAATTTCTTTCCAGTCCTGGTATCGTCTTGTGCAAGTGTAGAAAGCCACTAGCACTTTATGATGCTAGGATTTGAAGAGAAAGCACTTCTACATTTCCTACAACAGCATCTACTTGTAACACTATTCCTCTGCTCTCTCGTATCTTTCTTGTGATGACTAGTTCAATGTTATCACAGTTTGATACTGGGGTACTGAGGAGTACTTTTCTTCATCTGACTCTTGCTTACTTTGGATCCTGGTATCATCTAGTGCAAGTTGAAGACAACTACTAGCACTTTTTGATGCTAGGATTCTTGGTTAGCATTGGCCACATCATTAGACCAAGCCTTACAGTCTACAAGCAAGAGATCACAAGCAAATTTCTCTTCTCTGGTATCATTCCCGTGATGGCCTTTGGCATGTGCTATCACAGTATGATACTGGGGTAAGGAAGTGTCCCTCTCGTCCACTCCATCCTCACAATCTAACATTGCCACGTATCCGAGTATCTGATTGTGCTTGTGAATTATAACAACTAGCACTTCCAGATGCTGGGGTTCAAAGCAGTCCTTCACAACTGCCATCCAGTAGTTCTTATTCCAAGAAGTTCCATTTCTCACAAGTTCCAAATTTCTTTCCAGTCCTGGTATCGTCTTGTGCAAGTGTAGAAAGCCACTAGCACTTTATGATGCTAGGATTTGAAGAGAAAGCACTTCTACATTTCCTACAACAGCATCTACTTGTAACACTATTCCTCTGCTCTCTCGTATCTTTCTTGTGATGACTAGTTCAATGTTATCACAGTTTGATACTGGGGTACTGAGGAGTACTTTTCTTCATCTGACTCTTGCTTACTTTGGATCCTGGTATCATCTAGTGCAAGTTGAAGACAACTACTAGCACTTTTTGATGCTAGGATTCTTGGTTAGCATTGGCCACATCATTAGACCAAGCCTTACAGTCTACAAGCAAGAGATCACAAGCAAATTTCTCTTCTCTGGTATCATTCCCGTGATGGCCTTTGGCATGTGCTATCACAGTATGATACTGGGGTAAGGAAATGTCCCTCTCGTCCACTCCATCCTCACAATCTAACATTGCCACGTATCCGAGTATCTGATTGTGCTTGTGAATTATAACAAGTAGCACTTCCAGATGCTGGGGTTCAAAGCAGTCCTTCACAACTGACATCCAGTAGTTCTTATTCCAAGAAGCTCCATTTCTCACAAGTTCCAAATTTCTTTCCAGTCCTGGTATCGTCTTGTGCAAGTGAAGAAAGCCACTAGCACTTTATGATGCTAGGATTTGAAGAGAAAGCACTTCTACATTTCCTACAACAGCATCTACTTGTAACACTATTCCTCTGTTCTCTCGTATCTTTCTTGTGATGACTAGTTCAATGTTATCACAGTTTGATACTGGGGTACTGAGGAGTACTTTTCTTCATCTGACTCTTGCTTACTTTGGATCCTGGTATCATCTAGTGCAAGTTGAAGACAACTACTAGCACTTTTTGATGCTAGGATTCTTGGTTAGCATTGGCCACATCCCAAGACCAAGCCTTACAGTCTACAAGCAAGAGATCACAAGCAAATTTCTCTTCTCTGGTATCATTCCCGTGATGGCCATTGGCATGTGCTATCACAGTATGATACTGGGGTAAGGAAATGTCCCTCTCGTCCACTCCATCCTCACAACCTAACATTGCCACGTATCCGAGTATCTGATTGTGCTTGTGAATTATAACAACTAGCACTTCCAGATGCTGGGGTTCAAAGCAGTCCTTCACAACTGCCATCCAGTAGTTCTTATTCCAAGAAACTCCATTTCTCACAAGGTTCAAATTTCTTTCCAGTCCTGGTATCGTCTTGTGCAAGTGTAGAAAGCCACTAGCACTTTATGATGCTAGGATTTGAAGAGAAAGCACTTCTACATTTCCTACAACACCATCTAATTGTAACACTATTCCTCTGTTCTCTCGTATCTTTCTTGTGGTGACTAGTTCAATGTTATCACAGTTTGATACTGGGGTACTGGGGAGTACTTTTCTTCATCTGACTCTTGCTTACTTTGGATCCTGGTATCATCTAGTGCAAGTTGAAGACAACTACTAGCACTTTTTGATGCTAGGATTCTTGGTTAGCATTGGCCACATCCCAAGACCAAGCCTTACAGTCTACAAGCAAGAGATCACAAGCTAATTTCTCTTCTCTGGTATCATTCCCGTGATGGCCTTTGGCATGTGCTATCACAGTATGATACTGGGGTAAGGAAATGTCCCTCTCGTCCACTCCATCCTCACAACCTAACATTGCCACGTATCCGAGTATCTGATTGTGCTTGTGAATTATAACAACTAGCACTTCCAGATGCTGGGGTTCAAAGCAGTCCTTCACAACTGCCATCCAGTAGTTCTTATTCCAAGAAACTCCATTTCTCACAAGGTTCAAATTTCTTTCCAGTCCTGGTATCGTCTTGTGCAAGTGTAGAAAGCCACTAGCACTTTATGATGCTAGGATTTGAAGAGAAAGCACTTCTACATTTCCTACAACACCATCTAATTGTAACACTATTCCTCTGTTCTCTCGTATCTTTCTTGTGGTGACTAGTTCAATGTTATCACAGTTTGATACTGGGGTACTGGGGAGTACTTTTCTTCATCTGACTCTTGCTTACTTTGGATCCTGGTATCATCTAGTGCAAGTTGAAGACAACTACTAGCACTTTTTGATGCTAGGATTCTTGGTTAGCATTGGCCACATCCCAAGACCAAGCCTTACAGTCTACAAGCAAGAGATCACAAGCAAATTTCTCTTCTCTGGTATCATTCCCGTGATGGCCATTGGCATGTGCTATCACAGTATGATACTGGGGTAAGGAAGTGTCCCTCTCGTCCACTCCATCCTCACAATCTAACATTGCCACGTATCCGAGTATCTGATTGTGCTTGTGAATTATAACAACTAGCACTTCCAGATGCTGGGGTTCAAAGCAGTCCTTCACAACTGCCATCCAGTAGTTCTTATTCCAAGAAGCTCCATTTCTCACAAGTTCCAAATTTCTTTCCAGTCCTGGTATCGTCTTGTGCAAGTGTAGAAAGCCACTAGCACTTTATGATGCTAGGATTTGAAGAGAAAGCACTTCTACATTTCCTACAACAGCATCTACTTGTAACACTATTCCTCTGCTCTCTCGTATCTTTCTTGTGATGACTAGTTCAATGTTATCACAGTTTGATACTGGGGTACTGAGGAGTACTTTTCTTCATCTGACTCTTGCTTACTTTGGATCCTGGTATCATCTAGTGCAAGTTGAAGACAACTACTAGCACTTTTTGATGCTAGGATTCTTGGTTAGCATTGGCCACATCATTAGACCAAGCCTTACAGTCTACAAGCAAGAGATCACAAGCAAATTTCTCTTCTCTGGTATCATTCCCGTGATGGCCTTTGGCATGTGCTATCACAGTATGATACTGGGGTAAGGAAATGTCCCTCTCGTCCACTCCATCCTCACAATCTAACATTGCCACGTATCCGAGTATCTGATTGTGCTTGTGAATTATAACAACTAGCACTTCCAGATGCTGGGGTTCAAAGCAGTCCTTCACAACTGCCATCCAGTAGTTCTTATTCCAAGAAGCTCCATTTCTCACAAGTTCCAAATTTCTTTCCAGTCCTGGTATCGTCTTGTGCAAGTGAAGAAAGCCACTAGCACTTTATGATGCTAGGATTTGAAGAGAAAGCACTTCTACATTTCCTACAACAGCATCTACTTGTAACACTATTCCTCTGCTCTCTCGTATCTTTCTTGTGACGACTAGTTCAATGTTATCACAGTTTGATACTGGGGTACTGAGGAGTACTTTTCTTCATCTGACTCTTGCTTACTTTGGATCCTGGTATCATCTAGTGCAAGTTGAAGACAACTACTAGCACTTTTTGATGCTAGGATTCTTGGTTAGCATTGGCCACATCATTAGACCAAGCCTTACAGTCTACAAGCAAGAGATCACAAGCAAATTTCTCTTCTCTGGTATCATTCCCGTGATGGCCATTGGCATGTGCTATCACAGTATGATACTGGGGTAAGGAAATGTCCCTCTCGTCCACTCCATCCTCACAATCTAACATTGCCACGTATCCGAGTATCTGATTGTGCTTGTGAATTATAACAACTAGCACTTCCAGATGCTGGGGTTCAAAGCAGTCCTTCACAACTGCCATCCAGTAGTTCTTATTCCAAGAAGCTCCATTTCTCACAAGTTCCAAATTTCTTTCCAGTCCTGGTATCGTCTTGTGCAAGTGAAGAAAGCCACTAGCACTTTATGATGCTAGGATTTGAAGAGAAAGCACTTCTACATTTCCTACAACAGCATCTACTTGTAACACTATTCCTCTGCTCTCTCGTATCTTTCTTGTGACGACTAGTTCAATGTTATCACAGTTTGATACTGGGGTACTGAGGAGTACTTTTCTTCATCTGACTCTTGCTTACTTTGGATCCTGGTATCATCTAGTGCAAGTTGAAGACAACTACTAGCACTTTTTGATGCTAGGATTCTTGGTTAGCATTGGCCACATCATTAGACCAAGCCTTACAGTCTACAAGCAAGAGATCACAAGCAAATTTCTCTTCTCTGGTATCATTCCCGTGATGGCCATTGGCATGTGCTATCACAGTATGATACTGGGGTAAGGAAATGTCCCTCTCGTCCACTCCATCCTCACAACCTAACATTGCCACGTATCCGAGTATCTGATTGTGCTTGTGAATTATAACAACTAGCACTTCCAGATGCTGGGGTTCAAAGCAGTCCTTCACAACTGCCATCCAGTAGTTCTTATTCCAAGAAGCTCCATTTCTCACAAGTTCCAAATTTCTTTTCAGTCCTGGTATCGTCTTGTGCAAGTGAAGAAAGCCACTAGCACTTTATGATGCTAGGATTTGAAGAGAAAGCACTTCTACATTTCCTACAACAGCATCTACTTGTAACACTATTCCTCTGTTCTCTCGTATCTTTCTTGTGATGACTAGTTCAATGTTATCACAGTTTGATACTGGGGTACTGAGGAGTACTTTTCTTCATCTGACTCTTGCTTACTTTGGATCCTGGTATCATCTAGTGCAAGTTGAAGACAACTACTAGCACTTTTTGATGCTAGGATTCTTGGTTAGCATTGGCAACATCTCTAGACCAAGCCTTACAGTCTACAAGCAAGAGATCACAAGCAAATTTCTCTTCTCTGGTATCATTCCCGTGATGGCCATTGGCATGTGCTATCACAGTATGATACTGGGGTAAGGAAGTGTCCCTCTCGTCCACTCCATCCTCACAATCTAACATTGCCACGTACCCGAGTATCTGATTGTGCTTGTGAATTATAACAACTAGCACTTCCAGATGCTGGGGTTCAAAGCAGTCCTTCACAACTGACATCCAGTAGTTCTTATTCCAAGAAGCTCCATTTCTCACAAGTTCCAAATTTCTTTCCAGTCCTGGTATCGTCTTGTGCAAGTGTAGAAAGCCACTAGCACTTTATGATGCTAGGATTTGAAGAGAAAGCACTTCTACATTTCCTACAACACCATCTACTTGTAACACTATTCCTCTGTTCTCTCGTATCTTTCTTGTGATGACTAGTTCAATGTTATCACAGTTTGATACTGGGGTACTGGGGAGTACTTTTCTTCACCTGACTCTTTCTTACTTTGGATCCTGGTATCATCTAGTGCAAGTTGAAGACAACTACTAGCACTTTTTGATGCTAGGGTTCTTGGTTAGCATTGGCCACATCCCTAGACCAAGCCTTACAGTCTACAAGCAAGAGATCACAAGCAAATTTCTCTTCTCTGGTATCATTCCCGTGATGGCCATTGGCATGTGCTATCACAGTATGATACTGGGGTAAGGAAATGTCCCTCTCGTCCACTCCATCCTCACAATCTAACATTGCCACGTATCCGAGTATCTGATTGTGCTTGTGAATTATAACAACTAGCACTTCCAGATGCTGGGGTTCAAAGCAGTCCTTCACAACTGCCATCCAGTAGTTCTTATTCCAAGAAGCTCCATTTCTCACAAGTTCCAAATTTCTTTCCAGTCCTGGTATCGTCTTGTGCAAGTGAAGAAAGCCACTAGCACTTTATGATGCTAGGATTTGAAGAGAAAGCACTTCTACATTTCCTACAACAGCATCTACTTGTAACACTATTCCTCTGCTCTCTCGTATCTTTCTTGTGACGACTAGTTCAATGTTATCACAGTTTGATACTGGGGTACTGAGGAGTACTTTTCTTCATCTGACTCTTGCTTACTTTGGATCCTGGTATCATCTAGTGCAAGTTGAAGACAACTACTAGCACTTTTTGATGCTAGGATTCTTGGTTAGCATTGGCCACATCATTAGACCAAGCCTTACAGTCTACAAGCAAGAGATCACAAGCAAATTTCTCTTCTCTGGTATCATTCCCGTGATGGCCATTGGCATGTGCTATCACAGTATGATACTGGGGTAAGGAAATGTCCCTCTCGTCCACTCCATCCTCACAACCTAACATTGCCACGTATCCGAGTATCTGATTGTGCTTGTGAATTATAACAACTAGCACTTCCAGATGCTGGGGTTCAAAGCAGTCCTTCACAACTGCCATCCAGTAGTTCTTATTCCAAGAAGCTCCATTTCTCACAAGTTCCAAATTTCTTTTCAGTCCTGGTATCGTCTTGTGCAAGTGAAGAAAGCCACTAGCACTTTATGATGCTAGGATTTGAAGAGAAAGCACTTCTACATTTCCTACAACAGCATCTACTTGTAACACTATTCCTCTGTTCTCTCGTATCTTTCTTGTGATGACTAGTTCAATGTTATCACAGTTTGATACTGGGGTACTGAGGAGTACTTTTCTTCATCTGACTCTTGCTTACTTTGGATCCTGGTATCATCTAGTGCAAGTTGAAGACAACTACTAGCACTTTTTGATGCTAGGATTCTTGGTTAGCATTGGCAACATCCCTAGACCAAGCCTTACAGTCTACAAGCAAGAGATCACAAGCAAATTTCTCTTCTCTGGTATCATTCCCGTGATGGCCATTGGCATGTGCTATCACAGTATGATACTGGGGTAAGGAAGTGTCCCTCTCGTCCACTCCATCCTCACAATCTAACATTGCCACGTACCCGAGTATCTGATTGTGCTTGTGAATTATAACAACTAGCACTTCCAGATGCTGGGGTTCAAAGCAGTCCTTCACAACTGACATCCAGTAGTTCTTATTCCAAGAAGCTCCATTTCTCACAAGTTCCAAATTTCTTTCCAGTCCTGGTATCGTCTTGTGCAAGTGTAGAAAGCCACTAGCACTTTATGATGCTAGGATTTGAAGAGAAAGCACTTCTACATTTCCTACAACACCATCTACTTGTAACACTATTCCTCTGTTCTCTCGTATCTTTCTTGTGATGACTAGTTCAATGTTATCACAGTTTGATACTGGGGTACTGGGGAGTACTTTTCTTCACCTGACTCTTTCTTACTTTGGATCCTGGTATCATCTAGTGCAAGTTGAAGACAACTACTAGCACTTTTTGATGCTAGGGTTCTTGGTTAGCATTGGCCACATCCCTAGACCAAGCCTTACAGTCTACAAGCAACAGATCACAAGCTAATTTCTCTTCTCTGGTATCATTCCCGTGATGGCCTTTGGCATGTGCTATCACAGTATGATACTGGGGTAAGGAAGTGTCCCTCTCGTCCACTCCATCCTCACAATCTAACATTGCCACGTATCCGAGTATCTGATTGTGCTTGTGAATTATAACAACTAGCACTTCCAGATGCTGGGGTTCAAAGCAGTCCTTCACAACTGACATCCAGTAGTTCTTATTCCAAGAAGCTCCATTTCTCACAAGTTCCAAATTTCTTTCCAGTCCTGGTATCGTCTTGTGCAAGTGTAGAAAGCCACTAGCACTTTATGATGCTAGGATTTGAAGAGAAAGCACTTCTACATTTCCTACAACACCATCTACTTGTAACACTATTCCTCTGTTCTCTCGTATCTTTCTTGTGATGACTAGTTCAATGTTATCACAGTTTGATACTGAGGTACTGGGGAGTACTTTTCTTCTTCTGACCTGCTTACTTTGGATCCTGGTATCATCTAGTGCAAGTTGAAGACAACACCTAGCACTTTTTGATGCTAGGATTCTTGGTTAGCATTGGCCACATCCCTAGACCAAGCCTTACAGTCTACAAGCAACAGATCACAAGCTAATTTCTCTTCTCTGGTATCATTCCCGTGATGGCCATTGGCATGTGCTATCACAGTATGATACTTGGGTAAGGAAGTGTCCCTCTCGTCCACTCCATCCTCACAATCTAACATTGCCACGTATCCGAGTATCTGATTGTGCTTGTGAATTATAACAACTAGCACTTCCAGATGCTGGGGTTCAAAGCAGTCCTTCACAACTGACATCCAGTAGTTCTTATTCCAAGAAGCTCCATTTCTCACAAGTTCCAAATTTCTTTCCAGTCCTGGAATCGTCTTGTGCAAGTGTAGAAAGCCACTAGCACTTTATGATGCTAGGATTTGAAGAGAAAGCACTTCTACATTTCCTACAACACCATCTACTTGTAACACTATTCCTCTGTTCTCTCGTATCTTTCTTGTGATGACTAGTTCAATGTTATCACAGTTTGATACTGGGGTACTGAGGAGTACTTTTCTTCATCTGACTCTTGCTTACTTTGGATCCTGGTATCATCTAGTGCAAGTTGAAGACAACTACTAGCACTTTTTGATGCTAGGATTCTTGGTTAGCATTGGCCACATCCCTAGACCAAGCCTTACAGTCTACAAGCAAGAGATCACCAGCAAATTTCTCCATCTGGTATCATTCCCGTGATGGCCATTGGCATGTGCTATCACAATATGATACTGGGGCAAGGAAGTGTCCCTCTCGTCCACTCCATCCTCACAATCTAACATTGCCACGTATCCGAGTATCTTATTGTGCTTGTGAATTATAAGAACTAGCACTTCCAGATTCTGGGGTTCAAAGCAGTCCTTCACAACTGCCATCCAGTAGTTCTTATTCCAAGAAGCTCCATTTCTCACAAGTTCCAAATTTCTTTCCAGTCCTGGTATCGTCTTGTGCAAGTGTAGAAAGCCACTAGCACTTTATGATGCTAGGATTTGAAGAGAAAGCACTTCTACATTTCCTACAACACCATCTACTTGTAACACTATTCCTCTGTTCTCTCGTATCTTTCTTGTGATGACTAGTTCAATGTTATCACAGTTTGATACTGGGGTACTGGGGAGTACTTTTCTTCTTCTGACCTGCTTACTTTGGATCCTGGTATCATCTAGTGCAAGTTGAAGACAACTACTAGCACTTTTTGATGCTAGGATTCTTGGTTAGCATTGGCCACATCCCTAGACCAAGCCTTACAGTCTACAAGCAAGAGATCACAAGCTAATTTCTCTTCTCTGGTATCATTCCCGTGATGGCCATTGGCATGTGCTATCACAGTATGATACTGGGGTAAGGAAGTGTCCCTCTCGTCCACTCCATCCTCACAATCTAACATTGCCACGTATCCGAGTATCTGATTGTGCTTGTGAATTATAACAACTAGCACTTCCAGATGCTGGGGTTCAAAGCAGTCCTTCACAACTGACATCCAGTAGTTCTTATTCCAAGAAGCTCCATTTCTCACAAGTTCCAAATTTCTTTCCAGTCCTGGTATCGTCTTGTGCAAGTGTAGAAAGCCACTAGCACTTTATGATGCTAGGATTTGAAGAGAAAGCACTTCTACATTTCCTACAACACCATCTACTTGTAACACTATTCCTCTGTTCTCTCGTATCTTTCTTGTGATGACTAGTTCAATGTTATCACAGTTTGATACTGGGGTACTGAGGAGTACTTTTCTTCATCTGACTCTTGCTTACTTTGGATCCTGGTATCATCTAGTGCAAGTTGAAGACAACTACTAGCACTTTTTGATGCTAGGATTCTTGGTTAGCATTGGCCACATCCCTAGACCAAGCCTTACAGTCTACAAGCAAGAGATCACCAGCAAATTTCTCCATCTGGTATCATTCCCGTGATGGCCATTGGCATGTGCTATCACAATATGATACTGGGGTAAGGAAGTGTCCCTCTCGTCCACTCCATCCTCACAATCTAACATTGCCACGTATCCGAGTATCTTATTGTGCTTGTGAATTATAAGAACTAGCACTTCCAGATTCTGGGGTTCAAAGCAGTCCTTCACAACTGCCATCCAGTAGTTCTTATTCCAAGAAGCTCCATTTCTCACAAGTTCCAAATTTCTTTCCAGTCCTGGTATCGTCTTGTGCAAGTGTAGAAAGCCACTAGCACTTTATGATGCTAGGATTTGAAGAGAAAGCACTTCTACATTTCCTACAACAGCATCTACTTGTAACACTATTCCTCTGCTCTCTCGTATCTTTCTTGTGATGACTAGTTCAATGTTATCACAGTTTGATACTGGGGTACTGAGGAGTACTTTTCTTCATCTGACTCTTGCTTACTTTGGATCCTGGTATCATCTAGTGCAAGTTGAAGACAACTACTAGCACTTTTTGATGCTAGGATTCTTGGTTAGCATTGGCCACATCCCTAGACCAAGCCTTACAGTCTACAAGCAAGAGATCACAAGCAAATTTCTCTTCTCTGGTATCATTCCCGTGATGGCCATTGGCATGTGCTATCACAGTATGATACTGGGGTAAGGAAGTGTCCCTCTTGTCCACTCCATCCTCACAATCTAACATTGCCACGTATCCGAGTATCTGATTGTGCTTGTGAATTATAACAACTAGCACTTCCAGATGCTGGGGTTCAAAGCAGTCCTTCACAACTGCCATCCAGTAGTTCTTATTCCAAGAAGCTCCATTTCTCACAAGTTCCAAATTTCTTTCCAGTCCTGGTATCGTCTTGTGCAAGTGTAGAAAGCCACTAGCACTTTATGATGCTAGGATTTGAAGAGAAAGCACTTCTACATTTCCTACAACAGCATCTACTTGTAACACTATTCCTCTGTTCTCTTGTATCTTTCTTGTGATGACTAGTTCAATGTTATCACAGTTTGATACTGGGGTACTGGGGAGTACTTTTCTTCACCTGACTCTTGCTTACTTTGGATCCTGGTATCATCTAGTGCAAGTTGAAGACAACTACTAGCACTTTTTGATCCTAGGGTTCTTGGTTAGCATTGGCCACATCCCTAGACCAAGCCTTACAGTCTACAAGCAACAGATCACAAGCCAATTTCTCTCTGGTATCATTCCCGTGATGGTTTGATACTGGGGTAAGGAAATGTCCCTCTCGTCCACTCCATCCTCACAATCTAACATTGCCACGTATCCGAGTATCTGATTGTGCTTGTGAATTATAACAACTAGCACTTCCAGATGCTGGGGTTCAAAGCAGTCCTTCACAACTGCCATCCAGTAGTTCTTATTCCAAGAAGCTCCATTTCTCACAAGTTCCAAATTTCTTTCCAGTCCTGGTATGGTCTTGTGCAAGTGTAGAAAGCCACTAGCACTTTATGATGCTAGGATTTGAAGAGAAAGCACTTCTACATTTCCTACAACAGCATCTACTTGTAACACTATTCCTCTGTTCTCTCGTATCTTTCTTGTGATGACTAGTTCAATGTTATCACAGTTTGATACTGGGGTACTGGGGAGTACTTTTCTTCACCTGACTCTTGCTTACTTTGGATCCTGGTATCATCTAGTGCAAGTTGAAGACAACTACTAGCACTTTTTGATGCTAGGGTTCTTGGTTAGCATTGGCCACATCCCTAGACCAAGCCTTACAGTCTACAAGCAACAGATCACAAGCTAATTTCTCTTCTCTGGTATCATTCCCGTGATGGCCTTTGGCATGTGCTATCACAGTATGATACTGGGGTAAGGAAGTGTCCCTCTTGTCCACTCCTTCCTCACAATCTAACATTGCCACGTATCCGAGTATCTGATTGTGCTTGTGAATTATAACAACTAGCACTTCCAGATGCTGGGGTTCAAAGCAGTCCTTCACAACTGCCATCCAGTAGTTCTTATTCCAAGAAGCTCCATTTCTCACAAGTTCCAAATTTCTTTCCAGTCCTGGTATCGTCTTGTGCAAGTGTAGAAAGCCACTAGCACTTTATGATGCTAGGATTTGAAGAGAAAGCACTTCTACATTTCCTACAACAGCATCTACTTGTAACACTATTCCTCTGTTCTCTCGTATCTTTCTTGTGATGACTAGTTCAATGTTATCACAGTTTGATACTGGGGTACTTGGGAGTACTTTTCTTCACCTGACTCTTGCTTACTTTGGATCCTGGTATCATCTAGTGCAAGTTGAAGACAACTACTAGCACTTTTTGATGCTAGGGTTCTTGGTTAGCATTGGCCACATCCCTAGACCAAGCCTTACAGTCTACAAGCAACAGATCACAAGCTAATTTCTCTCTGGTATCATTCCCGTGATGGCCATTGGCATGTGCTATCACAGTTTGATACTGGGGTAAGGAAATGTCCCTCTCGTCCACTCCATCCTCACAATCTAACATTGCCACGTATCCGAGTATCTGATTGTGCTTGTGAATTATAACAACTAGCACTTCCAGATGCTGGGGTTCAAAGCAGTCCTTCACAACTGACATCCAGTAGTTCTTATTCCAAGAAGTTCCATTTCTCACAAGTTCCAAATTTCTTTCCAGTCCTGGTATCGTCTTGTGCAAGTGTAGAAAGCCACTAGCACTTTATGATGCTAGGATTTGAAGAGAAAGCACTTCTACATTTCCTACAACAGCATCTACTTGTAACACTATTCCTCTGTCCTCTCGTATCTTTCTTGTGATGACTAGTTCAATGTTATCACAGTTTGATACTGGGGTACTGGGGAGTACTTTTCTTCACCTGACTCTTGCTTACTTTGGATCCTGGTATCATCTAGTGCAAGTTGAAGACAACACCTAGCACTTTTTGATGCTAGGGTTCTTGGTTAGCATTGGCCACATCCCTAGACCAAGCCTTACAGTCTACAAGCAACAGATCACAAGCTAATTTCTCTTCTCTGGTATCATTCCCGTGATGGCCTTTGGCATGTGCTATCACAGTATGAAACTGGGGCAAGGAAGTGTCCCTCTCGTCCACTCCATCCTCACAATCTAACATTGCCACGTATCCGAGTATCTGATTGTGCTTGTGAATTAAAACAACTAGCACTTCCAGATGCTGGGGTTCAAAGCAGTCCTTCACAACTGCCATCCAGTAGTTCTTATTCCAAGAAGCTCCATTTCTCACAAGTTCCAAATTTCTTTCCAGTCCTGGTATCGTCTTGTGCAAGTGTAGAAAGCCACTAGCACTTTATGATGCTAGGATTTGAAGAGAAAGCACTTCTACATTTCCTACAACAGCATCTACTTGTAACACTATTCCTCTGTTCTCTCGTATCTTTCTTGTGATGACTAGTTCAATGTTATCACAGTTTGATACTGGGGTACTTGGGAGTACTTTTCTTCACCTGACTCTTGCTTACTTTGGATCCTGGTATCATCTAGTGCAAGTTGAAGACAACAACTAGCACTTTTTGATGCTAGGGTTTTTTGGTTAGCATTGGCCACATCCCTAGACCAAGCCTTACAGTCTACAAGCAACAGATCACAAGCTAATTTCTCTTCTCTGGTATCATTCCCATGATGGCCATTGGCATGTGCTATCACAGTATGATACTGGGGTAAGGAAGTGTCCCTCTCGTCCACTCCATCCTCACAATCTAACATTGCCACGTATCCGAGTATCTGATTGTGCTTGTGAATTATAACAACTAGCACTTCCAGATGCTGGGGTTCAAAGCAGTCCTTCACAACTGACATCCAGTAGTTCTTATTCCAAGAAGTTCCATTTCTCACAAGTTCCAAATTTCTTTCCAGTCCTGGTATCGTCTTGTGCAAGTGTAGAAAGCCACTAGCACTTTATGATGCTAGGATTTGAAGAGAAAGCACTTCTACATTTCCTACAACACCATCTACTTGTAACACTATTCCTCTGTTCTCCCGTATCTTTCTTGTGATGACTAGTTAAATGTTATCACAGTTTGATACTGGGGTACTGGGGAGTACTTTTCTTCTTCTGACCTGCTTACTTTGGATCCTGGTATCATCTAGTGCAAGTTGAAGACAACTACTAGCACTTTTTGATGCTAGGATTCTTGGTTAGCATTGGCCACATCCCTAGACCAAGCCTTACAGTCTACAAGCAAGAGATCACAAGCTAATTTCTCTAGGATTTGAAGAGAAAGCACTTCTACATTTCCTACAACACCATCTACTTGTAACACTATTCCTCTGTTCTCTCGTATCTTTCTTGTGATGACTAGTTCAATGTTATCACAGTTTGATACTGGGGTACTGGGGAGTACTTTTCTTCACCTGACTCTTGCTTACTTTGGATCCTGGTATCATCTAGTGCAAGTTGAAGACAACAACTAGCACTTTTTGATGCTAGGGTTCTTGGTTAGCATTGGCCACATCCCTAGACCAAGCCTTACAGTCTACAAGCAAGAGATCACAAGCTAATTTCTCTTCTCTGGTATCATTCCCGTGATGGCCATTGGCATGTGCTATCACAGTATGATACTGGGGTAAGGAAGTGTCCCTCTCGTCCACTCCATCCTCACAATCTAACATTGCCACGTATCCGAGTATCTGATTGTGCTTGTGAATTATAACAACTAGCACTTCCAGATGCTGGGGTTCAAAGCAGTCCTTCACAACTGCCATCCAGTAGTTCTTATTCCAAGAAGCTCCATTTCTCACAAGTTCCAAATTTCTTTCCAGTCCTGGTATGGTCTTGTGCAAGTGTAGAAAGCCACTAGCACTTTATGATGCTAGGATTTGAAGAGAAAGCACTTCTACATTTCCTACAACAGCATCTACTTGTAACACTATTCCTCTGTTCTCTCGTATCTTTCTTGTGATGACTAGTTCAATGTTATCACAGTTTGATACTGGGGTACTGGGGAGTACTTTTCTTCTTCTGACCTGCTTACTTTGGATCCTGGTATCATCTAGTGCAAGTTGAAGACAACTACTAGCACTTTTTGATGCTAGGATTCTTGGTTAGCATTGGCAACATCCCTAGACCAAGCCTTACAGTCTACAAGCAAGAGATCACAAGCTAATTTCTCTTCTCTGGTATCATTCCCGTGATGGCCTTTGGCATGTGCTATCACAGTATGATACTGGGGTAAGGAAGTGTCCCTCTCGTCCACTCCATCCTCACAATCTAACATTGCCACGTATCCGAGTATCTGATTGTGCTTGTGAATTATAACAACTAGCACTTCCAGATGCTGGGGTTCAAAGCAGTCCTTCACAACTGACATCCAGTAGTTCTTATTCCAAGAAGTTCCATTTCTCACAAGTTCCAAATTTCTTTCCAGTCCTGGTATCGTCTTGTGCAAGTGTAGAAAGCCACTAGCACTTTATGATGCTAGGATTTGAAGAGAAAGCACTTCTACATTTCCTACAACAGCATCTACTTGTAACACTATTCCTCTGTTCTCTCGTATCTTTCTTGTGATGACTAGTTCAATGTTATCACAGTTTGATACTGGGGTACTGGGGAGTACTTTTCTTCTTCTGACCTGCTTACTTTGGATCCTGGTATCATCTAGTGCAAGTTGAAGACAACTACTAGCACTTTTTGATGCTAGGGTTCTTGGTTAGCATTGGCCACATCCCTAGACCAAGCCTTACAGTCTACAAGCAACAGATCACAAGCTAATTTCTCTCTGGTATCATTCCCGTGATGGCCATTGGCATGTGCTATCACAGTTTGATACTGGGGTAAGGAAATGTCCCTCTCGTCCACTCCATCCTCACAATCTAACATTGCCACGTATCCGAGTATCTGATTGTGCTTGTGAATTATAACAACTAGCACTTCCAGATGCTGGGGTTCAAAGCAGTCCTTCACAACTGACATCCAGTAGTTCTTATTCCAAGAAGTTCCATTTCTCACAAGTTCCAAATTTCTTTCCAGTCCTGGTATCATCTTGTGCAAGTGTAGAAAGCCACTAGCACTTTATGATGCTAGGATTTGAAGAGAAAGCACTTCTACATTTCCTACAACACCATCTACCTGTAACACTATTCCTCTGTTCTCTCGTATCTTTCTTGTGATGACTAGTTCAATGTTATCACAGTTTGATACTGGGGTACTGGGGAGTACTTTTCTTCATCTGACTCTTGCTTACTTTGGATCCTGGTATCATCTAGTGCAAGTTGAAGACAACTACTAGCACTTTTTGATGCTAGGATTCTTGGTTAGCATTGGCCACATCCCTAGACCAAGCCTTACAGTCTACAAGCAACAGATCACAAGCTAATTTCTCTTCTCTGGTATCATTCCCGTGATGGCCATTGGCATGTGCTATCACAGTATGATACTGGGGTAAGGAAGTGTCCCTCTCGTCCACTCCATCCTCACAATCTAACATTGCCACGTATCCGAGTATCTGATTGTGCTTGTGAATTATAACAACTAGCACTTCCAGATGCTGGGGTTCAAAGCAGTCCTTCACAACTGACATCCAGTAGTTCTTATTCCAAGAAGCTCCATTTCTCACAAGTTCCAAATTTCTTTCCAGTCCTGGTATCGTCTTGTGCAAGTGTAGAAAGCCACTAGCACTTTATGATGCTAGGATTTGAAGAGAAAGCACTTCTACATTCCCTACAACAGCATCTACTTGTAACACTATTCCTCTGTTCTCTCGTATCTTTCTTGTGATGACTAGTTCAATGTTATCACAGTTTGATACTGGGGTACTGGGAAGTACTTTTCTTCACCTGACTCTTGCTTACTTTGGATCCTGGTATCATCTAGTGCAAGTTGAAGACAACTACAAGCACTTTTTGATGCTAGGATTCTTGGTTAGCATTGGCCACATCCCTAGACCAAGCATTACAGTCTACAAGCAACAGATCACAAGCTAATTTCTCTTCTCTGGTATCATTCCCGTGATGGCCATTGGCATGTGCTATCACAGTTTGATACTGGGGTAAGGAAGTGTCCCTCTCGTCCACTCCATCCTCACAATCTAACATTGCCACGTATCCGAGTATCTGATTGTGCTTGTGAATTATAACAACTAGCACTTCCAGATGCTGGGGTTCAAAGCAGTCCTTCACAACTGACATCCAGTAGTTCTTATTCCAAGAAGCTCCATTTCTCACAAGTTCCAAATTTCTTTCCAGTCCTGGTATCGTCTTGTGCAAGTGTAGAAAGCCACTAGCACTTTATGATGCTAGGATTTGAAGAGAAAGCACTTCTACATTTCCTACAACACCATCTACTTGTAACACTATTCCTCTGTTCTCTCGTATCTTTCTTGTGATGACTAGTTCAATGTTATCACAGTTTGATACTGGGGTACTTGGGAGTACTTTTCTTCATCTGACTCTTGCTTACTTTGGATCCTGGTATCATCTAGTGCAAGTTGAAGACAACTACTAGCACTTTTTGATGCTAGGATTCTTGGTTAGCATTGGCCACATCCCTAGACCAAGCCTTACAGTCTACAAGCAAGAGATCACAAGCTAATTTCTCTTCTCTGGTATCATTCCCGTGATGGCCATTGGCATGTGCTATCACAGTATGATACTGGGGTAAGGAAGTGTCCCTCTCGTCCACTCCATCCTCACAATCTAACATTGCCACGTATCCGAGTATCTGATTGTGCTTGTGAATTATAACAACTAGCACTTCCAGATGCTGGGGTTCAAAGCAGTCCTTCACAACTGCCATCCAGTAGTTCTTATTCCAAGAAGCTCCATTTCTCACAAGTTCCAAATTTCTTTCCAGTCCTGGTATCGTCTTGTGCAAGTGTAGAAAGCCACTAGCACTTTATGATGCTAGGATTTGAAGAGAAAGCACTTCTACATTTCCTACAACAGCATCTACTTGTTACACTATTCCTCTGTTCTCTCGTATCTTTCTTGTGATGACTAGTTCAATGTTATCACAGTTTGATACTGGGGTACTGGGGAGTACTTTTCTTCACCTGACTCTTGCTTACTTTGGATCCTGGTATCATCTAGTGCAAGTTGAAGACAACTACTAGCACTTTTTGATGCTAGGATTCTTGGTTAGCATTGGCCACATCCCTAGACCAAGCCTTACAGTCTACAAGCAACAGATCACAAGCTAATTTCTCTTCTCTGGTATCATTCCCGTGATGGCCATTGGCATGTGCTATCACAGTTTGATACTGGGGTAAGGAAGTGTCCCTCTCGTCAACTCCATCCTCACAATCTAACATTGCCACGTATCCGAGTATCTGATTGTGCTTGTGAATTATAACAACTAGCACTTCCAGATGCTGGGGTTCAAAGCAGTCCTTCACAACTGCCATCCAGTAGTTCTTATTCCAAGAAGCTCCATTTCTCACAAGTTCCAAATTTCTTTCCAGTCCTGGTATCGTCTTGTGCAAGTGTAGAAAGCCACTAGCACTTTATGATGCTAGGATTTGAAGAGAAAGCACTTCTACATTTCCTACAACAGCATCTACTTGTAACACTATTCCTCTGTTCTCTCGTATCTTTCTTGTGATGACTAGTTCAATGTTATCACAGTTTGATACTGGGGTACTGGGGAGTACTTTTCTTCTTCTGACCTGCTTACTTTGGATCCTGGTATCATCTAGTGCAAGTTGAAGACAACTACTAGCACTTTTTGATGCTAGGATTCTTGGTTAGCATTGGCCACATCCCTAGACCAAGCCTTACAGTCTACAAGCAAGAGATCACAAGCTAATTTCTCTTCTCTGGTATCATTCCCGTGATGGCCATTGGCATGTGCTATCACAGTATGATACTGTGGTAAGGAAGTGTCCCTCTCGTCCACTCCATCCTCACAATCTAACATTGCCACGTATCCGAGTATCTGATTGTGCTTGTGAATTATAACAACTAGCACTTCCAGATGCTGGGGTTCAAAGCAGTCCTTCACAACTGCCATCCAGTAGTTCTTATTCCAAGAAGCTCCATTTCTCACAAGTTCCAAATTTCTTTCCAGTCCTCGTATCGTCTTGTGCAAGTGTAGAAAGCCACTAGCACTTTATGATGCTAGGATTTGAAGAGAAAGCACTTCTACATTTCCTACAACACCATCTACTTGTAACACTATTCCTCTGTTCTCTCGTATCTTTCTTGTGATGACTAGTTCAATGTTATCACAGTTTGATACTGGGGTACTTGGGAGTACTTTTCTTCATCTGACTCTTGCTTACTTTGGATCCTGGTATCATCTAGTGCAAGTTGAAGACAACTACTAGCACTTTTTGATGCTAGGATTCTTGGTTAGCATTGGCCACATCCCTAGACCAAGCCTTACAGTCTACAAGCAAGAGATCACAAGCTAATTTCTCTTCTCTGGTATCATTCCCGTGATGGCCATTGGCATGTGCTATCACAGTTTGATACTGGGGTAAGGAAGTGTCCCTCTCGTCCACTCCATCCTCACAATCTAACATTGCCATGTATCCGAGTATCTGATTGTGCTTGTGAATTATAACAACTAGCACTTCCAGATGCTGGGGTTCAAAGCAGTCCTTCACAACTGACATCCAGTAGTTCTTATTCCAAGAAGCTCCATTTCTCACAAGTTCTAAATTTCTTTCCAGTCCTGGTATCGTCTTGTGCAAGTGTAGAAAGCCACTAGCACTTTATGATGCTAGGATTTGAAGAGAAAGCACTTCTACATTTCCTACAACAGCATCTACTTGTAACACTATTCCTCTGTTCTCTTGTATCTTTCTTGTGATGACTAGTTCAATGTTATCACAGTTTGATACTGGGGTACTTGGGAGTACTTTTCTTCACCTGACTCTTGCTTACTTTGGATCCTGGTATCATCTAGTGCAAGTTGAAGACAACTACTAGCACTTTTTGATGCTAGGATTCTTGGTTAGCATTGGCCACATCCCTAGACCAAGCCTTACAGTCTACAAGCAACAGATCACAAGCTAATTTCTCTTCTCTGGTATCATTCCCGTGATGGCCATTGGCATGTGCTATCACAGTATGATACTGGGGTAAGGAAGTGTCCCTCTCGTCAACTCCATCCTCACAATCTAACATTGCCACGTATCCGAGTATCTGATTGTGCTTGTGAATTATAACAACTAGCACTTCCAGATGCTGGGGTTCAAAGCAGTCCTTCACAACTGACATCCAGTAGTTCTTATTCCAAGAAGCTCCATTTCTCACAAGTTCCAAATTTCTTTCCAGTCCTGGTATCGTCTTGTGCAAGTGTAGAAAGCCACTAGCACTTTATGATGCTAGGATTTGAAGAGAAAGCACTTCTACATTTCCTACAACACCATCTACTTGTAACACTATTCCTCTGTTCTCTTGTATCTTTCTTGTGATGACTAGTTCAATGTTATCACAGTTTGATACTGGGGTACTTGGGAGTACTTTTCTTCACCTGACTCTTGCTTACTTTGGATCCTGGTATCATCTAGTGCAAGTTGAAGACAACTACTAGCACTTTTTGATGCTAGGATTCTTGGTTAGCATTGGCCACATCCCTAGACCAAGCCTTACAGTCTACAAGCAACAGATCACAAGCTAATTTCTCTTCTCTGGTATCATTCCCGTGATGGCCATTGGCATGTGCTATCACAGTATGATACTGGGGTAAGGAAGTGTCCCTCTCGTCAACTCCATCCTCACAATCTAACATTGCCACGTATCCGAGTATCTGATTGTGCTTGTGAATTATAACAACTAGCACTTCCAGATGCTGGGGTTCAAAGCAGTCCTTCACAACTGACATCCAGTAGTTCTTATTCCAAGAAGCTCCATTTCTCACAAGTTCCAAATTTCTTTCCAGTCCTGGTATCGTCTTGTGCAAGTGTAGAAAGCCACTAGCACTTTATGATGCTAGGATTTGAAGAGAAAGCACTTCTACATTCCCTACAACAGCATCTACTTGTAACACTATTCCTCTGTTCTCTCGTATCTTTCTTGTGATGACTAGTTCAATGTTATCACAGTTTGATACTGGGGTACTGGGGAGTACTTTTCTTCACCTGACTCTTGCTTACTTTGGATCCTGGTATCATCTAGTGCAAGTTGAAGACAACTACTTGCACTTTTTGATGCTAGGATTCTTGGTTAGCATTGGCCACATCCCTAGACCAAGCCTTACAGTCTACAAGCAAGAGATCACAAGCTAATTTCTCTTCTCTGGTATCATTCCCGTGATGGCCATTGGCATGTGCTATCACAGTTTGATACTGGGGTAAGGAAGTGTCCCTCTCGTCCACTCCATCCTCACAATCTAACATTGCCACGTATCCGAGTATCTGATTGTGCTTGTGAATTATAACAACTAGCACTTCCAGATGCTGGGGTTCAAAGCAGTCCTTCACAACTGGCATCCAGTTTTTCTTATTCCAAGAAGCTCCATTTCTCACAAGTTCCAAATCTCTTTCCAGTCCTGGTATCGTCTTGTGCAAGTGTAGAAAGCCACTAGCACTTTATGATGCTAGGATTTGAAGAGAAAGCACTTCTACATTTCCTACAACACCATCTACTTGTAACACTATTCCTCTGTTCTCTCGTATCTTTCTTGTGATGACTAGTTCAATGTTATCACAGTTTGATACTGGGGTACTGGGGAGTACTTTTCTTCTTCTGACCTGCTTACTTTGGATCCTGGTATCATCTAGTGCAAGTTGAAGACAACTACTAGCACTTTTTGATGCTAGGATTCTTGGTTAGCATTGGCCACATCCCTAGACCAAGCCTTACAGTCTACAAGCAACAGATCACAAGCTAATTTCTCTTCTCTGGTATCATTCCCGTGATGGCCATTGGCATGTGCTATCACAGTATGATACTGGGGTAAGGAAGTGTCCCTCTCGTCCACTCCATCCTCACAATCTAACATTGCCACGTATCCGAGTATCTGATTGTGCTTGTGAATTATAACAACTAGCACTTCCAGATGCTGGGGTTCAAAGCAGTCCTTCACAACTGCCATCCAGTAGTTCTTATTCCAAGAAGCTCCATTTCTCACAAGTTCCAAATTTCTTTCCAGTCCTGGTATCGTCTTGTGCAAGTGTAGAAAGCCACTAGCACTTTATGATGCTAGGATTTGAAGAGAAAGCACTTCTACATTCCCTACAACAGCATCTACTTGTAACACTATTCCTCTGTTCTCTCGTATCTTTCTTGTGATGACTAGTTCAATGTTATCACACTTTGATACTGGGGTACTGGGGAGTACTTTTCTTCACCTGACTCTTGCTTACTTTGGATCCTGGTATCATCTAGTGCAAGTTGAAGACAACTACTAGCACTTTTTGATGCTAGGATTCTTGGTTAGCATTGGCCACATCCCTAGACCAAGCCTTACAGTCTACAAGCAACAGATCACAAGCTAATTTCTCTTCTCTGGTATCATTCCCGTGATGGCCATTGGCATGTGCTATCACAGTTTGATACTGGGGTAAGGAAGTGTCCCTCTCGTCAACTCCATCCTCACAATCTAACATTGCCACGTATCCGAGTATCTGATTGTGCTTGTGAATTATAACAACTAGCACTTCCAGATGCTGGGGTTCAAAGCAGTCCTTCACAACTGCCATCCAGTAGTTCTTATTCCAAGAAGTTCCATTTCTCACAAGTTCCAAATTTCTTTCCAGTCCTGGTATGGTCTTGTGCAAGTGTAGAAAGCCACTAGCACTTTATGATGCTAGGATTTGAAGAGAAAGCACTTCTACATTTCCTACAACAGCATCTACTTGTAACACTATTCCTCTGTTCTCTCGTATCTTTCTTGTGATGACTAGTTCAATGTTATCACAGTTTGATACTGGGGTACTGGGGAGTACTTTTCTTCTTCTGACCTGCTTACTTTGGATCCTGGTATCATCTAGTGCAAGTTGAAGACAACTACTAGCACTTTTTGATGCTAGGATTCTTGGATAGCATTGGCCACATCCCTAGACCAAGCCTTACAGTCTACAAGCAAGAGATCACAAGCTAATTTCTCTTCTCTGGTATCATTCCCGTGATGGCCTTTGGCATGTGCTATCACAGTATGATACTGGGGTAAGGAAGTGTCCCTCTTGTCCACTCCATCCTCACAATCTAACATTGCCACGTATCCGAGTATCTGATTGTGCTTGTGAATTATAACAACTAGCACTTCCAGATGCTGGGGTTCAAAGCAGTCCTTCACAACTGCCATCCAGTAGTTCTTATTCCAAGAAGTTCCAAATTTCTTTCCAGTCCTGGTATCGTCTTGTGCAAGTGTAGAAAGCCACTAGCACTTTATGATGCTAGGATTTGAAGAGAAAGCACTTCTACATTTCCTACAACACCATCTACTTGTAACACTATTCCTCTGTTCTCTCGTATCTTTCTTGTGATGACTAGTTCAATGTTATCACAGTTTGATACTGGGGTACTGGGGAGTACTTTTCTTCACCTGACTCTTGCTTACTTTGGATCCTGGTATCATCTAGTGCAAGTTGAAGACAACTACTAGCACTTTTTGATGCTAGGATTCTTGGTTAGCATTGGCCACATCCCTAGACCAAGCCTTACAGTCTACAAGCAACAGATCACAAGCAAATTTCTCTTCTCTGGTATCATTCCCGTGATGGCCATTGGCATGTGCTATCACAGTATGATACTGGGGTAAGGAAGTGTCCCTCTCGTCCACTCCATCCTCACAATCTAACATTGCCACGTATCCGAGTATCTGATTGTGCTTGTGAATTATAACAACTAGCACTTCCAGATGCTGGGGTTCAAAGCAGTCCTTCACAACTGACATCCAGTAGTTCTTATTCCAAGAAGCTCCATTTCTCACAAGTTCCAAATTTCTTTCCAGTCCTGGTATCGTCTTGTGCAAGTGTAGAAAGCCACTAGCACTTTATGATGCTAGGATTTGAAGAGAAAGCACTTCTACATTTCCTACAACAGCATCTACTTGTAACACTATTCCTCTGTTCTCTCGTATCTTTCTTGTGATGACTAGTTCAATGTTATCACAGTTTGATACTGGGGTACTTGGGAGTACTTTTCTTCATCTGACTCTTGCTTACTTTGGATCCTGGTATCATCTAGTGCAAGTTGAAGACAACTACTAGCACTTTTTGATGCTAGGATTCTTGGTTAGCATTGGCCACATCCCTAGACCAAGCCTTACAGTCTACAAGCAACAGATCACAAGCTAATTTCTCTTCTCTGGTATCATTCCCGTGATGGCCATTGGCATGTGCTATCACAGTTTGATACTGGGGTAAGGAAGTGTCCCTCTCGTCCACTCCATCCTCACAATCTAACATTGCCACGTATCAGAGTATCTGATTGTGCTTGTGAATTATAACAACTAGCACTTCCAGATGCTGGGGTTCAAAGCAGTCCTTCACAACTGACATCCAGTAGTTCTTATTCCAAGAAGTTCCATTTCTCACAAGTTCCAAATTTCTTTCCAGTCCTGGTATCGTCTTGTGCAAGTGTAGAAAGCCACTAGCACTTTATGATGCTAGGATTTGAAGAGAAAGCACTTCTACATTTCCTACAACAGCATCTACTTGTAACACTATTCCTCTGTTCTCTCGTATCTTTCTTGTGATGACTAGTTCAATGTTATCACAGTTTGATACTGGGGTACTGGGGAGTACTTTTCTTCTTCTGACCTGCTTACTTTGGATCCTGGTATCATCTAGTGCAAGTTGAAGACAACTACTAGCACTTTTTGATGCTAGGATTCTTGGTTAGCATTGGCCACATCCCTAGACCAAGCCTTACAGTCTACAAGCAACAGATCACAAGCTAATTTCTCTTCTCTGGTATCATTCCCGTGATGGCCTTTGGCATGTGCTATCACAGTATGATACTGGGGTAAGGAAGTGTCCCTCTTGTCCACTCCATCCTCACAATCTAACATTGCCACGTATCCGAGTATCTGATTGTGCTTGTGAATTATAACAACTAGCACTTCCAGATGCTGGGGTTCAAAGCAGTCCTTCACAACTGCCATCCAGTAGTTCTTATTCCAAGAAGCTCCATTTCTCACAAGTTCCAAATTTCTTTCCAGTCCTGGTATCGTCTTGTGCAAGTGTAGAAAGCCACTAGCACTTTATGATGCTAGGATTTGAAGAGAAAGCACTTCTACATTCCCTACAACAGCATCTACTTGTAACACTATTCCTCTGTTCTCTCGTATCTTTCTTGTGATGACTAGTTCAATGTTATCACAGTTTGATACTGGGGTACTGGGGAGTACTTTTCTTCACCTGACTCTTGCTTACTTTGGATCCTGGTATCATCTAGTGCAAGTTGAAGACAACTACTAGCACTTTTTGATGCTAGGATTCTTGGTTAGCATTGGCCACATCCCTAGACCAAGCCTTACAGTCTACAAGCAAGAGATCACAAGCTAATTTCTCTTCTCTGGTATCATTCCCGTGATGGCCATTGGCATGTGCTATCACAGTTCGCTACTGGGGTAAGGAAGTGTCCCTCTCGTCCACTCCATCCTCACAATCTAACATTGCCACGTATCCGAGTATCTGATTGTGCTTGTGAATTATAACAACTAGCACTTCCAGATGCTGGGGTTCAAAGCAGTCCTTCACAACTGACATCCAGTAGTTCTTATTCCAAGAAGCTCCATTTCTCACAAGTTCCAAATTTCTTTCCAGTCCTGGTATCGTCTTGTGCAAGTGTAGAAAGCCACTAGCACTTTATGATGCTAGGATTTGAAGAGAAAGCACTTCTACATTTCCTACAACACCATCTACTTGTAACACTATTCCTCTGTTCTCTCGTATCTTTCTTGTGATGACTAGTTCAATGTTATCACAGTTTGATACTGGGGTACTGGGGAGTACTTTTCTTCTTCTGACCTGCTTACTTTGGATCCTGGTATCATCTAGTGCAAGTTGAAGACAACTACTAGCACTTTTTGATGCTAGGATTCTTGGTTAGCATTGGCCACATCCCTAGACCAAGCCTTACAGTCTACAAGCAACAGATCACAAGCTAATTTCTCTTCTCTGGTATCATTCCCGTGATGGCCATTGGCATGTGCTATCACAGTATGATACTGGGGTAAGGAAGTGTCCCTCTCGTCCACTCCATCCTCACAATCTAACATTGCCACGTATCCGAGTATCTGATTGTGCTTGTGAATTATAACAACTAGCACTTCCAGATGCTGGGGTTCAAAGCAGTCCTTCACAACTGCCATCCAGTAGTTCTTATTCCAAGAAGTTCCAAATTTCTTTCCAGTCCTGGTATCGTCTTGTGCAAGTGTAGAAAGCCACTAGCACTTTATGATGCTAGGATTTGAAGAGAAAGCACTTCTACATTTCCTACAACACCATCTACTTGTAACACTATTCCTCTGTTCTCTCGTATCTTTCTTGTGATGACTAGTTCAATGTTATCACACTTTGATACTGGGGTACTGGGGAGTACTTTTCTTCACCTGACTCTTGCTTACTTTGGATCCTGGTATCATCTAGTGCAAGTTGAAGACAACTACTAGCACTTTTTGATGCTAGGATTCTTGGTTAGCATTGGCCACATCCCTAGACCAAGCCTTACAGTCTACAAGCAACAGATCACAAGCTAATTTCTCTTCTCTGGTATCATTCCCGTGATGGCCATTGGCATGTGCTATCACAGTATGATACTGGGGTAAGGAAGTGTCCCTCTCGTCCACTCCATCCTCACAATCTAACATTGCCACGTATCCGAGTATCTGATTGTGCTTGTGAATTATAACAACTAGCACTTCCAGATGCTGGGGTTCAAAGCAGTCCTTCACAACTGACATCCAGTAGTTCTTATTCCAAGAAGCTCCATTTCTCACAAGTTCCAAATTTCTTTCCAGTCCTGGTATCGTCTTGTGCAAGTGTAGAAAGCCACTAGCACTTTATGATGCTAGGATTTGAAGAGAAAGCACTTCTACATTTCCTACAACACCATCTACTTGTAACACTATTCCTCTGTTCTCTCGTATCTTTCTTGTGATGACTAGTTCAATGTTATCACAGTTTGATACTGGGGTACTTGGGAGTACTTTTCTTCATCTGACTCTTGCTTACTTTGGATCCTGGTATCATCTAGTGCAAGTTGAAGACAACTACTAGCACTTTTTGATGCTAGGATTCTTGGTTAGCATTGGCCACATCCCTAGACCAAGCCTTACAGTCTACAAGCAACAGATCACAAGCTAATTTCTCTTCTCTGGTATCATTCCCGTGATGGCCATTGGCATGTGCTATCACAGTATGATACTGGGGTAAGGAAGTGTCCCTCTCGTCCACTCCATCCTCACAATCTAACATTGCCACGTATCCGAGTATCTGATTGTGCTTGTGAATTATAACAACTAGCACTTCCAGATGCTGGGGTTCAAAGCAGTCCTTCACAACTGACATCCAGTAGTTCTTATTCCAAGAAGCTCCATTTCTCACAAGTTCCAAATTTCTTTCCAGTCCTGGTATCGTCTTGTGCAAGTGTAGAAAGCCACTAGCACTTTATGATGCTAGGATTTGAAGAGAAAGCACTTCTACATTTCCTACAACACCATCTACTTGTAACACTATTCCTCTGTTCTCTCGTATCTTTCTTGTGATGACTAGTTCAATGTTATCACAGTTTGATACTGGGGTACTTGGGAGTACTTTTCTTCATCTGACTCTTGCTTACTTTGGATCCTGGTATCATCTAGTGCAAGTTGAAGACAACTACTAGCACTTTTTGATGCTAGGATTCTTGGTTAGCATTGGCCACATCCCTAGACCAAGCCTTACAGTCTACAAGCAAGAGATCACAAGCTAATTTCTCTTCTCTGGTATCATTCCCGTGATGGCCATTGGCATGTGCTATCACAGTTTGATACTGGGGTAAGGAAGTGTCCCTCTCGTCCACTCCATCCTCACAATCTAACATTGCCACGTATCCGAGTATCTGATTGTGCTTGTGAATTATAACAACTAGCACTTCCAGATGCTGGGGTTCAAAGCAGTCCTTCACAACTGACATCCAGTAGTTCTTATTCCAAGAAGCTCCATTTCTCACAAGTTCCAAATTTCTTTCCAGTCCTGGTATCGTCTTGTGCAAGTGTAGAAAGCCACTAGCACTTTATGATGCTAGGATTTGAAGAGAAAGCACTTCTACATTTCCTACAACAGCATCTACTTGTAACACTATTCCTCTGTTCTCTCGTATCTTTCTTGTGATGACTAGTTCAATGTTATCACAGTTTGATACTGGGGTACTTGGGAGTACTTTTCTTCACCTGACTCTTGCTTACTTTGGATCCTGGTATCATCTAGTGCAAGTTGAAGACAACTACTAGCACTTTTTGATGCTAGGATTCTTGGTTAGCATTGGCCACATCCCTAGACCAAGCCTTACAGTCTACAAGCAACGGATCACAAGCAAATTTCTCTTCTCTGGTATCATTCCCGTGATGGCCATTGGCATGTGCTATCACAGTATGATACTGGGGTAAGGAAGTGTCCCTCTCGTCCACTCCATCCTCACAATCTAACATTGCCACGTATCCGAGTATCTGATTGTGCTTGTGAATTATAACAACTAGCACTTCCAGATGCTGGGGTTCAAAGCAGTCCTTCACAACTGACATCCAGTAGTTCTTATTCCAAGAAGCTCCATTTCTCACAAGTTCCAAATTTCTTTCCAGTCCTGGTATCGTCTTGTGCAAGTGTAGAAAGCCACTAGCACTTTATGATGCTAGGATTTGAAGAGAAAGCACTTCTACATTTCCTACAACACCATCTACTTGTAACACTATTCCTCTGTTCTCTCGTATCTTTCTTGTGATGACTAGTTCAATGTTATCACACTTTGATACTGGGGTACTTGGGAGTACTTTTCTTCATCTGACTCTTGCTTACTTTGGATCCTGGTATCATCTAGTGCAAGTTGAAGACAACAACTAGCACTTTTTGATGCTAGGATTCTTGGTTAGCATTGGCCACATCCCTAGACCAAGCCTTACAGTCTACAAGCAACAGATCACAAGCTAATTTCTCTTCTCTGGTATCATTCCCGTGATGGCCATTGGCATGTGCTATCACAGTATGATACTGGGGTAAGGAAGTGTCCCTCTCGTCCACTCCATCCTCACAATCTAACATTGCCACGTATCCGAGTATCTGATTGTGCTTGTGAATTATAACAACTAGCACTTCCAGATGCTGGGGTTCAAAGCAGTCCTTCACAACTGCCATCCAGTAGTTCTTATTCCAAGAAGCTCCATTTCTCACAAGTTCCAAATTTCTTTCCAGTCCTGGTATCGTCTTGTGCAAGTGTAGAAAGCCACTAGCACTTTATGATGCTAGGATTTGAAGAGAAAGCACTTCTACATTTCCTACAACACCATCTACTTGTAACACTATTCCTCTGTTCTCTCGTATCTTTCTTGTGATGACTAGTTCAATGTTATCACAGTTTGATACTGGGGTACTTGGGAGTACTTTTCTTCATCTGACTCTTGCTTACTTTGGATCCTGGTATCATCTAGTGCAAGTTGAAGACAACTACTAGCACTTTTTGATGCTAGGATTCTTGGTTAGCATTGGCCACATCCCTAGACCAAGCCTTACAGTCTACAAGCAACAGATCACAAGCTAATTTCTCTTCTCTGGTATCATTCCCGTGATGGCCATTGGCATGTGCTATCACAGTTTGATACTGGGGTAAGGAAGTGTCTTTCGTCCACTCCATCCTCACAATCTAACATTGCCACGTATCCGAGTATCTGATTGTGCTTGTGAATTATAACAACTAGCACTTCCAGATGCTGGGGTTCAAAGCAGTCCTTCACAACTGACATCCAGTAGTTCTTATTCCAAGAAGCTCCATTTCTCACAAGTTCCAAATTTCTTTCCAGTCCTGGTATCGTCTTGTGCAAGTGTAGAAAGCCACTAGCACTTTATGATGCTAGGATTTGAAGAGAAAGCACTTCTACATTTCCTACAACACCATCTACTTGTAACACTATTCCTCTGTTCTCTCGTATCTTTCTTGTGATGACTAGTTCAATGTTATCACAGTTTGATACTGGGGTACTTGGGAGTACTTTTCTTCACCTGACTCTTGCTTACTTTGGATCCTGGTATCATCTAGTGCAAGTTGAAGACAACTACTAGCACTTTTTGATGCTAGGATTCTTGGTTAGCATTGGCCACATCCCTAGACCAAGCCTTACAGTCTACAAGCAACAGATCACAAGCTAATTTCTCTTCTCTGGTATCATTCCCGTGATGGCCATTGGCATGTGCTATCACAGTATGATACTGGGGTAAGGAAGTGTCCCTCTCGTCAACTCCATCCTCACAATCTAACATTGCCACGTATCCGAGTATCTGATTGTGCTTGTGAATTATAACAACTAGCACTTCCAGATGCTGGGGTTCAAAGCAGTCCTTCACAACTGCCATCCAGTAGTTCTTATTCCAAGAAGCTCCATTTCTCACAAGTTCCAAATTTCTTTCCAGTCCTGGTATCGTCTTGTGCAAGTGTAGAAAGCCACTAGCACTTTATGATGCTAGGATTTGAAGAGAAAGCACTTCTACATTTCCTACAACACCATCTACTTGTAACACTATTCCTCTGTTCTCTCGTATCTTTCTTGTGATGACTAGTTCAATGTTATCACAGTTTGATACTGGGGTACTTGGGAGTACTTTTCTTCACCTGACTCTTGCTTACTTTGGATCCTGGTATCATCTAGTGCAAGTTGAAGACAACTACTAGCACTTTTTGATGCTAGGATTCTTGGTTAGCATTGGCCACATCCCTAGACCAAGCCTTACAGTCTACAAGCAACAGATCACAAGCTAATTTCTCTTCTCTGGTATCATTCCCGTGATGGCCATTGGCATGTGCTATCACAGTATGATACTGGGGTAAGGAAGTGTCCCTCTCGTCAACTCCATCCTCAAAATCTAACATTGCCACGTATCCGAGTATCTGATTGTGCTTGTGAATTATAACAACTAGCACTTCCAGATGCTGGGGTTCAAAGCAGTCCTTCACAACTGCCATCCAGTAGTTCTTATTCCAAGAAGCTCCATTTCTCACAAGTTCCAAATTTCTTTCCAGTCCTGGTATCGTCTTGTGCAAGTGTAGAAAGCCACTAGCACTTTATGATGCTAGGATTTGAAGAGAAAGCACTTCTACATTTCCTACAACACCATCTACTTGTAACACTATTCCTCTGTTCTCTCGTATCTTTCTTGTGATGACTAGTTCAATGTTATCACAGTTTGATACTGGGGTACTGGGGAGTACTTTTCTTCTTCTGACCTGCTTACTTTGGATCCTGGTATCATCTAGTGCAAGTTGAAGACAACTACTAGCACTTTTTGATGCTAGGATTCTTGGTTAGCATTGGCCACATCCCTAGACCAAGCCTTACAGTCTACAAGCAAGAGATCACAAGCTAATTTCTCTTCTCTGGTATCATTCCCGTGATGGCCTTTGGCATGTGCTATCACAGTATGATACTGGGGTAAGGAAGTGTCCC
Source organism: Haliotis rufescens (assembly GCF_023055435.1). Taxonomy (NCBI): domain Eukaryota; kingdom Metazoa; phylum Mollusca; class Gastropoda; order Lepetellida; family Haliotidae; genus Haliotis; species Haliotis rufescens. The sequence continues at coordinate 2,829,563 of NW_025964212.1, read as the reverse complement.
TCTTGTCCACTCCATCCTCACAATCTAACATTGCCACGTATCCGAGTATCTGATTGTGCTTGTGAATTATAACAACTAGCACTTCCAGATGCTGGGGTTCAAAGCAGTCCTTCACAACTGCCATCCAGTAGTTCTTATTCCAAGAAGCTCCATTTCTCACAAGTTCCAAATTTCTTTCCAGTCCTGGTATCGTCTTGTGCAAGTGTAGAAAGCCACTAGCACTTTATGATGCTAGGATTTGAAGAGAAAGCACTTCTACATTCCCTACAACAGCATCTACTTGTAACACTATTCCTCTGTTCTCTCGTATCTTTCTTGTGATGACTAGTTCAATGTTATCACAGTTTGATACTGGGGTACTGGGGAGTACTTTTCTTCACCTGACTCTTGCTTACTTTGGATCCTGGTATCATCTAGTGCAAGTTGAAGACAACTACTAGCACTTTTTGATGCTAGGATTCTTGGTTAGCATTGGCCACATCCCTAGACCAGGCCTTACAGTCTACAAGCAACAGATCACAAGCTAATTTCTCTTCTCTGGTATCATTCCCGTAATGGCCTTTGGCATGTGCTATCACAGTATGATACTGGGGTAAGGAAGTGTCCCTCTCGTCCACTCCATCCTCACAATCTAACATTGCCACGTATCCGAGTATCTGATTGTGCTTGTGAATTATAACAACTAGCACTTCCAGATGCTGGGGTTCAAAGCAGTCCTTCACAACTGCCATCCAGTAGTTCTTATTCCAAGAAGCTCCATTTCTCACAAGTTCCAAATTTCTTTCCAGTCCTGGTATTGTCTTGTGCAAGTGTAGAAAGCCACTAGCACTTTATGATGCTAGGATTTGAAGAGAAAGCACTTCTACATTCCCTACAACAGCATCTACTTGTAACACTATTCCTCTGTTCTCTCGTATCTTTCTTGTGATGACTAGTTCAATGTTATCACAGTTTGATACTGGGGTACTTGGGAGTACTTTTCTTCACCTGACTCTTGCTTACTTTGGATCCTGGTATCATCTAGTGCAAGTTGAAGACAACTACTAGCACTTTTTGATGCTAGGATTCTTGGTTAGCATTGGCCACATCCCTAGACCAAGCCTTACAGTCTACAAGCAAGAGATCACAAGCTAATTTCTCTTCTCTGGTATCATTCCCGTGATGGCCTTTGGCATGTGCTATCACAGTATGATACTGGGGTAAGGAAGTGTCCCTCTTGTCCACTCCATCCTCACAATCTAACATTGCCACGTATCCGAGTATCTGATTGTGCTTGTGAATTATAACAACTAGCACTTCCAGATGCTGGGGTTCAAAGCAGTCCTTCACAACTGCCATCCAGTAGTTCTTATTCCAAGAAGCTCCATTTCTCACAAGTTCCAAATTTCTTTCCAGTCCTGGTATCGTCTTGTGCAAGTGTAGAAAGCCACTAGCACTTTATGATGCTAGGATTTGAAGAGAAAGCACTTCTACATTCCCTACAACAGCATCTACTTGTAACACTATTCCTCTGTTCTCTCGTATCTTTCTTGTGATGACTAGTTCAATGTTATCACAGTTTGATACTGGGGTACTGGGGAGTACTTTTCTTCACCTGACTCTTGCTTACTTTGGATCCTGGTATCATCTAGTGCAAGTTGAAGACAACTACTAGCACTTTTTGATGCTAGGATTCTTGGTTAGCATTGGCCACATCCCTAGACCAAGCCTTACAGTCTACAAGCAACAGATCACAAGCTAATTTCTCTTCTCTGGTATCATTCCCGTAATGGCCTTTGGCATGTGCTATCACAGTATGATACTGGGGTAAGGAAGTGTCCCTCTCGTCCACTCCATCCTCACAATCTAACATTGCCACGTATCCGAGTATCTGATTGTGCTTGTGAATTATAACAACTAGCACTTCCAGATGCTGGGGTTCAAAGCAGTCCTTCACAACTGCCATCCAGTAGTTCTTATTCCAAGAAGCTCCATTTCTCACAAGTTCCAAATTTCTTTCCAGTCCTGGTATTGTCTTGTGCAAGTGTAGAAAGCCACTAGCACTTTATGATGCTAGGATTTGAAGAGAAAGCACTTCTACATTCCCTACAACAGCATCTACTTGTAACACTATTCCTCTGTTCTCTCGTATCTTTCTTGTGATGACTAGTTCAATGTTATCACAGTTTGATACTGGGGTACTTGGGAGTACTTTTCTTCACCTGACTCTTGCTTACTTTGGATCCTGGTATCATCTAGTGCAAGTTGAAGACAACTACTAGCACTTTTTGATGCTAGGATTCTTGGTTAGCATTGGCCACATCCCTAGACCAAGCCTTACAGTCTACAAGCAACAGATCACAAGCTAATTTCTCTTCTCTGGTATCATTCCCGTGATGGCCTTTGGCATGTGCTATCACAGTATGATACTGGGGTAAGGAAGTGTCCCTCTCGTCCACTCCATCCTCACAATCTAACATTGCCACGTATCCGAGTATCTGATTGTGCTTGTGAATTATAACAACTAGCACTTCCAGGTGCTGGGGTTCAAAGCAGTCCTTCACAACTGCCATCCAGTAGTTCTTATTCCAAGAAGTTCCATTTCTCACAAGTTCCAAATTTCTTTCCAGTCCTGGTATCGTCTTGTGCAAGTGTAGAAAGCCACTAGCACTTTATGATGCTAGGATTTGAAGAGAAAGCACTTCTACATTTCCTACAACACCATCTACTTGTAACACTATTCCTCTGTTCTCTCGTATCTTTCTTGTGATGACTAGTTCAATGTTATCACAGTTTGATACTGGGGTACTGGGGAGTACTTTTCTTCTTCTGACCTTTTTACTTTGGATCCTGGTATCATCTAGTGCAAGTTGAAGACAACTACTAGCACTTTTTGATGCTAGGATTCTTGGTTAGCATTGGCCACATCCCTAGACCAAGCCTTACAGTCTACAAGCAAGAGATCACAAGCTATCTTCTCTTCTCTTCCCCGTGATGGCCATTGGCATGTGCTATCACAGTATGATACTGGGGTAAGGAAGTGTCCCTCTCGTCCACTCCATCCTCACAATCTAACATTGCCACGTATCCGAGTATCTGATTGTGCTTGTGAATTATAACAACTAGCACTTCCAGATGCTGGGGTTCAAAGCAGTCCTTCACAACTGACATCCAGTAGTTCTTATTCCAAGAAGCTCCATTTCTCACAAGTTCCAAATTTCTTTCCAGTCCTGGTATCGTCTTGTGCAAGTGTAGAAAGCCACTAGCACTTTATGATGCTAGGATTTGAAGAGAAAGCACTTCTACATTTCCTACAACAGCATCTACTTGTAACACTATTCCTCTGTTCTCTCGTATCTTTCTTGTGATGACTAGTTCAATGTTATCACAGTTTGATACTGGGGTACTGGGGAGTACTTTTCTTCACCTGACTCTTGCTTACTTTGGATCCTGGTATCATCTAGTGCAAGTTGAAGACAACTACTAGCACTTTTTGATGCTAGGATTCTTGGTTAGCATTGGCCACATCCCTAGACCAAGCCTTACAGTCTACAAGCAACAGATCACAAGCTAATTTCTCTTCTTTGGTATCATTCCCGTGATGGCCATTGGCATGTGCTATCACAGTATGATACTGGGGTAAGGAAGTGTCCCTCTCGTCCACTCCATCCTCACAATCTAACATTGCCACGTATCCGAGTATCTGATTGTGCTTGTGAATTATAACAACTAGCACTTCCAGATGCTGGGGTTCAAAGCAGTCCTTCACAACTGACATCCAGTAGTTCTTATTCCAAGAAGCTCCATTTCTCACAAGTTCCAAATTTCTTTCCAGTCCTGGTATCGTCTTGTGCAAGTGTAGAAAGCCACTAGCACTTTATGATGCTAGGATTTGAAGAGAAAGCACTTCTACATTTCCTACAACAGCATCTACTTGTAACACTATTCCTCTGTTCTCTCGTATCTTTCTTGTGATGACTAGTTCAATGTTATCACAGTTTGATACTGGGGTACTGGGGAGTACTTTTCTTCACCTGACTCTTGCTTACTTTGGATCCTGGTATCATCTAGTGCAAGTTGTAGACAACTACTAGCACTTTTTGATGCTAGGATTCTTGGTTAGCATTGGCCACATCCCTAGACCAAGCCTTACAGTCTACAAGCAACAGATCACAAGCAAATTTCTCTTCTCTGGTATCATTCCCGTGATGGCCATTGGCATGTGCTATCACAGTATGATACTGGGGTAAGGAAGTGTCCCTCTCGTCAACTCCATCCTCACAATCTAACATTGCCACGTATCCGAGTATCTGATTGTGCTTGTGAATTATAACAACTAGCACTTCCAGATGCTGGGGTTCAAAGCAGTCCTTCACAACTGACATCCAGTAGTTCTTATTCCAAGAAGCTCCATTTCTCACAAGTCCCAAATTTCTTTCCAGTCCTGGTATCGTCTTGTGCAAGTGTAGAAAGCCACTAGCACTTTATGATGCTAGGATTTGAAGAGAAAGCACTTCTACATTTCCTACAACAGCATCTACTTGTAACACTATTCCTCTGTTCTCTCGTATCTTTCTTGTGATGACTAGTTCAATGTTATCACAGTTTGATACTGGGGTACTGGGGAGTACTTTTCTTCTTCTGACCTGCTTACTTTGGATCCTGGTATCATCTAGTGCAAGTTGAAGACAACAACTAGCACTTTTTGATGCTAGGATTCTTGGTTAGCATTGGCAACATCCCTAGACCAAGCCTTACAGTCTACAAGCAACAGATCACAAGCTAATTTCTCTTCTCTGGTATCATTCCCGTGATGGCCTTTGGCATGTGCTATCACAGTATGATACTGGGGTAAGGAAGTGTCCCTCTTGTCCACTCCATCCTCACAATCTAACATTGCCACGTATCCGAGTATCTGATTGTGCTTGTGAATTATAACAACTAGCACTTCCAGATGCTGGGGTTCAAAGCAGTCCTTCACAACTGACATCCAGTAGTTCTTATTTCAAGAAGCTCCATTTCTCACAAGTTCCAAATTTCTTTCCAGTCCTGGTATCGTCTTGTGCAAGTGTAGAAAGCCACTAGCACTTTATGATGCTAGGATTTGAAGAGAAAGCACTTCTACATTCCCTACAACAGCATCTACTTGTAACACTATTCCTCTGTTCTCTCGTATCTTTCTTGTGATGACTAGTTCAATGTTATCACAGTTTGATACTGGGGTACTGGGGAGTACTTTTCTTCACCTGACTCTTGCTTACTTTGGATCCTGGTATCATCTAGTGCAAGTTGAAGACAACTACTAGCACTTATTGATGCTAGGATTCTTGGTTAGCATTGGCCACATCCCTAGACCAAGCCTTACAGTCTACAAGCAACAGATCACAAGCTAATTTCTCTTCTCTGGTATCATTCCCGTGATGGCCTTTGGCATGTGCTATCACAGTATGATACTGGGGTAAGGAAGTGTCCCTCTTGTCCACTCCATCCTCACAATCTAACATTGCCACGTATCCGAGTATCTGATTGTGCTTGTGAATTATAACAACTAGCACTTCCAGATGCTGGGGTTCAAAGCAGTCCTTCACAACTGACATCCAGTAGTTCTTATTTCAAGAAGCTCCATTTCTCACAAGTTCCAAATTTCTTTCCAGTCCTGGTATCGTCTTGTGCAAGTGTAGAAAGCCACTAGCACTTTATGATGCTAGGATTTGAAGAGAAAGCACTTCTACATTCCCTACAACAGCATCTACTTGTAACACTATTCCTCTGTTCTCTCGTATCTTTCTTGTGATGACTAGTTCAATGTTATCACAGTTTGATACTGGGGTACTGGGGAGTACTTTTCTTCACCTGACTCTTGCTTACTTTGGATCCTGGTATCATCTAGTGCAAGTTGAAGACAACTACTAGCACTTATTGATGCTAGGATTCTTTGTTAGCATTGGCCACATCCCTAGACCAAGCCTTACAGTCTACAAGCAACAGATCACAAGCTAATTTCTCTTCTCTGGTATCATTCCCGTGATGGCCATTGGCATGTGCTATCACAGTTTGATACTGGGGTAAGGAAGTGTCCCTCTCGTCCACTCCATCCTCACAATCTAACATTGCCACGTATCCGAGTATCTGATTGTGCTTGTGAATTATAACAACTAGCACTTCCAGATGCTGGGGTTCAAAGCAGTCCTTCACAACTGCCATCCAGTAGTTCTTATTCCAAGAAGTACCATTTCTCACAAGTTCCAAATTTCTTTCCAGTCCTGGTATCGTCTTGTGCAAGTGTAGAAAGCCACTAGCACTTTATGATGCTAGGATTTGAAGAGAAAGCACTTCTACATTTCCTACAACACCATCTACTTGTAACACTATTCCTCTGTTCTCTCGTATCTTTCTTGTGATGACTAGTTCAATGTTATCACAGTTTGATACTGGGGTACTGGGGAGTACTTTTCTTCTTCTGACCTGCTTACTTTGGATCCTGGTATCATCTAGTGCAAGTTGAAGACAACAACTAGCACTTTTTGATGCTAGGATTCTTGGTTAGCATTGGCCACATCCCTAGACCAAGCCTTACAGTCTACAAGCAACAGATCACAAGCTAATTTCTCTTCTCTGGTATCATTCCCGTGATGGCCATTGGCATGTGCTATCACAGTTTGATACTGGGGTAAGGAAGTGTCCCTCTCGTCCACTCCATCTTCACAATCTAACATTGCCACGTATCCGAGTATCTGATTGTGCTTGTGAATTATAACAACTAGCACTTCCAGATGCTGGGGTTCAAAGCAGTCCTTCACAACTGCCATCCAGTAGTTCTTATTCCAAGAAGTTCCATTTCTCACAAGTTCCAAATTTCTTTCCAGTCCTGGTATCGTCTTGTGCAAGTGTAGAAAGCCACTAGCACTTTATGATGCTAGGATTTGAAGAGAAAGCACTTCTACATTTCCTACAACACCATCTACTTGTAACACTATTCCTCTGTTCTCTCGTATCTTTCTTGTGATGACTAGTTCAATGTTATCACAGTTTGATACTGGGGTACTGGGGAGTACTTTTCTTCACCTGACTCTTGCTTACTTTGGATCCTGGTATCATCTAGTGCAAGTTGAAGACAACTACTAGCACTTTTTGATGCTAGGATTCTTGGTTAGCATTGGCCACATCCCTAGACCAAGCCTTACAGTCTACAAGCAACAGATCACAAGCAAATTTCTCTTCTCTGGTATCATTCCCGTGATGGCCATTGGCATGTGCTATCACAGTATGATACTGGGGTAAGGAAGTGTCCCTCTCGTCAACTCCATCCTCACAATCTAACATTGCCACGTATCCGAGTATCTGATTGTGCTTGTGAATTATAACAACTAGCACTTCCAGATGCTGGGGTTCAAAGCAGTCCTTCACAACTGACATCCAGTAGTTCTTATTCCAAGAAGCTCCATTTCTCACAAGTCCCAAATTTCTTTCCAGTCCTGGTATCGTCTTGTGCAAGTGTAGAAAGCCACTAGCACTTTATGATGCTAGGATTTGAAGAGAAAGCACTTCTACATTTCCTACAACAGCATCTACTTGTAACACTATTCCTCTGTTCTCTCGTATCTTTCTTGTGATGACTAGTTCAATGTTATCACAGTTTGATACTGGGGTACTGGGGAGTACTTTTCTTCTTCTGACCTGCTTACTTTGGATCCTGGTATCATCTAGTGCAAGTTGAAGACAACAACTAGCACTTTTTGATGCTAGGATTCTTGGTTAGCATTGGCAACATCCCTAGACCAAGCCTTACAGTCTACAAGCAACAGATCACAAGCTAATTTCTCTTCTCTGGTATCATTCCCGTGATGACCTTTGGCATGTGCTATCACAGTATGATACTGGGGTAAGGAAGTGTCCCTCTTGTCCACTCCATCCTCACAATCTAACATTGCCACGTATCCGAGTATCTGATTGTGCTTGTGAATTATAACAACTAGCACTTCCAGATGCTGGGGTTCAAAGCAGTCCTTCACAACTGACATCCAGTAGTTCTTATTTCAAGAAGCTCCATTTCTCACAAGTTCCAAATTTCTTTCCAGTCCTGGTATCGTCTTGTGCAAGTGTAGAAAGCCACTAGCACTTTATGATGCTAGGATTTGAAGAGAAAGCACTTCTACATTCCCTACAACACCATCTACTTGTAACACTATTCCTCTGTTCTCTCGTATCTTTCTTGTGATGACTAGTTCAATGTTATCACAGTTTGATACTGGGGTACTGGGGAGTACTTTTCTTCACCTGACTCTTGCTTACTTTGGATCCTGGTATCATCTAGTGCAAGTTGAAGACAACTACTAGCACTTATTGATGCTAGGATTCTTTGTTAGCATTGGCCACATCCCTAGACCAAGCCTTACAGTCTACAAGCAACAGATCACAAGCTAATTTCTCTTCTCTGGTATCATTCCCGTGATGGCCATTGGCATGTGCTATCACAGTTTGATACTGGGGTAAGGAAGTGTCCCTCTCGTCCACTCCATCCTCACAATCTAACATTGCCACGTATCCGAGTATCTGATTGTGCTTGTGAATTATAACAACTAGCACTTCCAGATGCTGGGGTTCAAAGCAGTCCTTCACAACTGACATCCAGTAGTTCTTATTCCAAGAAGTTCCATTTCTCACAAGTTCCAAATTTCTTTCCAGTCCTGGTATCGTCTTGTGCAAGTGTAGAAAGCCACTAGCACTTTATGATGCTAGGATTTGAAGAGAAAGCACTTCTACATTTCCTACAACACCATCTACTTGTAACACTATTCCTCTGTTCTCTCGTATCTTTCTTGTGATGACTAGTTCAATGTTATCACAGTTTGATACTGGGGTACTGGGGAGTACTTTTCTTCTTCTGACCTGCTTACTTTGGATCCTGGTATCATCTAGTGCAAGTTGAAGACAACAACTAGCACTTTTTGATGCTAGGATTCTTGGTTAGCATTGGCCACATCCCTAGACCAAGCCTTACAGTCTACAAGCAACAGATCACAAGCAAATTTCTCTTCTCTGGTATCATTCCCGTGATGGCCATTGGCATGTGCTATCACAGTTTGATACTGGGGTAAGGAAGTGTCCCTCTCGTCCACTCCATCCTCACAATCTAACATTGCCACGTATCCGAGTATCTGATTGTGCTTGTGAATTATAACAACTAGCACTTCCAGATGCTGGGGTTCAAAGCAGTCCTTCACAACTGACATCCAGTAGTTCTTATTCCAAGAAGTTCCATTTCTCACAAGTTCCAAATTTCTTTCCAGTCCTGGTATCGTCTTGTGCAAGTGTAGAAAGCCACTAGCACTTTATGATGCTAGGATTTGAAGAGAAAGCACTTCTACATTTCCTACAACAGCATCTACTTGTAACACTATTCCTCTGTTCTCTCGTATCTTTCTTGTGATGACTAGTTCAATGTTATCACAGTTTGATACTGGGGTACTGGGGAGTACTTTTCTTCTTCTGACCTGCTTACTTTGGATCCTGGTATCATCTAGTGCAAGTTGAAGACAACAACTAGCACTTTTTGATGCTAGGATTCTTGGTTAGCATTGGCCACATCCCTAGACCAAGCCTTACAGTCTACAAGCAACAGATCACAAGCTAATTTCTCTTCTCTGGTATCATTCCCGTGATGGCCATTGGCATGTGCTATCACAGTTTGATACTGGGGTAAGGAAGTGTCCCTCTCGTCCACTCCATCCTCACAATCTAACATTGCCACGTATCCGAGTATCTGATTGTGCTTGTGAATTATAACAACTAGCACTTCCAGATGCTGGGGTTCAAAGCAGTCCTTCACAACTGACATCCAGTATTCTTATTCCAAGAAGCTCCATTTCTCACAAGTTCCAAATTTCTTTCCAGTCCTGGTATCGTCTTGTGCAAGTGTAGAAAGCCACTAGCACTTTATGATGCTAGGATTTGAAGAGAAAGCACTTCTACATTTCCTACAACACCATCTACTTGTAACACTATTCCTCTGTTCTCTCGTATCTTTCTTGTGATGACTAGTTCAATGTTATCACAGTTTGATACTGGGGTATGGGGAGTACTTTTCTTCTTCTGACCTGCTTACTTTGGATCCTGGTATCATCTAGTGCAAGTTGAAGACAACTACTAGCACTTTTTGATGCTAGGATTCTTGGTTAGCATTGGCCACATCCCTAGACCAAGCCTTACAGTCTACAAGCAACAGATCACAAGCAAATTTCTCTTCTCTGGTATCATTCCCGTGATGGCCATTGGCATGTGCTATCACAGTATGATACTGGGGTAAGGAAGTGTCCCTCTCGTCCACTCCATCCTCACAATCTAACATTGCCACGTATCCGAGTATCTGATTGTGCTTGTGAATTATAACAACTAGCACTTCCAGATGCTGGGGTTCAAAGCAGTCCTTCACAACTGCCATCCAGTAGTTCTTATTCCAAGAAGCTCCATTTCTCACAAGTTCCAAATTTCTTTCCAGTCCTGGTATCGTCTTGTGCAAGTGTAGAAAGCCACTAGCACTTTATGATGCTAGGATTTGAAGAGAAAGCACTACTACATTTCCTACAACAGCATCTACTTGTAACACTATTCCTCTGTTCTCTCGTATCTTTCTTGTGATGACTAGTTCAATGTTATCACAGTTTGATACTGGGGTACTTGGGAGTACTTTTCTTCATCTGACTCTTGCTTACTTTGGATCCTGGTATCATCTAGTGCAAGTTGAAGACAACTACTAGCACTTTTGATGCTAGGATTCTTGGTCAGCATTGGCCACATCCCTAGACCAAGCCTTACAGTCTACAAGCAACAGATCACAAGCTAATTTCTCTTCTCTGGTATCATTCCCGTGATGGCCATTGGCATGTGCTATCACAGTATGATACTGGGGTAAGGAAGTGTCCCTCTCGTCCACTCCATCCTCACAATCTAACATTGCCACGTATCCGAGTATCTGATTGTGCTTGTGAATTATAACAACTAGCACTTCCAGATGCTGGGGTTCAAAGCAGTCCTTCACAACTGACATCCAGTAGTTCTTATTCCAAGAAGTTCCATTTCTCACAAGTTCCAAATTTCTTTCCAGTCCTGGTATCGTCTTGTGCAAGTGTAGAAAGCCACTAGCACTTTATGATGCTAGGATTTGAAGAGAAAGCACTTCTACATTTCCTACAACAGCATCTACTTGTAACACTATTCCTCTGTTCTCTCGTATCTTTCTTGTGATGACTAGTTCAATGTTATCACACTTTGATACTGGGGTACTGGGGAGTACTTTTCTTCTTCTGACCTGCTTACTTTGGATCCTGGTATCATCTAGTGCAAGTTGAAGACAACAACTAGCACTTTTTGATGCTAGGATTCTTGGTTAGCATTGGCCACATCCCTAGACCAAGCCTTACAGTCTACAAGCAACAGATCACAAGCTAATTTCTCTTCTCTGGTATCATTCCCGTGATGGCCATTGGCATGTGCTATCACAGTTTGATACTGGGGTAAGGAAGTGTCCCTCTCGTCCACTCCATCTTCACAATCTAACATTGCCACGTATCCGAGTATCTGATTGTGCTTGTGAATTATAACAACTAGCACTTCCAGATGCTGGGGTTCAAAGCAGTCCTTCACAACTGCCATCCAGTAGTTCTTATTCCAAGAAGTTCCATTTCTCACAAGTTCCAAATTTCTTTCCAGTCCTGGTATCGTCTTGTGCAAGTGTAGAAAGCCACTAGCACTTTATGATGCTAGGATTTGAAGAGAAAGCACTTCTACATTTCCTACAACACCATCTACTTGTAACACTATTCCTCTGTTCTCTCGTATCTTTCTTGTGATGACTAGTTCAATGTTATCACAGTTTGATACTGGGGTACTGGGGAGTACTTTTCTTCACCTGACTCTTGCTTACTTTGGATCCTGGTATCATCTAGTGCAAGTTGAAGACAACTACTAGCACTTTTTGATGCTAGGATTCTTGGTTAGCATTGGCCACATCCCTAGACCAAGCCTTACAGTCTACAAGCAACAGATCACAAGCAAATTTCTCTTCTCTGGTATCATTCCCGTGATGGCCATTGGCATGTGCTATCACAGTATGATACTGGGGTAAGGAAGTGTCCCTCTCGTCAACTCCATCCTCACAATCTAACATTGCCACGTATCCGAGTATCTGATTGTGCTTGTGAATTATAACAACTAGCACTTCCAGATGCTGGGGTTCAAAGCAGTCCTTCACAACTGACATCCAGTAGTTCTTATTCCAAGAAGCTCCATTTCTCACAAGTCCCAAATTTCTTTCCAGTCCTGGTATCGTCTTGTGCAAGTGTAGAAAGCCACTAGCACTTTATGATGCTAGGATTTGAAGAGAAAGCACTTCTACATTTCCTACAACACCATCTACTTGTAACACTATTCCTCTGTTCTCTCGTATCTTTCTTGTGATGACTAGTTCAATGTTATCACAGTTTGATACTGGGGTACTGGGGAGTACTTTTCTTCTTCTGACCTGCTTACTTTGGATCCTGGTATCATCTAGTGCAAGTTGAAGACAACAACTAGCACTTTTTGATGCTAGGATTCTTGGTTAGCATTGGCCACATCCCTAGACCAAGCCTTACAGTCTACAAGCAACAGATCACAAGCTAATTTCTCTTCTCTGGTATCATTCCCGTGATGGCCATTGGCATGTGCTATCACAGTTTGATACTGGGGTAAGGAAGTGTCCCTCTCGTCCACTCCATCTTCACAATCTAACATTGCCACGTATCCGAGTATCTGATTGTGCTTGTGAATTATAACAACTAGCACTTCCAGATGCTGGGGTTCAAAGCAGTCCTTCACAACTGCCATCCAGTAGTTCTTATTCCAAGAAGTTCCATTTCTCACAAGTTCCAAATTTCTTTCCAGTCCTGGTATCGTCTTGTGCAAGTGTAGAAAGCCACTAGCACTTTATGATGCTAGGATTTGAAGAGAAAGCACTTCTACATTTCCTACAACACCATCTACTTGTAACACTATTCCTCTGTTCTCTCGTATCTTTCTTGTGATGACTAGTTCAATGTTATCACAGTTTGATACTGGGGTACTGGGGAGTACTTTTCTTCACCTGACTCTTGCTTACTTTGGATCCTGGTATCATCTAGTGCAAGTTGAAGACAACTACTAGCACTTTTTGATGCTAGGATTCTTGGTTAGCATTGGCCACATCCCTAGACCAAGCCTTACAGTCTACAAGCAACAGATCACAAGCAAATTTCTCTTCTCTGGTATCATTCCCGTGATGGCCATTGGCATGTGCTATCACAGTATGATACTGGGGTAAGGAAGTGTCCCTCTCGTCAACTCCATCCTCACAATCTAACATTGCCACGTATCCGAGTATCTGATTGTGCTTGTGAATTATAACAACTAGCACTTCCAGATGCTGGGGTTCAAAGCAGTCCTTCACAACTGACATCCAGTAGTTCTTATTCCAAGAAGCTCCATTTCTCACAAGTCCCAAATTTCTTTCCAGTCCTGGTATCGTCTTGTGCAAGTGTAGAAAGCCACTAGCACTTTATGATGCTAGGATTTGAAGAGAAAGCACTTCTACATTTCCTACAACAGCATCTACTTGTAACACTATTCCTCTGTTCTCTCGTATCTTTCTTGTGATGACTAGTTCAATGTTATCACAGTTTGATACTGGGGTACTGGGGAGTACTTTTCTTCTTCTGACCTGCTTACTTTGGATCCTGGTATCATCTAGTGCAAGTTGAAGACAACAACTAGCACTTTTTGATGCTAGGATTCTTGGTTAGCATTGGCAACATCCCTAGACCAAGCCTTACAGTCTACAAGCAACAGATCACAAGCTAATTTCTCTTCTCTGGTATCATTCCCGTGATGACCTTTGGCATGTGCTATCACAGTATGATACTGGGGTAAGGAAGTGTCCCTCTTGTCCACTCCATCCTCACAATCTAACATTGCCACGTATCCGAGTATCTGATTGTGCTTGTGAATTATAACAACTAGCACTTCCAGATGCTGGGGTTCAAAGCAGTCCTTCACAACTGACATCCAGTAGTTCTTATTTCAAGAAGCTCCATTTCTCACAAGTTCCAAATTTCTTTCCAGTCCTGGTATCGTCTTGTGCAAGTGTAGAAAGCCACTAGCACTTTATGATGCTAGGATTTGAAGAGAAAGCACTTCTACATTCCCTACAACAGCATCTACTTGTAACACTATTCCTCTGTTCTCTCGTATCTTTCTTGTGATGACTAGTTCAATGTTATCACAGTTTGATACTGGGGTACTGGGGAGTACTTTTCTTCACCTGACTCTTGCTTACTTTGGATCCTGGTATCATCTAGTGCAAGTTGAAGACAACTACTAGCACTTATTGATGCTAGGATTCTTGGTTAGCATTGGCCACATCCCTAGACCAAGCCTTACAGTCTACAAGCAACAGATCACAAGCTAATTTCTCTTCTCTGGTATCATTCCCGTGATGGCCATTGGCATGTGCTATCACAGTTTGATACTGGGGTAAGGAAGTGTCCCTCTCGTCCACTCCATCCTCACAATCTAACATTGCCACGTATCCGAGTATCTGATTGTGCTTGTGAATTATAACAACTAGCACTTCCAGATGCTGGGGTTCAAAGCAGTCCTTCACAACTGACATCCAGTAGTTCTTATTCCAAGAAGTTCCATTTCTCACAAGTTCCAAATTTCTTTCCAGTCCTGGTATCGTCTTGTGCAAGTGTAGAAAGCCACTAGCACTTTATGATGCTAGGATTTGAAGAGAAAGCACTTCTACATTTCCTACAACACCATCTACTTGTAACACTATTCCTCTGTTCTCTCGTATCTTTCTTGTGATGACTAGTTCAATGTTATCACAGTTTGATACTGGGGTACTGGGGAGTACTTTTCTTCTTCTGACCTGCTTACTTTGGATCCTGGTATCATCTAGTGCAAGTTGAAGACAACAACTAGCACTTTTTGATGCTAGGATTCTTGGTTAGCATTGGCCACATCCCTAGACCAAGCCTTACAGTCTACAAGCAACAGATCACAAGCAAATTTCTCTTCTCTGGTATCATTCCCGTGATGGCCATTGGCATGTGCTATCACAGTTTGATACTGGGGTAAGGAAGTGTCCCTCTCGTCCACTCCATCCTCACAATCTAACATTGCCACGTATCCGAGTATCTGATTGTGCTTGTGAATTATAACAACTAGCACTTCCAGATGCTGGGGTTCAAAGCAGTCCTTCACAACTGACATCCAGTAGTTCTTATTCCAAGAAGTTCCATTTCTCACAAGTTCCAAATTTCTTTCCAGTCCTGGTATCGTCTTGTGCAAGTGTAGAAAGCCACTAGCACTTTATGATGCTAGGATTTGAAGAGAAAGCACTTCTACATTTCCTACAACAGCATCTACTTGTAACACTATTCCTCTGTTCTCTCGTATCTTTCTTGTGATGACTAGTTCAATGTTATCACAGTTTGATACTGGGGTACTGGGGAGTACTTTTCTTCTTCTGACCTGCTTACTTTGGATCCTGGTATCATCTAGTGCAAGTTGAAGACAACAACTAGCACTTTTTGATGCTAGGATTCTTGGTTAGCATTGGCCACATCCCTAGACCAAGCCTTACAGTCTACAAGCAACAGATCACAAGCTAATTTCTCTTCTCTGGTATCATTCCCGTGATGGCCATTGGCATGTGCTATCACAGTTTGATACTGGGGTAAGGAAGTGTCCCTCTCGTCCACTCCATCCTCACAATCTAACATTGCCACGTATCCGAGTATCTGATTGTGCTTGTGAATTATAACAACTAGCACTTCCAGATGCTGGGGTTCAAAGCAGTCCTTCACAACTGACATCCAGTATTCTTATTCCAAGAAGCTCCATTTCTCACAAGTTCCAAATTTCTTTCCAGTCCTGGTATCGTCTTGTGCAAGTGTAGAAAGCCACTAGCACTTTATGATGCTAGGATTTGAAGAGAAAGCACTTCTACATTTCCTACAACACCATCTACTTGTAACACTATTCCTCTGTTCTCTCGTATCTTTCTTGTGATGACTAGTTCAATGTTATCACAGTTTGATACTGGGGTATGGGGAGTACTTTTCTTCTTCTGACCTGCTTACTTTGGATCCTGGTATCATCTAGTGCAAGTTGAAGACAACTACTAGCACTTTTTGATGCTAGGATTCTTGGTTAGCATTGGCCACATCCCTAGACCAAGCCTTACAGTCTACAAGCAACAGATCACAAGCAAATTTCTCTTCTCTGGTATCATTCCCGTGATGGCCATTGGCATGTGCTATCACAGTATGATACTGGGGTAAGGAAGTGTCCCTCTCGTCCACTCCATCCTCACAATCTAACATTGCCACGTATCCGAGTATCTGATTGTGCTTGTGAATTATAACAACTAGCACTTCCAGATGCTGGGGTTCAAAGCAGTCCTTCACAACTGCCATCCAGTAGTTCTTATTCTAAGAAGCTCCATTTCTCACAAGTTCCAAATTTCTTTCCAGTCCTGGTATCGTCTTGTGCAAGTGTAGAAAGCCACTAGCACTTTATGATGCTAGGATTTGAAGAGAAAGCACTTCTACATTTCCTACAACAGCATCTACTTGTAACACTATTCCTCTGTTCTCTCGTATCTTTCTTGTGATGACTAGTTCAATGTTATCACAGTTTGATACTGGGGTACTTGGGAGTACTTTTCTTCATCTGACTCTTGCTTACTTTGGATCCTGGTATCATCTAGTGCAAGTTGAAGACAACTACTAGCACTTTTGATGCTAGGATTCTTGGTCAGCATTGGCCACATCCCTAGACCAAGCCTTACAGTCTACAAGCAACAGATCACAAGCTAATTTCTCTTCTCTGGTATCATTCCCGTGATGGCCATTGGCATGTGCTATCACAGTATGATACTGGGGTAAGGAAGTGTCCCTCTCGTCCACTCCATCCTCACAATCTAACATTGCCACGTATCCGAGTATCTGATTGTGCTTGTGAATTATAACAACTAGCACTTCCAGATGCTGGGGTTCAAAGCAGTCCTTCACAACTGACATCCAGTAGTTCTTATTCCAAGAAGTTCCATTTCTCACAAGTTCCAAATTTCTTTCCAGTCCTGGTATCGTCTTGTGCAAGTGTAGAAAGCCACTAGCACTTTATGATGCTAGGATTTGAAGAGAAAGCACTTCTACATTTCCTACAACACCATCTACTTGTAACACTATTCCTCTGTTCTCTCGTATCTTTCTTGTGATGACTAGTTCAATGTTATCACAGTTTGATACTGGGGTACTGGGGAGTACCTGACTCTTGCTTACTTTGGATCTTGGTATCATCTAGTGCAAGTTGAAGACAACTACTAGCACTTTTTGATGCTAGGATTCTTGGTTAGCATTGGCCACATCCCTAGACCAAGCCTTACAGTCTACAAGCAACAGATCACAAGCAAATTTCTCTTCTTTGGTATCATTCCCGTGATGGCCATTGGCATGTGCTATCACAGTATGATACTGGGGTAAGGAAGTGTCCCTCTCGTCCATTCCATCCTCACAATCTAACATTGCCACGTATCCGAGTATCTGATTGTGCTTGTGAATTATAACAACTAGCACTTCCAGATGCTGGGGTTCAAAGCAGTCCTTCACAATTGCCATCCAGTAGCTCTTATTCCAAGAAGCTCCATTTCTCACAAGTTCCAAATTTCTTTCCAGTCCTGGTATCGTCTTGTGCAAGTGTAGAAAGCCACTAGCACTTTATGATGCTAGGATTTGAAGAGAAAGCACTTCTACATTTCCTACAACAGCATCTACTTGTAACACTATTCCTCTGTTTCTCGTATCTTTCTTGTGATGACTAGTTCAATGTTATCACAGTTTGATACTGGGGTACTGGGGAGTACTTTTCTTCACCTGACTCTTGCTTACTTTGGATCCTGGTATCATCTAGTGCAAGTTGAAGACAACTACTAGCACTTTTTGATGCTAGGATTCTTGGTTAGCATTGGCCACATCCCTAGACCAAGCCTTACAGTCTACAAGCAACAGATCACAAGCAAGTTTCTCTTCTCTGGTATCATTCCCGTGATGGCCATTGGCATGTGCTATCACAGTATGATACTGGGGTACTGGGGAGTACTTTTCTTCACCTGACTCTTGCTTACTTTGGATCCTGGTATCATCTAGTGCAAGTTGAAGACAACTACTAGCACTTTTTGATGCTAGGGTTCTTGGTTAGCATTGGCCACATCCCTAGACCAAGCCTTACAGTCTACAAGCAACAGATCACAAGCTAATTTCTCTTCTCTGGTATCATTCCCGTGATGGCCATTGGCATGTGCTATCACAGTATGATACTGGGGTAAGGAAGTGTCCCTCTCGTCCACTCCATCCTCACAATCTAACATTGCCACGTATCCGAGTATCTGATTGTGCTTGTGAATTATAACAACTAGCACTTCCAGATGCTGGGGTTCAAAGCAGTCCTTCACAACTGACATCCAGTAGTTCTCTTTCCAAGAAGCTCCATTTCTCACAAGTTCCAAATTTCTTTCCAGTCCTGGTATCGTCTTGTGCAAGTGTAGAAAGCCACTAGCACTTTATGATGCTTGGATTTGAAGAGAAAGCACTTCTACATTTCCTACAACAGCATCTACTTGTAACACTATTCCTCTGTTCTCTCGTATCTTTCTTGTGATGACTAGTTCAATGTTATCACAGTTTGATACTGGGGTACTGGGGAGTACTTTTCTTCTTCTGACCTGCTTACTTTGGATCCTGGTATCATCTAGTGCAAGTTGAAGACAACTACTAGCACTTTTTGATGCTAGGATTCTTGGTTAGCATTGGCCACATCCCTAGACCAAGCCTTACAGTCTACAAGCAACAGATCACAAGCAAATTTCTCTTCTCTGGTATCATTCTCGTGATGGCCATTGGCATGTGCTATCACAGTATGATACTGGGGTAAGGAAGTGTCCCTCTCGTCCACTCCATCCTCACAATCTAACATTGCCACGTATCCGAGTATCTGATTGTGCTTGTGAATTATAACAACTAGCACTTCCAGATGCTGGGGTTCAAAGCAGTCCTTCACAATTGCCATCCAGTAGTTCTTATTCCAAGAAGCTCCATTTCTCACAAGTTCCAAATTTCTTTCCAGTCCTGGTATCGTCTTGTGCAAGTGTAGAAAGCCACTAGCACTTTATGATGCTAGGATTTGAAGAGAAAGCACTTTATATTTCCTACAACAGCATCTACTTGTAACACTATTCCTCTGTTCTCTCGTATCTTTCTTGTGATGACTAGTTCATTGTTATCACAGTTTGATACTGGGGTACTGGGGAGTACTATTCTTCACCTGACTCTTGCTTACTTTGGATCCTGGTATCATCTAGTGCAAGTTGAAGACAACTACTAGCACTTTTTGATGCTAGGATTCTTGGTTAGCATTGGCCACATCCCTAGACCAAGCCTTACAGTCTACAAGCAACAGATCACAAGCAAATTTTTCTCTGGTATCATTCTCGTGATGGCCATTGGCATGTGCTATCAGAGTATGATACTGGGGTAAGGAAGTGTCCCTCTCGTCCACTCCATCCTCACAATCTAACATTGCCACGTATCCGAGTATCTGATTGTGCTTGTGAATTATAACAACTAGCACTTCCAGATGCTGGGGTTCAAAGCAGTCCTTCACAATTGCCATCCAGTAGCTCTTATTCCAAGAAGTTCCATTTCTCACAAGTTCCAAATTTCTTTCAAGTCCTGGTATCGTCGTGTGCAAGTGTAGAAAGCCACTAGCACTTTATGATGCTAGGATTTGAAGAGAAAGCACTTCTACATTTCCTACAACACCATCTACTTGTAACACTATTCCTCTGTTCTCTCGTATCTTTCTTGTGATGACTAGTTCAATGTTATCACAGTTTGATACTGGGGTACTGGGGAGTACTTTTCTTCATCTAACCTGCTTACTTTGGATCCTGGTATCATCTAGTGCGAGTTGAAGACAACTACTAGCACTTTTTGATGCTAGGATTCTTGGTTAGCATTGGCCACATCCCTAGACCAAGCCTTACAGTCTACAAGCAAGAGATCACAAGCAAATTTCTCTTCTCTGGTATCATTCCCGTGATGGCCATTGGCCAAGTGCTATCACAGTATGAAACTTGGGTAAGGAAGTGTCCCTTTGTCCACTCCATCCTCACAATCTAACATTGCCACGTATCCGAGTATCTGATTGTGCTTGTGAATTATAACAACTAGCACTTCCAGATGCTGGGGTTCAAAGCAGTCCTTCACAACTGCCATCCAGTAGTTCTTATTCCAAGAAGCTCCATTTCTCACAAGTTCCAAATTTCTTTCCAGTCCTGGTATCGTCTTATGCAAGTGTAGAAAGCCACTAGCACTTTATGATGCTAGGATTTGAAGAGAAAGCACTTCTACATTTCCTACAACAGCATCTACTTGCAACACTGGTATCATTCCCGTGATGGCCATTTACATGAGCTATCACAGTTTGATACTGGGGTGAGGAAGTGACCCTAGTTCATGTTTTAGATAAAATCACAAACATTTCTCATGTAAACTGTAAACACTTCACCTCTGCTCTGGTATTGTAGGGTTGATTTGGAATACATGAGGGTCCTTTTCACCACATTCTATACCGTCACTGGACAAGATTGATGATGACTGCAACAAATGAAAATAACTTACCCTACACTGGCAGGACGAACATTTATCATCTGGGTTTCGGAATTCTTGATTGTGTCGGTACGTCGTGTTCCGGTAGCTGCACTGACGACAAGATGAGCATCCACAGGAATCAATCACAGGGTGGTCACATGACACTTTGTCACATGTGCGACGGTCACAGTTGATCGTCCCAAGCTGCCAAACAAATAAGATTCGAATCTTGGAAATTATTTTTAATTTAAAAATTTTCGTGACCCCTAGCCAAAAAAGTGACTGAATATGAATGTGACCTCACCTAAAATGAATGTAGAGAAAATGGTTTCAGTGAGGCTCACCTTGGATGTATTTAATATAACCTTAATTATTAGTGCTGAGTGGAGTTCTCTGTAAAAAACTCACCGTATGTCCATTAGTATTTGAATGACTTATTATATTGTACTTGTTACCACTGCTGCTCAATAAATCGTGATGTGGAATAGATGGTTGTTGGATTTTTTAAGTTGGTATAACCGCTATCCCAAGTGTGTTCTATATTTCATTTAAATAACTTACATTAATTTTGGCAAATACCAACCACAATCAGATTACCACTGATTATTATTATATTAAATATATATCCTTCACAAAAAGTAGGGGATACATGGAAATCACTTAAAATTTCCAACATTGTAAGGGATATTTGTTTCTTGTTATAGTGGTATGATGATAATGAACGCATTGGGAACACCTTACAACCTGTAGTGTCGTATCATAGTGGATGTGCTTAAAGGGGGTAAGATGACGTTTTATAATCTATCCTGACATCGTATCCCATCGTGGATGTGCTTAAAAGGGGTAAGATGACTTTTTTTAATCTATCCTGACATTGTATCCCATAGTGGATGTGCTTAAAGGGGGTAAGATGACGTTTTATAATCTATCCTGACATCGTATCCCATCGTGGATGTGCTTAAAAGGGGTAAGATGACTTTTTTTAATCTATCCTGACATTGTATCCCATAGTGGATGTGCTTAAAGGGGGTAAGATGACGTTTTTTAATCTATCCTGACATCGTATCCCATAGTGGATGTGCTTAAAGGGGGTAAGATGACGTTTTTTAATCTATCCTGACATCGTATCCCATAGTGGATGTGCTTAAAGGGGGTAAGATGACGTTTTTTAATCTAATCTGACATTATATCCCATAGTGGATGTGCTTAAAGGGGGTAAGATGATGTTTTTTAATCTTTCCTGACATCGTATCCCATAGTGGATGTGCTTAAAGGGGGTAAGATGATGTTTTTTAATCTATCCTGACATCGTATCCCATAGTGGATGTGCTTAAAGGGGGTAAGATGATGTTTTTTAATCTATCCTGACATCATATCCCATAGTGGATGTGCTTAAAGGGGGTAAGATGACGTTTTTTAATCTATCCTGACATCGTATCCCAATTGCGTGGATCGATGCTCATGATGTCAATCACTGGATTGTCATATAGCTGGAATATTGCTGAGTAATGCTAAGGATGACATTGGCTTGACATTCATTTTGACGTTGCAACACACGACCATGCCTGTCAAGCAAGTGCAAAGTGAATCAGCATTCTTCTGAAAACATTACACATGACCAGCAACAACTACTCAGTGTGTACACCCTTGACGTCTGATGACAATAAGATGATCTGTATATACAGGGATGGTACATCACATGGCCACTGAGCATGGAGATGAGCGGCATGTAGACAATTTCTCATCATCTGAGCCATAACTTCATATACTCCAGAAGCCGAATGAAGGTTTGCAGCAAATTTCATTCACTCAACTTCATCGAGCCTGGTTTGGGATGAATCGATACTGTACTCTGGTCGTTTACCTGGGACACCCTGAATGGGGACGATCGTCAACATTTTGTGTTTGTTGGTACATGTTCCATACTCTGTTAATCTCAGATTGTGAAACATTCAACATATTGGCCACTACATGCTGTCGTCTGCCAGTTTCCAGCATTACAGTAGCTCAAAGAAGCTCTGCTCATGCAGACACCACATTGCCATGGGAGCCGTGCCAATTCACACTTGTCAGAGGGGTACACAAAGTACCTGATCTAGACCACCAGTTGTCGGACTTTCATTTTTGTGGAAGCCTCGGTGGCTGAGTGGTTAGATTGCTGACTTTGTGTGCTGGCGATTAGGTGCCTCACTCTGGCAAGTGTGGGTTTGAATCCCGGACGGGACTCAACCCCAAAAAGTACGAGAATCTGTACTTTACCCAGAAGTGTTATTCCAAATATAACATTTGTTGCTGCATAGTTAGTTCATACACAAACAATTTCTTCCGATCATTGCATCAAATTAATGATATTATTGATTTTTTTTTTTACTGAATCACCATAAGATTTGAGAGAAATTGTTTGTACTGCTATTTCTGACTTAGTTTAGGAATACATGGGGTACTCTTAGAGTGTGAACTGTTCTCACCTGACATACACACGTACTGCATGGATCTGTCTCAGACGGGAATCGATGGCCATGTGACACCATCTTCCCGTTGAGATCACAGTTCCGACACTCGGGACAGCACTGACCTTGTGCAGGGTTTGGACATTTGGGGGCTGGACAGGACTTCCTGCTGCACTTGAATGTTCCATCCTGGAGGACATGACATCAATTGCTTGATAGGCATTACTTAGAAGTAGACGGGTGACAAAGTAGACACAATTTATAGATAACAACTTCTTTAGTTCAGACATATCATAGTGGATGTTATGACCTCCAACAAACTTGAAAGGGGTAAGATGACGTTTTTGGATCTGTAGTGCTTAATTGTCATGACATCGTATCGCAATTGCGTGGATCTATGCTCATGATGTCAATCACTGGATTGTCTGGTCCAGACTCGCCTATTTACAGATCACCTTCATATAGCTGGAATATTGCTAGTGCAACAAACAAAAAAACAAATAAAATAATCTGTCATGACTTCCTGTATATACGTTTGGTAGAGATCCTTGTACCGTTGTCAAGCAAGGACAATGGTATAAGGATCTATACCAAAACTTCACCTTTACAGTAAATGAAGAGGTTGTTATCCATAAATTGTGTCTACTTTGACAATAGCATTGTAAGGTATCTGACATGGAAGCAGCTTACCAGGGCCCCGTGCCACAATGCGATCTTAGCGCTAAAGTGATTGTAACTCCCTTTCTTTAACACTGACTTACGACATAATTCGTTATTTGTGATTTGGTAGCTGAAGACAGAATCTGTGACTTAGTAGCTGAAGACAGAATATGTGACTTAGAAGCTGAATTCATAATCTGTGACTCAGTAGCTGAATTCATAATCTGTGACTTAGTAGCTGCTGAATTAATAATCTCTGACTTAGAAGCTGAATTCATAATTTGTGATTTGGTAGCTGAAGACAGAATCTGTGACTTCGTAGCTGAAGACAGAATCTGTGATTTAGTAGCTAAACACATGATCTATCACACTACATACATTTGAACAAATAATCTGTGACACTGTTGCTGCATACATAATCTGTGACAAGCCATGTAACACATTGACTACAGTATAATAATGGACCTTCCAACATGCCCTCACCCTGCACACACACTCACTGCACGGATCCTTCACGTTGGGGAACGTCTGGCCGTTGCGGAACTTCCTGTCTTCAAACATGCAGTCTCCACAGACCGGGCAGCAGTCCACAGTGACCGGGTTGGAGCATTTGACCGGTGGACAGTACTTGGGGAAACACCTCATGTTCCCAGCTGTACATGTGCACACCTGGCAGTCACGCTCAATCTTCTCCTTGTCACGATAATCCCGGCCCTCAAACTGGCAGCCTCGATCACACACCGGACAACAACCATCTCTGATTGGATGAGAGCACACAATATCTGCACACGGTTTCCTAATGCACTCCACGGTGCCAGACTTGCAATAGCAGGAGCTGCAGGTATCGGCCGAGTCTGGGAACTCTTGGCCATTGTCGTACACGGCACCCTGGAAAAGACAGTTGGAGCACTCCTGGCAACACTCCCCTTGCATGGGGTTCAAACACGTGACCCGCGGGCACTGCTTCGGTGAGCAGATGATGTCGCCGTCCACGCAGTTGCAGGCCTTACAGCGGTCTGTCGGGTCCAGGAACGTCTGTCTGTTGCTGTACTCCTTGCCTTCATATAAACAGTCACCACACTCCTGGCAACAACCTCGCGTAACGGGGTTGCGGCAGACAGCATCAGGACACCTTCTCTCAAAGCAGTCCATGTTGCCACGTCGGCACTCACACTCCATACATGGGTCTGACGTATGTGGCACTCGAAGACCATTCCGCACTTGTTGACCTTCGTGATCACAGTCGGAGCAGCGGGGGCAGCAGTGACCTGGCGTCTTCACCGGGTTCTTGCATGGAGCTCGGGGGCAAGCACGCCGCTCACAAGTGACGCTCCCGGATATACACCGACAGTCCTTGCACCGATCCTGGGTGTCCGGGAAGGACTGGCCACTGCTGAAGGCCCGGCCATGGTAGAAACAGTCCGTACACTCCTTACAGCAGTCGCGTTCAATGGGGTGTCGGCATGTGACCTCCTGGCACATCTTCCGCTGACACTCCACGTTACCCTCCACGCAGACACACGTCTCACAGCTCCCACCGACACGGGTAAATGTCTGCCCGCTGCCGATTCTCCGGCCTTGGTACTCACACTCCCTGCATACTGGACAGCAGTTCTCCATGACAGGGTTTCGACATGATACAGGGGGACACTGCTGCCGTTGGCATGACACTTCTCCATTTTGACATCGGCATTTTGAACACTCGTCCTGGGGGTCCGGGAACTTCTGGCCGTTGCGCCATAACTGAGTTTTGTAGAAACAATCTGGAATTGAGGAAATATTCTAACTGACAACAAATATTTTGCAACTGTTTAAAATGCTATTGAAAATTAAAACATCATGAAAAACATCATTGTCTTTCATATTTTACAACATGGCAACAAATACAAATTTGACTTCCAATCAGTGAGTGAGTGAGTGAGTTGGGTTTAACGCCGCTTTTAACATCGTTCCAGTTTTATCACGGCGTGTCAGCTTAATGTGGGAGGAAAGCCCAAAGTGATGCAGGTCTCAGACGTTTACCACTTCGGTGAAACCCACGAGCACGGGTATGGTGCTGACAAACCTAGAAACATAATCGGGGCGAACCGGGATTCAAACCCGCAATCATAGGTTTCTGGCGTGCCCAAGGGACGCAGCTCTTCACAGCGAAGCCTTAGACGACTGGGCCACCCGTGCCCCCTGACTTCCAATCAAGATGCCCTGAAACAGTTCGGTACCACATAAGGTGGCCCTTTCACACAACAAGTGTCATGATCCTGGTTTTCATGGAGAGTATTTTTATTAAAATCAAAGATGGCTACATGCCGACCATATTGAAATTTCAATTGTGATGCCTTGAACAAACTTGAGTGCCCTGGTATCAAATCAGGTGAGCTAAAACTCCAGGGCATTTGGTTCCAACAAAATACAATCAACTAGATCATGAACTGAAACCCAAATTAGTTGGCTTACGACAAGCATGGAGAACAGGGGACATATATTCTGCCTCGGAATCTCCCCGGGGTAATCCAGAAAGGATACATATACTGTATTCGATGTAATAAGCGCCCAGGGCGCTCTCAAAATTAGAAATAGGGGGCACTTATTAAAATATTATTTTGGTGAAAGTTGAAAGATCAAATTTCGTGCCTGAAATGTTTATATACGCGAGATACATTTTTCCAGAATTTAATTGCCCATAAATAAGGGTGTATATAACACACAAGTACGTATTATACGCGAATAAAAAAGTGTTGTGTACATTGATCAATCGGAAGGGGTGCTAACTGATATTGTTCACTAGCTAGTATATTAGTAAATATCGCCGTGGGCGCTTATTAGAGCGGGGCGCTTATTACGTCGAATACAGTATGTATCACCTGTTGACAGGGTAGATTGGGAGGTAGAAAAAACAGTGCAAATTTACTTGTCTTTGATACTTTAGGGTCGTGTCAATCAAACCAGCATCAAAACTAAGCTAAGACGGTAAATCTGTCCATATATCGAAGTGAGTGAGTGAGTATTGTTTTACCCTGCTTTCAGCAATATTCCAGTATCATGGTGGGGGACACCAGAAATGGACTTCAAACATTGTACCCATTTGGAGAATCGATCCTGGGTCTTTTCGGTGTGATGAGCAAATGTTTTAACCGCTAGGCACCAACCACCCCACCCATATATCATAACAGAATTGGGACTGACACACTGGATAATCGAGGATGCCATTTCACAAGCTCCTCACAGCGATAGTCCGTATGGGGAGCTCTCTATACTATCGCTGCCTCCAGGCAAAACTCCCCACTGTGATAGGTGGCCCCAACCATGCTTGGAGTTGAACTCGCAACCGAATGACCGTTATGTTTACAAACAAGTGACAACTGTCGTGACGCTGAATACACTTACCGCTGATAAATTACTTTCTTTGTTTGTCAACTTGAATTTCTATTTCATTAAAAGTATCATCTTTAATTGATATAATAAGAATGTAAGGGAGAAGTTGATTGATTTTCTGTTAGTCTGCAATCTCGAACCAATCTGATTATTAAAACAACAAAGTAAATTCATCTGGAAAACATGGTCAGTCGTAAACCTTTTCAAAATGAAATATGATGGCATTCTCAAAGACATAAACAAAAGTTACTAAATGGGGTTAGAGGGCAAATTTCAAGATTCTTGTAATGGCCATGCCCACACTGGTGGCAGAGATGTTACCAAGAGTGTAACGAAGGTGTCATGCGCTGGGAGGGAGCTTGGCCATTTCAGTGACAAGGGGGAGCAATCCCCAACAAGAATCCCCACAAGGAACAGTTATCAACAACCCAACAGACTACGTCTGACACTGACAAATTATTCCTTCACTGTATCCCACTAACAGACTGTAAACTGTCCCTAGTTTCCCCCAGTGTAACACATACTGTTGCAAACACGACAGCAGCCCTCCTCTGCTGGGTGACGACACGACACCGGCGCACAGGAGTCCCGCTGACACTGGACACGACCTTGACGACACAGACACTCTTCACACTTGTTCCGTGGACTGCGGAACGTCTGCCCATCCTCATAGGACAGACCCTGGTACGTGCAGCTCTTGGGGCACACGAAGCAGCACTGGCCTGCCATGGGCATCGGGTTGTCACAGGGCAGCTTGGGGCAGTCTATCATGGTACACATCACAGACCCACTCTGTGAGAAAGCAAAATTACATTATTGTAATTATCTTAACAATACGTTTCATGTTCGGGGTGATACAGATATGTTTACTAACAGCACCGTTCGCTCGTCACGCCGAAGTCCCGGGTTCGATTCCCGACATGGGTACAATGTGTGAAGCCCATTTCTGGTGTCCCCCACCGTGATATTGCTGGAATATTGCAAAAAGCTGTGTTAAACCATACTCACTCAC
Organism: Haliotis rufescens; assembly: GCF_023055435.1. NCBI lineage: Eukaryota > Metazoa > Mollusca > Gastropoda > Lepetellida > Haliotidae > Haliotis > Haliotis rufescens. The sequence continues at coordinate 2,801,361 of NW_025964212.1, read as the reverse complement.
TCACTAACAGCACTGTCATACAGTTGGAATACTGCTGAGTGCAGCGTTACCCACAACAAACAAACAAACAAACTCTAATTGTTTGATAGGCATTACTTAGAAGTTGACGGATGACAAAGTAGACACAATTTAAGGATAACAATTTCTTTAATACTGTAAAGGTGACGTTTTCGGTATAGATCTTTATACCGTTGTCTTGCTATCTATACTGAAACGTCGCCTTTACAATATTAAAGAAATTGTTATCCATAAATTGGGTCTACTTTGAATTAACTCTAGATGAATTACTATCTTGGTTAAGAGGCAAAAAATCACAGAAATGATTTAAGGATTATTTTAGATAAATTTCCTTTAAAATTATTTAACACAAAATTTCATTAAAAATGCTCAATGGAAACATAGCATTGTGTATACATAAATAAAAAAATAAAAAATAATATACAAACACAACGTTTTGCAAAAACCTATCCAATTTACACCGCTCTTATGACCAGCAATAGAGAGTTGGGGACGTATTCTAACCTAGGGCCCTACGAGGGGCCCTGTAAATAAGTGAGTGAGTGAGTTAGTTTTTACGCTGCTGTTAGCAATATTCCAGCAATATCATGGCACGGGACACAAGAAATGGGCTTCACACATTGTACCTATGTGGGGAATCGAACCCACATCTTTGGCGTTTAACCACTAGGCTACCCCCCCCCCCCCCCCCCCCCCCCCCTCCCCTGTACATAAGTAAGCATCCGACTCACGTTGCACACGCACTCCTCACACAGGTTGCTGGGGTGGATGAAGTGCTGATGGTTGCGGAAGATCCGACGGTCGTACAGGCAGAACTCACAGCTGGGGCAGCACTCCCCTGGCAGAGTGGCAGGGTTCAGACACACGGAGGACGGACACTTGCGCTTCTCACAGTCTACACGACTGTCCTGGAAAGAAAGAGATCAGTTTTTGTTATGTGACACTTTTTTTCCTATTACTAGCATTCAGCTTATATCAGAACTTGTAAAAAGGATAAAACCTTGAAACAACAAAATATCTCGACAACATCCAGCCTCATCAAACCTCCCACCCCGTCCATTCCTTCAAGGAACCTTTGAAAACCACCCACATATGGATCAAAACTAGTAAAAAAGATCAAAACTTGTAACTATAATATTTTGACAACATCAAGCCTCCCCAACCATCCCACCCCAAACCTCCCACCCTGTCCATTCCTTCCAGGTGTAAATCTACTCCCCTCTTCTTCAAACATACCCATTCAGTGACTGATAATGTTATGAGGTAGTACAGTAAATATTGCTGCAGGTCGTGATGACTGTTAGTGGCAGCAAATGACTGAAGCACTCATACAATATCTAGTGGCCTACCTACACCCTGATACCTTATGGCCTACATTTTGTAAAAACAACAGTGAGTGAGTGAGATTAACAGTATTCCAGTTATATCACGGCGTGTCAGCTTAATGTGGGGGGAAAGCCCGAAGTGATGCAGGTCTCAGACGTTTACCACTTCGGTGAAACCCATGAGCATGGGTATGGTGCTGACAAACCTAGAAACATAATTGGGGTGAACCGAATTCGAACCCACAATCATAGGTTTCTGGCGTACCCAAGGGACGCAACTCTGCACAGCGAATCGCGGCGCCTTAAACAACTGGGCCACCCATGCCCCCGTATAAACAACAAATATATTGGTCAATCAAGGATGAATGGTAAAAAGGATATAGACACTGATTTCGAGGATATATTGATTGTAAAGACAAGATACCTTATAGATGACAACTTTTATATTCTATTATGACTTATGAGGCAATGGTTCAGCATAGATCCTTACTGTGGTCAAGCAAGAATGAAATAAAACCCTGCCCTGGACAGTTGGCTTCCTTCTGTTGTCACGATGTCAATCAACTGTTATCCTTTGTTGTTGTTAATCCCATTCATGCATATCCTTACCGTATTCGACGTAATAAGCGCCCCGCTCTAATAAGCTCCCACAGCGATACTTGCTAACAATTGGCTAGTGAACAATCCCAATTAGCACCCCTTTCGATTGATCAATGTATCACATTGATCAATGTAATACGTGTGTTATATGCACCCTTAATTATGGGACATTAAATTCTGGAAAAATATATCTGTCGTATATAAACATTTCAGGCTGTCAACATAAACCACAAAATTTATGATCTTTCAACCCTGCTGTTTTTCACCAAAATAATATTCTACTAAGAGCCCCCTATTTCTAATTTTGAGAGCACCCTGGGTGCTTATTACGTCGAATACGGTATGTTGTTTTTGTAAATCCTTATTCGATACATATAAGTCTGTACTTTGCTGTCTCACTTCACCTGCTTAACAACGTTGTTAGGATCTGCACCAAAACATCGCATCATAATAGGATAAAAAAGTTGTCATCCATAAAATATCTTGTCTTTTCTTTACTTACCAACTTCTAAATATGCTAATCAAACAGATGATGTATGGATTTTTGAGGAAACAAAAGCTCAATTTCTTCTAATAGAGAGGTGAGGTGAAATGGGGTTTAACGTCGCGTCCAAAATTATTGCACTTCATTAGCGACGTGCAGTGTGTGTGTGTGTGGCTGCTTGTACTGGTCTGGACTGATGCCGATTTATAGTGCTAGCTCACTGAGACACCATGCCACAGTTTAACATGAATACCCCACTCAGACACAGAATACTGACTTCTAGCCGACCAGTCCTTATTTTAGTCCCTTAATGCCGAGCGCCAGACAGGGTAACAACAAGTACCATTTTTTTAACGTTTTTGGGTATGACGCGGCCCGGGATCGAACCCCAGACCTTCCACTCTCCGGGCAGAGGCTCTACCACTTTCTAATGAAAAGTATGTTTGGTGTCAAACAAGTAAATACCTACACCATTTGTGTTGTCTACTTACCCTGCATGTGCACACAGAACACTCGTCCTGGGGGTTGGGGAATGCCTGGCCCTCGCGATACTCTCGGCCTCCATACTGACAGGACACGCGACAAATCGGGCAACAATGGCCTGTTGGAGTGTACGAGTTGAGACAGTTGAGCTCTGGACACGCCAGCTTGTCACACGTCACACTACCGTCCTGCAACATCAAACCATCAATGTGGCGAGTTTGGTTTAACCTTGATTTGGACAGAATATTGCATTAATACCACATTCAAAGGCTTTTCCATGGCATGCAATCATAAAGTAATACACGAAAAAGTCATCATCATCATCGTTGTTGTCATCATCATCGTCGTCGTTGTCATCATCATCATCGTTGTCATCATCATCATCATCATCATCGTCATCGTTGTTGTCATCATCATCGTCGTCATTGTCATCATCATCATCATCATATTATGGAAAATTTTACTTTCCATAGACAAATTCCCAAGAAAAGCATCACCTGACATACAGACATATTTTTTGAGAATTGGCCTTGCTGCATACAACAAGTTAACATATCACATTTAATGGTAAGATACGTTCTAAAACATTCAACTGGAACCACAGATAAGAGCTAAATAGAGAGACCAAATGTGATTTATGCCTATAGCAGTATTGACCAAGATTATAAACTTCCTATCAGAAATTCAAACTTATATCTTTAGTTGTAATCAGCAAACGCTTTACCCACTGGGCTAGGAGAGACAGACACATGTGGGACTTACCCTGCACACACAGGTTTGACACTGGTCCCCACCAGGGGGCGTGAACTTCTGGCCGTTACGGAACCTGCGCCGGAGATACATGCAGCTGTCACACTGTCGGCAGCACTGGTTGCGTACAGACCCAGGGTGTGTGCACTGCATGGCGGGACAGTCCGACTTGATGCTGCGACAGGTCACCTGGCCCCCCTGGACAACATTAACACAACACATGAAAACTGAGCTAAGGTCACATTATCCTAAATATTAAAAGATAAAATTTAAATTACTTTTTAGTGAGTATATACAGCCCTGCTAGATCACAGGGAACAGGGAACATTGAATATGGGCTAGACAAACAAATGGTCGATACAATGAGAACATCTCACGCCATCGTGTCATGACGACATCCAATCAACCAAGACCCCAAGCCTGACCACCCAATCCATTTAGGTACCATTTAGGTGGTCAGGCTCTCTGACTTGGTTGATGCATGTCATTGTATCCCAATTGCATAGATTGATGCTCATGATATCAACCATTGAATTGTCTGGTCCAGACTCGATTATTTACAGACCGCCCACATATAGCCGGAATATTGCTAAGTGCGGCGTTAAATATCAAACAAACAAACAAACAAACATCGCGGAATCTCACTTACTTTGCACACACAGGACTCGCAAGGATCACGAGGTGAGACAAATGTCTGACCATCTTCATAGAACTGTGAGAAGTATTCACATCGGGTGCAGACCGGACAGCACTGTCCTGGAACCGTCAGTGGATCAGCGCACCGCAACTGTGGGCACGGCACTCGATCACAGGTCACCTGACCTGTAGCACGGAATGAGACAATTGCAGGGAGCATATGTATTACTTCATATGACTATAGTTCATCTGTCAAAGACAGTGTTCTTCAACTTCTTTAAAGTAGTATATTTACATTACACTGTTTTCCTTATAAGATTTTTACAAACTGAAATAGTAACAAATGCAATGCTTTAATCTAATTTGTAAACAAAAAACATAAATATTAACTTCAACATCATCATCATCATCATTATCATTTATTCACAAAGTATAGGCCATCGACTCATTACATGTTGCAATGTTGCTACAGCCAATTTTTTCATTCCTTTTCTCAAATTATTAGCATAGAAAATAAACATTCCCCACATTTTGTAAAGTATTCAAATTGGATTATCCGATTCAAACTACTCACCCTCCCGACACACACAGTGAGAGCACTTGTCCTTGGTGATCATCTCCCCATAGCGATAGGACCGCCCTTCATACGTGCACTCTGAAACCAGAGGTACAGTAAACTATGTTTAAAACGAACACGCTCATAACAAACTGACAGAAATAACAAACCTTATTGGGTCTCGGGTATTTGCTGTTTATATGCTTAAAACAAACTATGGTTATAACGAACTATAATTAGTGGTCCCTTTGAGTTCGTTAAAACTGTAGTGTATGTCACAACCATTGCTCAGTCATGAGCACCGGTAGATCATTGACTTCATCATTCATCACTTCTGAAATCATTATGGCTCACTGATGCTGTTGGGGTCGTTATGCTACAGAACTGTATGACCCTACTGTATGTTCAAAATGCTGGGCAATGTGTACAAGTCAGGACCAGTCACAATGAAAGAAACCCCTGTCACCGGATATATTTAAACCCAAATATTCCACAACTCTTCTCCTATTGTTTCCCTTTACGCACACTTCTCCCCCCACTATTACTCCTGGTTGTCTTACCAGTAGTATCTTGTGCACATTAGGGCTGGGACGAGTCCAAATTTTCTACCCGGGTACCTCGTCCCCTATTACCCGACCTTAGCTGGGTACCCGCTGTAGGTCTCAAGAGATAGGTACAAAATGTCCGATTGGGAAACGTTTGACCGTACTCCTTCAAAATGTATTTAGATACAGGTATAAAATGATTTGGTCATGCATACACTAAAGTTTATTTTTTTATGCAAACATATCAAGTCAGATGGAATGTGTGCATAGTCGGGAAGAAATGTGATCATTTATCACTTACAGTGTAACGACAGAGTTCTAGATCATTTTTGCCATTATACAATATAATCACATGACTAACCACGGGTCCGGGTAGTCCTGTGGGTAACCGGGTCCTTCTCAGTACCCACCTGACCCGAGTACCCGAGTTACCCGTCCCAGCCCTAGTGCACATACCTGGGGGGTGAGGTGGTACTTTCGATTGTCACCTGTTTTCTAACCACCAAGGAGAGACCATCTCGCTCGCTGGACTGCACATTGATTTATACTGATGCTTACTTATAATATTACCAACAGGCATCCTTCTGCAGACTTTATGACAAGCCAATCAATGGCATAGGTAACAAGAGTTTGGCCGTCACATACATTCAGTTGTTCGTGCAAATTGCCATGAGTCAACTGTTTGTCTTAATTCCCAACCAGCAGTATGCAAGTATGCAGGTTCTGTAGTACTGTCATGAATTTGATTTACTAGGATGGTCAGCAAATGAGAAGGGAGCAGTTTGGTGCCTCGTGAAAAGAGACTCATTCTGACTTCAGCGCCATTAGTTTAGCTTTGCTGGGGTACATTTCTGTACTCCGAATTTGGTTATGGTGGATGTAAACAACGACCCCAACAACATGACTAATATCACACCAAACAGCATCATTTTCATACACAATGTTACAAAACCTATGAACTGCATTTATACACAGAAACGTCCAATGATAAGGATTACCAGGATGTCATTGTACAAAACAACCTTAGCACTACGACTGCTGTAAGTCTGTGATAAGGTATGGGAGTTACGACCACAGTACTACGACTGCTGTAAGTCTGTGATAAGGTATGGGAGTTACGACCACAGTACTACGACTGCTGTAAGTCTGTGATAAGGTATGGGAGTTACGACCACAGTACTACGACTGCTGTAAGTCTGTGATAAGGTATGGGAGTTACGACCACAGTACTACGACTGCTGTAAGTCTGTGATAAGGTATGGGAGTTACGACCACAGTACTACGACTGCTGTAAGTCTGTGATAAGGTATGGGAGTTACGACCACAGTACTACGACTGCTGTAAGTCTGTGATAAGGTATGGGAGTTACGACCACAGTACTACGACTGCTGTAAGTCTATGTTAAGGTATGGGAGTTACGACCACAGTACTACGACTGCTGTAAGTCTGTGATAAGGTATGGGAGTTACGACCACAGCACTACGACTGTCGTAAGTCTATGATAAGGTATGGGAGTTACGACCACAGTACTACGACTGCTGTAAGTCTCTGTTAAGGTATGGGAGTTACGACCACAGTACTACGACTGCTGTAAGTCTGTGATAAGGTATGGGAGTTACGACCACAGTACTACGACTGCTGTAAGTCTGTGATAAGGTATGGGAGTTACGACCACAGTACCACGACTGCTGTAAGTCTGTGATAAGGTATGGGAGTTACGACCACAGTACCACGACTGCTGTAAGTCTGTGATAAGGTATGGGAGTTACGACCACAGTACTACGACTGCTGTAAGTCTGTGATAAGGTATGGGAGTTACGACCACAGTACTACGACTGCTGTAAGTCTGTGATAAGGTATGGGAGTTACGACCACAGTACTATGACTGCTGTAAGTCTGTGATAAGGTATGGGAGTTACGACCACAGTACTACGACTGTCGTAAGTCTATGTTAAGGTATGGGAGTTACGACCACAGTACTACGACTGTTGTAAGTCTATACTAAGGTTTAGGAGTTACGACCTCAGTGCTACGACTGTCGTAAGTCTATGTTAAGGTATGGGAGTTACGACCACAGTACTACGACTGCTGTAAGTCTGTGATAAGGTATGGGAGTTACGACCACAGTACTACGACTGCTGTAAGTCTGTGATAAGGTATGGGAGTTACGACCACAGTACTACGACTGCTGTAAGTCTGTGATAAGGTATGGGAGTTACGACCACAGTACTACGACTGCTGTAAGTCTGTGATAAGGTATGGGAGTTACGACCACAGTACTACGACTGTCGTAAGTCTATGTTAAGGTATGGGAGTTACGACCACAGTACTACGACTGTTGTAAGTCTATACTAAGGTTTAGGAGTTACGACCTCAGTGTTACGACTGTCGTAAGTCTATGTTAAGGTATGGGAGTTACGACCTCAGTGCTACGACTGTCGTAAGTCTATGTTAAGGTATGGGAGTTACGACCTCAGCGCTATGACTGTCATAAGTCTGTGTTAAGGTATGGGAGTTACGACCTCAGCACTATGACTGTCATAAGTCTATGTTAAGGTATAGGAGTTACGACCTCAGCACTACGACTGTCATAAGTCTGTGTTAAGGTATGGGAGTTACGACCTCAGCGCTATGACTGTCATAAGTCTGTGTTAAGGTATGGGAGTTACGACCTCAGCACTACGACTGTCATAAGTCTGTGTTAAGGTATGGGAGTTACGACTTCAGCGCTATGACTGTCATAAGTCTGTGTTAAGGTATGGGAGTTACGACCTCAGCACTATGACTGTCATAAGTCTATGTTAAGGTATAGGAGTTACGACCTCAGCACTACGACTGTCATAAGTCTGTGTTAAGGTATGGGAGTTACGACCTCAGCGCTATGACTGTCATAAGTCTGTGTTAAGGTATGGGAGTTACGACCTCAGCACTACGACTGTCATAAGTCTGTGTTAAGGTATGGGAGTTACGACTTCAGCGCTATGACTGTCATAAGTCTATGTTAAGGTATGGGAGTTACAACCTTACCTTTGCGCTACGACTGTCATAAGTCTGTGTTAAGGTATTGGGAGTTACGACCTCAGCGCTATGACTGTCGTAAGTCTATGTTAAGGTATGGGAGTTACGACCTCAGCGCTATGACTGTCATAAGCCTATGTTAAGGTATAGGAGTTACGACCTCAGCACTACGACTGTCATAAGTCTGTGTTAAGGTATGGGAGTTACGACCTCAGCGCTACGACTGTCATAAGTCTATGTTAAGGTATAGGAGTTACGACCTCAGCACTACGACTGTCATAAGTCTGTGTTAAGGTATGGGAGTTACGACCTCAGCGCTATGACTGTCGTAAGTCTATGTTAAGGTATGGGAGTTACAACCTTACCTTAGCACTACGACTGTTGTAAGTCTGTGTTAAGGTATGGGAGCTACGACCTCAGCACTACGACTGTCGTTAGTCTATGTTAAGGTATCGGAGTTACGACCTCAGCACTACGACTGTCATAAGTCTGTGTTAAGGTATGGGAGTGATGACCATCTTAGCGCTAAGATTGCTTTGCACAAAATCACCCTGGAACCTATCCATCTTGCATGCTTACAGGAGTCACTAAGATCACATTGGGTATCTGATGTTTTCATTATTTCATTACAAGGTCATAAGACCTGCTGACCTGTACAACGAGGGCAGCACTGGTCCTGGGGTGTCTCTGTCAGTTTGCAGGGCAGTGGGGGACAAGGCCCTCCTAGGTGACACTCTATATTTCCCTCTGTACACTGACACTGTTGGCATGGCGACCCACTTCTCACAAAACTCTCCCCATCCTGGATTATTCTGCTGTCATACATGCAATCTGAAAAAAGATGTCATCACAAATACCAGAACTAGATGTCATACATGCAGTCTGAAAAATGATGTCATCACAAATACCAGAACTAGATGTCATACATGCAGTCTGAAAATAGATGTCATCTCAAATACCAGAACTAGATGTCATACATATAGTCTGAAAATAGATGTCATCACAAATACCAGAACTAGATGTCATACAGGCAGTCTGAAAATAGATGTCATCACGAATACCAGAACTAGATGGCATACATGCAGTCTGAAAATAGATGTCATCACAAATACCAGAACTAGATGTCATACATGCAGTCTTGTTTTGATGTCACACACAAAGCCTTAGTTTCTTGTATTAACCGTGTGAAATACATAATTAATTTAGTTTTATTGCTGAAAGTGTCTATTATAAATAATGTACCCAAACGCTGTCTTCTCTGTCACACATACAGTTACCATGTCAGCTTATTTTAATCAATGGCTTTTCCTACCTAACCTTAACATGTTGAGTAACAGCACCTTTCTTCTTCAAGCCCTTTTCTCTTTATGTCCAGCTTGGCACTCAATTGAGCTGAATACTGAATGCCTCGAATGATCCCTACCTGAACAGACCTACACTACAGCCAAGCCCTGACCCCCTCGTGATGTCAGTGACCCCACACTGATGTGTCACACGACCCTACCTGAACAGACCTACACTACAGCCAAGCCCTGACCCCCTCGTGATGTCAGTGACCCCACACTGATGTGTCACATGACCCCTACCTGAACAGACCTACAACCAAGCCCTGACCCCTCGTGATGTCCTCTGGCCACACACTGATGTCACATGACCCTATCTGAACAGACCTATAACCAAGCCCTGACCCCCTCGTGATGTCAGTGACCCCACACTGATGTGTCACATGACCCTACCTGAACAGACCTACAACCAAGCCCTGACCCCTCGTGATGTCAGTGACCCTACACTGATGTGTCACATTACCCTACCTGAACAGACCTACAACCAAGCCCTGACCCCCTCGTGATGTCCTCTGACCCCACACTGACGTGTCACATGACCCTACCTGAACAGACCTACACTACAGCCAAGCCCTGACCCCCTCGTGATGTCAGTGACCCCACACTGATGTGTCACATGACCCTACCTGAACAGACCTACAACCAAGCCCTGACCCCTCGTGATGTCAGTGACCCCACACTGATGTGTCACATGACCCTACCTGAACAGACCTACAACCAAGCCCTGACCCCCTCGTGATGTCCTCTGACCCCACACTGACGTGTCACATGACCCTACCTGAACAGACCTACAACCAAACCCTGACCCCCCCGTGATGCCCTCTGACCCCACACTGATGTGTCACATGACCCTACCTGAACAGACCTACAACCAAACCCTGACCCCCCCGTGATGCCCTCTGACCCCACACTGATGTGTCACATGACCCTATCTGAACAGACCTACAACCAAGCCCTGACCCCTTCATGATGTCAGTGACCCCACACTGATGTGTCACATGACCCTATCTGAACAGACCTTCAACCAAGCCCTGACCCCTTCATGATGTCAGTGACCCCACACTGATGTGTCACATGACCCTATCTGAACAGACCTACAACCAAGCCCTGACCCCTTCATGATGTCAGTGACCCCACACTGATGTGTCACATGACCCTACCTGAACAGACCTACAACCAAGCCCTGACCCCTTCATGATGTCAGTGACCCCACACTGATGTGTCACATGACCCTACCTGAACAGACCTACAACCAAGCCCTGGCCCCCTCATGATGTCAGTGACCCTACACTGATGTATCACATGACCCTACCTGAACAGACCTACAACCAAGCCCTGACCCCCTCATGATGTCAGTGACCCTACACTGATGTGTCACACGACCCTACCTGAACAAGCAGAGCAGCACGCTCCATCCCTCACCAGACCGTGGGTACATTCCAAGGCGCAGGTCTCACGGGTGCGACACGTGACGTGGCCGTCGCGACATCGACATACCTGGCAAGGGATGCCAGCAGGAGACCAGGTCTGTCCATCCTCGTACTCGGAACCTTCGTGGACGCAATCTAGAAACAGATCATCAAGTTGTGACCAAGATACCTGACCAATCTTAGTAACCAGCTGTTTTTCCATCAGATTTAATTATCTGTTTTGCAGATGGACATTGCTCATAATATCAATCACTGGTTTGTCTGGAAAATTAATCAGCGTGGCAATCGATCTCATTTAAATCACTTCTTAGTTCTTGCTACGGGGGTCATGGGTGGCCCAGTAGTCTAAGGTGCCGCAATTCCCTGTGCAGAGTTGTGTCCCTTGGGCACGCCAGAAACCTATGGTCATGGGTCTGAATCCCGGTTCGCCCCGATTATGTTTCTAGCTTTGTCAGCACCATACACGTGCTCGTGGGTTTTACCGAAGTGGTAAACGTCTGAGACCTGCATCACTTCGGGCTTTCCTCCCACATTAAGCTGACACGCCGCGATATAACTGGAATACTGTTAAAAGCAGTGTTAAACCCAACTCACTCACTCACTTTCCTCCCACATTAAGCTGACACGCCGTGATATAACTGGAATACTGTTAACAGCGGCGTTAAACCCAATTCACTCACTCACTCTTGCTACGGCTAAACAAATATCTGAGGGCATCCCATTACAGGTCATGTCAGAGCGACCTGTCAGCCAACCCATCAGAGCATCGCTTACCAGATCAGGGAAGTGACAGTGGGAGTGTGGTTTCTAACCAGGCAACCTCGAATAGGTTAACACAGGGTATTCCAAACAACAGATATGGCCTGTACAACTGATTCCATTAAAATCATAGACTATCTCTTGCTTCAATGGGATAAACCTTTAAAACGGAGGCGACTTTCCATAGCATGTGGGAAGTACTGCCATACAATCTCAACCATCTATTAGATATTCCAGAATTATTTTCTGGTTAAGTTTCAAATTTTGAATTTATATTTTCCAATGCGTAGACTAAGAAAGGAAGTGGCCTGTTTGAAACGTGTACCGTAAAGCTTAAGAAAGCTTTCTGATTGACTAATGTGGACTTTTTGTTAGACATAGAAGTTTGGTAATAAGATTGCTTGACATTAAACAACAAAATGTCTTGCAAATGGTCCTTTTTTTGTGTGTGAATGTGTGTTTTTTGTTTAACACAGCACAAAGCAATGATCCAGCTATATAATGGTGGCCTGACCACCCGATCCATTCTTACATTCAAGGCATTCTTACAACCAGCAAACATTGATGGGAACCCAGAATTGCCATGTGGCCAATCCTGTCACATCATATTATTGACCATAATGCTATGAAATCTTGTTTTCACAATGGAACAAGAGAAAACGAGACATACGAGGACATCTCGACGGGCAGCACTCCCCGGGGGCGATGACTGGACGTTGACATGCAAGGTTGTGTGGTGCGCAGGAGATGGAGTTGCACCTGACAATGGAGTTATCACAGGAACACTGGAGACAGGGGTTGTATGACGGGGTGAAGGTCGTCCGGTGCTTATAAGTAGAACCCTCGTACTCGCAATCTGAAAGTGGGATATTGATAAGTTGTTATATGAATCATTGTAGTGACAGACCCTTGTAGTAACAGTCCCTTCTAATAACAGACCCTCATGACAGACCCTCATGACACACCCTTCTTGTTACAGAACCTTCTTGTAACAGACCTATCTAGTAACAGACCCTTCTTGTAACAGACCCTTCTTATAACAGACTCTTTTAGTAACAGACCCTTCTAGTGACAGACCCTTTTAGTAACAGACCTTTCTAGTAACAGACCCTTTTAGTAACAAACCCCTCTAGTAACAGACCCTTCTTGTGACAGACCCATCTAGTAACAGACTCTTCTTGTAACAGACCCTTTTAGTAACAGACCCTTCTAGAGACAGACCCTTCTAGAGACAGATCCTTCTAGTAGCAGACCCTTCTAGTAACAGATCCTTCTAGAGACAGACCCTTTTAGTTACAGATCCTTCTGGTAACAGACCCTTCTAGTGACTGATCCTTCTAGAGACAGACCCTTGTAGAGACAGATCCTTCTAGTAGCAGACCCTTCTAGTAACAGATCCTGCTAGAGACAGGCCCTTCTAAAGACAGACCCTTTTAGTTACAGATCCTTCTGGTAACAGACCCTTCTAGTAACAGACCCTTCTAGAGACAGACTCTTCTAGAGACAGACCCTTCTGGTAACAGACCCTTCTAGTAACAGATCCTTCTAGAGACAGACCCTTCTAGAGACAGACCCTTTTAGTTACAGATCCTTCTGGTAACAGAATCCTTGGAACAACAGACCCACTTACAGCCTTTAACAAGGGTAGTAACGAGAGATGTGACGAGTCCAAATTTTCTACCCGGGTACCCATCCCCTATTACCCGACCTTGCCCGGGTACCTACTGTAGGTCTCAAGATATAGGTACAAACTGTCCGATTGGGAAATGTTTGCCTTCGCAAAAGTATTTAGAAATGCCTATCTGGTCATGCATACACTGAAGTTTTATCTTTATTCAAACATAATAAAGAAATGGGAACATCAGTGACTTGTTGTGTATCCATAGAGTTTTCGACAATTTTTGTTGTTTAACAATATATCACGTGACTAACCACGGGTCCAGGTAGTCCTGTTGGTACCCACCTGAACAGAGTACCCTACTACCTGAGTTACCCTTCCCAGCCCTAGTAGTAATTGTAACAGACCAATGTAATGCCAAATTTTTTCTAGTGATAGACCCTTGAAGTAACAGATCCTTGTAAAAGATTTTGAAGTACCGTATTCGACGTAATAAGCGCCCCGCTCTAATAAGTGCCCACGGCGCTATCTGCTAATATATTGGCACATGAACAATCTCAATTAGAACCCCTTCCGATTGATCAATGTAAACAAGACTTATTCATTCGCGTATAATACGCACTCCTGTGTTATATGCACCATTAATATGGGCAATTAAATTCTGGTAAAATATATCTGCCGTACATAAACATTTCTGGCTGTCAGCATAAACCACAAAATTTATCTTTCAACCAAAATAATATTTTAATAAGAGCCCCCTATTTCTAATTTTGAGAGGGCCCTAGGCGCTTTTTACGTCGAATACGGTATTAGATTCTTGTTGCCTCAGGCCCTTGTGTTAACAGGCACTTGTAGATACAGATCCTTGCTGTGACACAGGCCAGTATGGCACTAACCACTATCACAGACAGCGCAGCACTGGTTGACTGGGGTGACTGGTGCAGGGCAGTTGGTTGCTGGGCAGTCCTTGACGTCACAGACGATGTTTCCACGGTGACAGCCACATGTTTGACAGGCATCAGGCTTGAACTCCTCTCCTTCTTGGTAGATGGCTCCCTCATAGAAGCAGGCTACAAAATATCGTGTATAAATCATCAGGAACCATCAGTGACACAATCTGGAAAATATACACAACAGCTTGACCAACACCATAAACTTAAGGTATTATTCTACTTCATAAAAAATAAAGGACATTCATAAGGAAAGGAAATCTGGCTTCAATAGATGCAACACAGTGATGGTACCTAAGAGTTGCAGTATGTTATTCACTATACACCCCACAATTGACCAAGATGGTAGACCCACTATCCTATCATAGTCTTGGTTTACTCTGGCTCTGAGTGAACGAAAAGTATTACAGTTATATCATGATATGTCAGCTTTATGTGGGAGAAAATCCCTACTACAGACCCTTCTTGAAACAGACCCTTCTAGTGACAGACCCTTTGAGTAACAGACCCTACTGGTAACTCCTTCTAGTAACAGATCCCTCTTGTAACAGATCCTTCTAGTAACAGATCCTTCTAGTGACAGACCCTTCTAGTGACAGACCCTTCTAGTAACAGATCCTACTAGTAACAGATCCTTCTTGTAACAGACCCTACTAGTAACAGATCCTTCTTGTAACAAATCCTTCTAGTGGCAGAGCCTTCTACTAAGAGATCCTTCTAGTGACAGACCCTTCCAGTAAAAGATCCTACTAGTAACAGATCCTTCTAGTAACAGATCCTTCTTGTAACAGACCCTACTAGTAACAGACCCTTCCAGTAACAGATCATACTAGTAACAGATCCTTCTAGTAACAGACCCTTCTAGTAACATATCCTTATTGTAACAGATCCTACTAGTAACAGATCCTTCTAATAATGGACCCTTCTAGTAACAGATCCTTCTAGTGACAGACCCTTCTAGTAACAGATCCTTCTAGTAACAGACCCTTCTGGTAAAAGCTTCTTGTAGTCACATTGATAAGTATGGAATGAACAAAAGAAATGTGGGTGAATCTAGATCTGGAATTCAAATGTATGATTAACAGATTCTGGCAGGACTAAGGGATGCAACTCTTCACAGCATAGAAGCATGGACTGGACTGGCATGCTTGGCATCCATCTGCCTACTGCATGTATGTGACAGATAACGTGATGTCTTACCCACACACACTGGACAGCAGGACCCTCATCCATCTGCCACCTGCATGTAGGTGACAGATAACGTGATGTCTTACCCACACACACTGGACAGCAGGACCCTCATCCATCTGCCATCTGCATGTATGTGACAGATAACATGATGTCTTACCCACACACACTGGACAGCAGGACCCTCATCCATCTGCC
This sequence comes from Haliotis rufescens, assembly GCF_023055435.1. Taxonomy (NCBI): domain Eukaryota; kingdom Metazoa; phylum Mollusca; class Gastropoda; order Lepetellida; family Haliotidae; genus Haliotis; species Haliotis rufescens. Next base: position 2,785,460 of record NW_025964212.1, on the reverse strand, counting down.
ACCTGCATGTAGGTGACAGATAACGTGATGTCTTACCCACACACACTGGACAGCAGGACCCTCATGCATCTGCCACCTGCATGTATGTGACAGATAACATGATGTCTTACCCACACACACTGGACAGCAGGACCCTCATCCATCTGCCACCTGCATGTATGTGACAGATAACATGATGTCTTACCCACACACACTGGACAGCAGGACCCTCATCCATCTGCCACCTGCATGTAGGTGACAGATAACGTGATGTCTTACCCACACACACTGGACAGCAGGACCCTCATCCATCTGCCACCTGCATGTATGTGACAGATAACATGATGTCTTACCCACACACACTGGACAGCAGGACCCTCATCCATCTGCCACCTGCATGTATGTGACAGATAACGTGATGTCTTACCCACACACACTGGCATGCTTGGCATCCATCTGCCTAGTGCATGTATGTGACAGATAACATGATGTCTTACCCACACACACTGGACAGCAGGACCCTCATCCATCTGCCTACTGCATGTATGTGACAGATAACGTGATGTCTTACCCACACACACTGGCATGCTTGGCATCCATCTGCCTAGTGCATGTATGTGACAGATAACGTGATGTCTTACCCACACACACTGGACAGCAGGACCCTCATCCATCTGCCACCTGCATGTATGTGACAGATAACATGATGTCTTACCCACACACACTGGACAGCAGGACCCTCATCCATCTGCCACCTGCATGTATGTGACAGATAACATGATGTCTTACCCACACACACTGGACAGCAGGACCCTCATCCATCTGCCACCTGCATGTATGTGACAGATAACGTGATGTCTTACCCACACACACTGGCATGCTTGGCATCCATCTGCCTAGTGCATGTATGTGACAGATAACGTGATGTCTTACCCACACACACTGGACAGCAGGACCCTCATCCATCTGCCTACTGCATGTATGTGACAGATAACGTGATGTCTTACCCACACACACTGGACAGCAGGACCCTCATCCATCTGCCTACTGCATGTATGTGACAGATAACGTGATGTCTTACCCACACACACTGGCATGCTTGGCATCCATCTGCCTAGTGCATGTATGTGACAGATAACGTGATGTCTTACCCACACACACTGGACAGCAGGACCCTCATCCATCTGCCTACTGCATGTATGTGACAGATAACGTGATGTCTTACCCACACACACTGGACAGCAGGACCCTCATCCATCTGCCTACTGCATGTATGTGACAGATAACGTGATGTCTTACCCACACACACTGGACAGCAGGACCCTCATCCATCTGCCTACTGCATGTATGTGACAGATAACGTGATGTCTTACCCACACACACTGGACAGCAGGACCCTCATCCATCTGCCACCTGCATGTATGTGACAGATAACGTGATGTCTTACCCACACACACTGGACAGCAGGACCCTCATCCATCTGCCTACTGCATGTATGTGACAGATAACGTGATGTCTTACCCACACACACTGGACAGCAGGACCCTCATCCATCTGCCACCTGCATGTATGTGACAGATAACGTGATGTCTTACCCACACACACTGGCATGCTTGGCATCCATCTGCCTACTGCATGTATGTGACAGATAACGTGATGTCTTACCCACACACACTGGACAGCAGGACCCTCATCCATCTGCCTACTGCATGTATGTGACAGATAACGTGATGTCTTACCCACACACACTGGACAGCAGGACCCTCATCCATCTGCCACCTGCATGTATGTGACAGATAACATGATGTCTTACCCACACACACTGGACAGCAGGACCCTCATCCATCTGCCACCTGCATGTATGTGACAGATAACGTGATGTCTTACCCACACACACTGGACAGCAGAACCCTCATCCATCTGCCACCTGCATGTATGTGACAGATAACGTGATGTCTTACCCACACACACTGGACAGCAGGACCCATCAGGGGTGTAGGGGAAGCGGCAGTCTACATCGTTACACTTCACACGCTGACACGACACCTCGCCATTCTGAAAGGGAGACAACTGTAGTGTTACAGGTCATGGAACCAGGGTTGGCAGTGAGTGGCACAAAATATCAGTCTGTGCCAAACATGTTTCTTTGTCTCCTCACCCAACCTTGTCAATGGCATCATCGGCAGCAGCTTTTAGTGTTAACATATGAAAAGTTACTGAGCTTATGGTGAGAAAAATTCTTTGGACTTGTGGCTAAGTCAGAGACACTTTTGATGTGACAAAAGACAAGTATAAGCAACCCTACTAGGAACAGATTCTTCTTGTAACAAGAGTCCTTCTTATTGCGTCATATTTCAATTACGTTTGTACATATATTGTTAACTATCTTAGGGCCCTTGGGGCCTAAGCAATACAAAAAGGGTCATTCTTAGTAGGAGCCATAAACTGACTGATTGTGCAACTTAATGCATCCATCCTTATTTCACGACCAGGTAGTTATCATCTAACATGCCAACACAGAGCATTACCCATATTAGCGCAATCGTACCAAAGTTCTATAAGTGATACGAGCCAAACAAGCAGCCTGTCAAATAACACCAGCAGCACATATATTGCAAAACTACATTAACAAACTCCTCACAGTGATACCCATCCCTTGAGCTCTATACTGGGAGTGTTATGAATGTCGCACACACTGGGATGGAGCATGCGAATGATGCACTTTAAAATAGTGTGTTAAAAAAGGCAACACACTTCATATTTTATCATTTTCATATTTTTGGCTAACCTGTTACCTTGGGTGGGTCAAGGAAAAAGTATTACTGTGCAGGGGATTTGTTTGCATTTTTTCATAATGCTGTTTGTGTTGTTGGGTTTGTTTGTAAAAATACCTAAATTAATAAATGCTAATCAGGAAATAAAAAAAACATTAAAAAAACAAATAAAAAATAAATGTTGATGCTTACTATTTTTAGAGTATTCAGAGTATCTACTTCTATCAGAAGGCTTTCTTCTCATAATACAGTGATTGCAGTGACCTGAGACTATATTCAGTGCATTTGCTCAAAGATTTGAGTGGCCAGTTGAACAAATATACATCCAAACAATATGTATTTTATTTTATGACTCCAGTCAGTCAAATTAATAAAGAGAAACACTGCCTCTGTGGTCTAGTGGTAGAGCCTACACCTGGAGAGAGGAAGGTCCGGGGTTTGATCCCTGTCCAGGTCATACCAAAAGACGTTAAAAGACAGTACTTGTTGTTGCCCTGCCTGGTGCTTGGCATTAAGGGACTAAAACATGGACAGGTCGGCTCGAAGTCAGTATACGGCGTCTGAGTGGAGTATTCATGTTAAACTGCGGCCTGGTATCTCAGTGGGCTAGCACGAATAAAAATATTGCAAATCGCGACGTTAAACCCCATTTCACCTTACCTCACCCATAAAGAGAAAAATAAACAGATTACTGCCCAAGTAATAAGCCAGCACTCACCACACAGGAACATTCCTGGCAGGGGCTGGGGTACCACTTGGTGGCATTAGCATGAGCCCCACAGTCTAGACACACTGGACAACACTCCCCCTCCAGCTGGGTGGGGCTCTGACAGTCCCCCAGGTCGGGGCAGCTGGCCACACTGCAGCTCACGTTGCCACGGTTACACACACAGCTGACACAGGCATCTTCTGGGTCCGGGAACCGCGTCCCTGTCAGGTACTTGTTGCCCTTGAAGCTGCAACCAGCTGCAACCAGATGGATCAGCCAGAATCAACCATTGCTCAAAAACTGTTATGAACAGCAATGTGCTGATATTGGGTATTCCAATTCACTATTAATTTTGGGTTAGTTTTAACATGTTGTTAGTGTCATATATTTTGGTTTCAGAAATAGTTGAAGATAGTGTACCAAATATGTATGTTCTACAACACATCTTGACAATATCTTCACTGAGAAAACAAAATCTCAACAAGAGCACAATATTTTCACAGAGTACTGAACACAATACTGAACCAGTGCACACAATACCTTCACAGAGCACAATACCTACCTTCACAAGGTAAACAATATCCTTCACAGAGACCACAATACCTACCTTCACAAGGTTAACAATATCCTTCACAGAGACCACAATACCTACCTTCACCTTCACAGAGACCACAATACCTACCTTCACCTTCACAGAGACCACAATACCTACCTTCACCTTCACAGAGACCACAATACCTACCTTCACCTTCACAGAGACCACAATACCTACCTTCACAGGGTACAGAGACCACAATACCTACCTTCACAGGGTACAGAGAGTACAATACCTACCTTCACAGGGTACAGAGAGCACCATATCTACCTTCACAAGGTAAACAATATCCTTCACAGAGACCACAATACCTACCTTCACAGGGTACAGAGAGCACAATACCTACCTTCACAGGGTACAGAGAACACCATATCTACCTTCACCTTCACAGAGACCACAATACCTACCTTCACAGGGTACAGAGACCACAATACCTACCTTCACAGGGTACAGAGAGTACAATACCTACCTTCACAGGGTACAGAGAGCACCATATCTACCTTCACAAGGTAAACAATATCCTTCACAGAGACCACAATACCTACCTTCACAGGGTACAGAGAGTACAATACCTACCTTCACAGGGTACAGAGAGCACAATACCTACCTTCACAGGGTACAGAGAGCACAATGCCTACCTTCACAGGGTACAGAGAGCACAATACCTACCTTCACAGGGTACAGAGTGCACAATGCCTACCTTCACAGGGTACAGAGAGCACAATGCCTACCTTCACAGGGTACAGAGAGCACAATACCTACCTTCACAGGGTACAGAGAGCACAATGCCTACCTTCACAGGGTACAGAGAGCACAATGCCTACCTTCACAGGGTACAGAGAGCACAATACCTACCTTCACAGGGTACAGAGAGCACAATGCCTACCTTCACAGGGTACAGAGAGCACAATGCCTACCTTCACAGGGTACAGAGAGCACAATACCTACCTTCACAGGGTACAGAGAGCACAATACCTACCTTCAGAGGGTACTGAGAGCACAATACCTACCTTCACAGGGTACAGAGAGCACAATACCTACCTTCACAGGGTACAGAGAGCACAATGCCTACCTTCACAGGGTACAGAGAGCACAATACCTACCTTCACAGGGCACAGAGAGCACAATACCTACCTTCACAGGGTACAGAGAGCACAATACCCACCTTCAGAGGGTACAGAGAGCACAATACCTACCTTCACAGGGTACAGAGAGCACAATACCTACCTTCACAGGGTACAGAGAGCACAATACCCACCTTCAGAGGGTACAGAGAGCACAATACCTACCTTCACAGGGTACAGAGAGCACAATGCCTACCTTCACAGGGTACAGAGAGCACAATACCTACCTTCACAGGGTACAGAGAGCACAATGCCTACCTTCACAGGGTACAGAGAGCACAATGCCTACCTTCACAGGGTACAGAGAGCACAATACCTACCTTCACAGGGTACAGAGAGCACAATGCCTACCTTCACAGGGTACAGAGAGCACAATACCTACCTTCACAGGGTACAGAGAGCACAATGCCTACCTTCACAGGGTACAGAGAGCACAATGCCTACCTTCACAGGGTACAGAGAGCACAATGCCTACCTTCACAGGGTACAGAGAGCACAATGCCTACCTTCACAGGGTACAGAGAGCACAATGCCTACCTTCACAGGGTACAGAGAGCACAATACCTACCTTCACAGGGTACAGAGAGCACAATACCCACCTTCAGAGGGTACAGAGAGCACAATACCTACCTTCACAGGGTACAGAGAGCACAATACCTACCTTCACAGGGTACAGAGAGCACAATACCCACCTTCAGAGGGTACAGAGAGCACAATACCTACCTTCACAGGGTACAGAGAGCACAATGCCTACCTTCACAGGGTACAGAGAGCACAATGCCTACCTTCACAGGGTACTGAGAGCACAATACCTACCTTCACAGGGTACAGAGAGCACAATGCCTACCTTCACAGGGTACAGAGAGCACAATACCTACCTTCACAGGGTACAGAGAGCACAATGCCTACCTTCACAGGGCACAGAGAGCACAATACCTACCTTCACAGGGTACAGAGAGCACAATACCCACCTTCAGAGGGTACAGAGAGCACAATACCTACCTTCACAGGGTACAGAGAGCACAATACCTACCTTCACAGGGTACAGAGAGCACAATACCCACCTTCAGAGGGTACAGAGAGCACAATACCTACCTTCACAGGGTACAGAGAGCACAATGCCTACCTTCACAGGGTACAGAGAGCACAATGCCTACCTTCACAGGGTACTGAGAGCACAATACCTACCTTCACAGGGTACAGAGAGCACAATGCCTACCTTCACAGGGTACAGAGAGCACAATACCTACCTTCACAGGGTACAGAGAGCACAATGCCTACCTTCACAGGGCACAGAGAGCACAATACCTACCTTCACAGGGTACAGAGAGCACAATACCTACCTTCAGAGGGTACAGAGAGCACAATACCTACCTTCACAGGGTACAGAGAGCACAATACCTACCTTCACAGGGTACAGAGAGCACAATACCCACCTTCAGAGGGTACAGAGAGCACAATACCTACCTTCACAGGGTACAGAGAGCACAATGCCTACCTTCACAGGGTACAGAGAGCACAATACCTACCTTCACAGGGTACAGAGAGCACAATGCCTACCTTCACAGGGTACAGAGAGCACAATGCCTACCTTCACAGGGTACAGAGAGCCGATGCCTACCTTCACAGGGTACAGAGAGCACAATACCTACCTTCACAGGGTACAGAGAGCACAATGCCTACCTTCACAGGGTACAGAGAGCACAATGCCTACCTTCACAGGGTACAGAGAGCACAATACCTACCTTCACAGGGTACAGAGAGCACAATGCCTACCTTCACAGGGTACAGAGAGCACAATGCCTACCTTCACAGGGTACAGAGAGCACAATACCTACCTTCACAGGGTACAGAGAGCACAATACCCACCTTCAGAGGGTACAGAGAGCACAATACCTACCTTCACAGGGTACAGAGAGCACAATACCTACCTTCACAGGGTACAGAGAGCACAATACCCACCTTCAGAGGGTACAGAGAGCACAATACCTACCTTCACAGGGTACAGAGAGCACAATGCCTACCTTCACAGGGTACAGAGAGCACAATACCTACCATCACAGGGTACAGAGAGCACAATGCCTACCTTCACAGGGTACAGAGAGCACAATGCCTACCTTCACAGGGTACAGAGAGCCGATGCCTACCTTCACAGGGTACAGAGAGCACAATACCTACCTTCACAGGGTACAGAGAGCACAATGCCTACCTTCACAGGGTACAGAGAGCACAATGCCTACCTTCACAGGGTACAGAGAGCACAATACCTACCTTCACAGGGTACAGAGAGCACAATGCCTACCTTCACAGGGTACAGAGAGCACAATGCCTACCTTCACAGGGTACAGAGAGCACAATACCTACCTTCACAGGGTACAGAGAGCACAATGCCTACCTTCACAGGGTACAGAGAGCACAATACCTACCTTCACAGGGTACAGAGAGCACAATGCCTACCTTCACAGGGTACAGAGAGCACAATACCTACCTTCACAGGGTACAGAGAGCACAATGCCTACCTTCACAGGGTACAGAGAGCACAATGCCTACCTTCACAGGGTACAGAGAGCCGATGCCTACCTTCACAGGGTACAGAGAGCACAATACCTACCTTCACAGGGTACAGAGAGCACAATGCCTACCTTCACAGGGTACAGAGAGCACAATGCCTACCTTCACAGGGTACAGAGAGCACAATACCTACCTTCACAGGGTACAGAGAGCACAATGCCTACCTTCACAGGGTACAGAGAGCACAATGCCTACCTTCACAGGGTACAGAGAGCACAATACCTACCTTCACAGGGTACAGAGAGCACAATACCCACCTTCAGAGGGTACAGAGAGCACAATACCTACCTTCACAGGGTACAGAGAGCACAATACCTACCTTCACAGGGTACAGAGAGCACAATACCCACCTTCAGAGGGTACAGAGAGCACAATACCTACCTTCACAGGGTACAGAGAGCACAATGCCTACCTTCACAGGGTACAGAGAGCACAATACCTACCATCACAGGGTACAGAGAGCACAATGCCTACCTTCACAGGGTACAGAGAGCACAATGCCTACCTTCACAGGGTACAGAGAGCCGATGCCTACCTTCACAGGGTACAGAGAGCACAATACCTACCTTCACAGGGTACAGAGAGCACAATGCCTACCTTCACAGGGTACAGAGAGCACAATGCCTACCTTCACAGGGTACAGAGAGCACAATACCTACCTTCACAGGGTACAGAGAGCACAATGCCTACCTTCACAGGGTACAGAGAGCACAATGCCTACCTTCACAGGGTACAGAGAGCACAATACCTACCTTCACAGGGTACAGAGAGCACAATGCCTACCTTCACAGGGTACAGAGAGCACAATACCTACCTTCACAGGGTACAGAGAGCACAATGCCTACCTTCACAGGGTACAGAGAGCACAATACCTACCTTCACAGGGTACAGAGAGCACAATGCCTACCTTCACAGGGTACAGAGAGCACAATACCTACCTTCACAGGGTACAGAGAGCACAATACCTACCTTCACAGGGTACAGAGAGCACAATACCTACCTTCACAGGGTACAGAGAGCACAATGCCTACCTTCACAGGGTACAGAGAGCACAATACCTACCTTCACAGGGTACAGAGAGCACAATACCTACCTTCCTACATCAGGTACACAATATCCTCTCCAGAGCACAATCCCTACCTTCACATGTAAGGCAGCAGGCATCTGTCATGGTGATGGGATGTTGGCAAGTTGTGGGTGGACACACCTTGGGTGTGCATTCAATCAGTCCTTCCTGAAACACCACATTACAGCATAGAAAGATACTATCGGCAGTAATCAGATTGTCAGTAATAATAACACCATGGTCCTTGCTTGACACACAAGTGACCCCATTGTCTACAACTGACACACATCTCATTGTCCTGATTTGATGGAAACATCTGAAGCCCCATTGCTCTCACTAAACTCATCTAACCCCATTGTTCTCATCTGACACACACACCTGACCCCATTGTTCTCACTTGACATACACATCTGACCCCATTGTTCTCACCTGACATACATACCTGACACCATTGTTCTCACTTCTTACACATCTGACCCCATTGTTCTCACTTGACATACATACCTGACCCCATTGTTCTCACCTGACATACAGTCTGACCCCATTGTTCTCACTTGACATACACATCTGACACCATTGTTCTCACCTGACATACAGTCTGACACTTTTGTTTTCACTTGACATGTATACACATCTGACACCATTGTTCTCACTTGACATGTTTACACATCTGACACCATTGTTCTCACTTGACATACACACCTGACACCATTGTTCTCACTTGACATGTATACACATCTGACACCATTGTCCTCACTTGACATACACATCTGACACCATTGTTCTCACTTGACATGTATACACATCTGACACCATTGTCCTCACTTGACATACACACCTGACCCCATTGTTCTCACTTGACATGTATACACATCTGACCCCATTGTTTTCACTTGACATGTATACACATCTGACACCATTGTCCTCACTTGACATACACACCTGACCCCATTGTTCTCACTTGACATACAGTCTGACACCTTTGTTCTCACTTGACATTACACATCTGACCCCATTGTTCTCACCTGACATACACACCTGACCCCATTGTTCTCACTTGACATGTATACACATCTGACCCCATTGTTCTCACCTGACACACAAATCTGTCACCATTGTCCTTACTTGACATACGCACCTGACCCCATTGTTCTCACTTGACATGTATACACATCTTACACCATTGTTCTCACCTGACATAAACACATCTGACACCATTGTCCTCACTTGACATACATATCTGACCCCATTGTTCTCACCTGACATAAACACCTGACCCCGTAGTTCTCACTTGACATACACACCTGACCCCATTGTTCTCACTTGACATGTATACACATCGGACACCATTGTTCTCACTTGACATACACATCTGACACCATTGTTCTCACCTGACATAAACACCTGACCCCATTGTTCTCACTTGACATGTATACACATCTGACACCATTGTCCTCACTTGACATACATACCTGACCCCATTGTTCTCACCTTACATAAACACCTGACCCCGTAGTTCTCACTTGACATACACACCTGACCCCATTGTTCTCACTTGACATGTATACACATCTGACACCATTGTTCTCACTTGACATACACATCTGACCCCATTGTTCTCACCTGACATAAACACCTGACCCCGTAGTTCTCACATGACATAAACACCGACCTCATTGTTCTCACTTGACATACACATCTGACACCATTGTTCTCACCTGACAAAACACCTGACCTCATTGTTCTCACTTGACATGTATACACATCTGACACCATTGTCCTCACTTGACATACATACCTGACCCCATTGTTCTCACCTTACATAAACACCTGACCCCGTAGTTCTCACTTGACATACACATCTGACCCCATTGTTCTCACCTGACATAAACACCTGACCCTGTAGTTCTCACATGACATACACACCGACACCATTGTTCTCACTTGACATGTATACACATCTGACACCATTGTTCTCACTTGACACACAAATCTGACACCATTGTTCTCACCTGACACACACACTTTTGACCCCATTGTTCTCACAGACCCGTGAAGATCCAGGGTAGAATAGGTCTCCATTAACCCATGCTTGCCGTAAAAGGCGACTATGCTTGTCGTAAGAGGCGACTAACGGGATCGAGTGGTCAGGCTCGCTGACATGGTTGATGCATGTCATCGATCCCAATTGCGTGGATCGTGCTCATGATACCAGTCACTGGATTGTCTTGTCCAGACTTGATTATTTACAGACCACCGTCAAATAGCTGGAATATTGCTGAGTGCGGCGTTAAACAACAAGCAGACAAACCACCTGAAACACACATCTCACCCCATTTTTCAATCATGACAAAAAAACTGATCTGAAACCATTGTTCTCACCTGACACAGACAATTCTGACACCTGCCATTGTTCCAAGTCTCACCCTCACGTCGCTCACGGACATCCTCGTCATAGCAGCCTGTAGAAATGAAACATGTTCAATGTATTATTTGTCCAGCAACACTCCACAGAGTGAGTGAGTAAATGTCGTTTGATGCCGTAGTCAGCTCTATTCCAGCCACATCATGACATCCTGTAAATAGATAAATTGCAAGTGGTTCCGTGGAATTTGATCACCTAACCGAACAATTTTGGTGCACTTATTATTCACAATTAGGCCACACCTCCTAAGAAACTACTGTGTCCTGATTGGCTGATGATAGTGAGTGAGTTGGGTTTAACACTGCTTTTAACAGTATTCCAGTTATATCTCGGTGTGTCAGCATAATGTGGGAGGAAAGACTGAAGTGATGCAGGTCTCAGACATTTACCACTTCAGTAAAACCCACGAGCACTGGTATGGTGCTGACAAACCTAGAAACATAATCGGGTTGAACCGGGATTCGAACCCACAATCATAGGATTCTGGTGCACCCAAGGGAGGCATGCCCCAGGCTGATAATAGAATGGGTGGGGCTTGAGTTACATTATTGCACTGAATGATGTTACTGATTTTGTACTGTTGTCTATAGTCTTTGTGTGTTAATGATGAAAAAAGCAGTCTATGAAGTTCATATTGTTAACATACTTATTTATAAGAATTTACTGGAATATGTATCTGTGTTTAGTGGGCACACTTTGTGTAAATACGCTTCGCGCAAAGCTCTTATGTTTATACCTCATTAAACACCAAAATTCAAAAATAATCTAGTCAGGGTGAGAAAAGTGGTCGACAGCATGAGCAACTTCCCTGTCATCAGGATTCAATGACAAACAATCAGCCAGGTCCAACATTGAGACCACCCAATCCTCATTTTAGTTTAGGGTCAGTAGGGTAGCCTGGTGGTTCAAGCACTCGCTCATCGCACCGGAGACCCTGGTTCATTTCCTGACATAGATACAATGTGTGAAGCCCATTTCTGGGGTCCCCCACCATGATATTAATGTAATATTGCTAAAAGCGGCGTAAAACCATAATCACTCACTCACTCAAATTAGTTGACAAGCATATGACACTGGGTCCAACACTGACCAAGAATCTTCCCCACATCGTCACACAGATACTTTGTTTGTTTGTATCTGGTTTAACGCCACACTCAGCAATATTCCAGCTATATGACGGCAGTCTGTAAATAATAGAGTCTGGACCAGACAATCCCGTGATTGACGTCATGCAGTGCACATTGGACCATGCAATTGGGATCGATGATATGCATCAACCAAGTAAGCAAGTCTGACCACCCGATCCCGTTAGTCACCTGTTTCGACAAGCATAGTTGCCGTTTACAGCAAGCATGGTTGCTGAAGACCTATTCTACCCCGGATATCAAGGGTACTCAAAACAAATGAGAGAACACCCACAATTGGAAGACTGTGTGCTACAATACCCATCAACCATGAATGACTTACTATAGTCATATAAAAAGTTAAGTGTTCTTAAACTTCTTTTGAGTTTATAAAGATACACATGTTCGACTCGTCACATGGAGCGCCATAAAGAAGAGTGTTACCCACCAGAACAGTTGAGCATGTTGCCAGTGACGCCGTCATACCACTCGTGGTGACAGTAACCACAACTGCTAGTCCGACAAACAGCTGTTGGGTGGGCTGAAAAAGGAAAAACAGTTATTAGTCGTCATTATATTTTGTTTTGTTTGTTGTTTAATGCCACACTTAGCAATATTCCAGCTATATGACGGCGGTCTGTAAATAATCCAGGCTGGCCCAGACAATCCAGTGATTGATATTATGAGCATCAGTCCATGCAATTGGTATCGATGACAGGCATCAACCAAGTCAGCAAGCCTGACCACCCAATCCCGTTAGTCGCCTCTAACGACAAGCATAGTCACCTTTTACAGCAAGCATGGGTTGCTAAGACCTATTCTACCCCAGATCTTCACAGGTCAGTCGTTATAATAAATGTGAGAAACCATTCATTCCTATACACATGCTGGGCCTTGGTCTTACTACTTAAGGCATTATGTTTCGATAAATATTGGTTTCAGGGACCCATTCCGCAAAGTAGTCTTAACACTACGACTATCAGAACTCCCTTACTTTAAGTATTGGAGAAAACACGCTCACGAGGTTTGGTGGACAGAGCATACCCTGGGGAGAGGGAAAAACCAAGGGGGTGAAGCCCCCCCGCGGTTTTTCCCGACCCCCAGGGCAAGCTCTGTCTACCAAAACCAAGGGAAAGTGTTTTTCCATGCTTATAAACCGAAAAAAGAAACTTAGAACAACATTTATCAACATTTTTATGTTTCGAACATACTTTCCATGAACCTTAGGAAAGCACGTAAAATATCTGTTGCTGGCGTACGGATTCTAAAAACCAGTGAGGTTTATCAACACCTCAGTAGCCTCGTGGTACACTCACTGGGCTACAGATATGAAGGTTGCGAGTTCGATCCTCGGGAAATATAAAGAAAACATTTGTCATTTGATTTTACATTTCATTACATGTTACAATCTGAACGGAAGTTATATTAATAAAATACCCAGGACATTATATAAAATCCCAGGGACATTACAACATTCCTGTTTATGAGATTTAACCCGACTGGAAAGTAAAACCTCACAATAGGTTTTAATGCCTATAGAAAGAAGTCTCTTACTTAATAGCGATCCCAATGAATAGGTTTATAACAGAGGCTTACAACACACATAAAGCTTTAAAGAACGGAACCCAGTTCTACCCAAAACAAACACAGAGTGCGCAATTAAATTATGAAAGAAATAATCCTGTTATTCCCTTAAATGCAAACTCACACATTAACCATGACAACAAATGTACATATAACATGTTGAACAGTAACACAAGCTTAACTCAGCACACATCAATATATTCAGATAACATTTTGAAGAACAATATAAACTTTTCAGTTCTTATCCTTTTTATTCTGTCCAAATCTTGCAACAAATATGTGACACAAGGAAACCTATAACCCCAAACCCCTAACTCTTTTTGTTAAGACTACAGTACTCAAAAGATGTCTAAGAGCACCCTTTTTTCATATGATTATAGTTAATCATGAAGGTGTTCTTTAACTTCTTTTGAGTAACTTCTATGAGAGGTGAGGTGAGGTGAAATTGGGTTTAACATCGCGTCCAAGATCATTGCACTTATATAGTGACGTGCATGTACGTGTGTGTGTTTGTGTGGCTGCTTGTACTAGTCCGGACTGATGCCGATTTATAGTGCTAGCCCACTGTGATACCATGCCGCAGTTTAACATGAATACCCCACTCAGACACAGTATACTGACTCCGAGCCGACCAGTCCTTGTTTTAGCCCCTTAATTCCGAGTGCCAGACAGGGTAACAACAAGTACCATCTTTTAACGTCTTTTGGTATGGCGCGGTTGGGGATCAAACTGAATAAATTCGCTCTCCGGGCGGACGCTCTACCACTAGACCACAGAGGCGGTCCCTTTGAGATGCATTTAGAAGTTGGAGTACGGATAAGATAAATGGATGAACAACTTCTTTATTATCAAGCAAGTGAAATGGCTTGATAACAGATTTAGAACCAACACCGAAACGTCGCTCCTAATTGTAATAAAGAAGTTGTTCATCCATATATCTTATCCATAATCCTTTTGAGTAGTATACTAATGATGGCCTCAGTGTTATGTTGCTTTCTGGTGCAGGAGGTTGCAATAGGTTGCAGGAGGTTGCAATAGGTTGCAGGAGGTTGCCAGAGGTTGCATGGTGTTTGCCTGATGATCTATGACCTACCTGGGCAGTTGCGTGCCTCACACAGGTCGTCCGGACACAGGACAGCAGGGTTGTCCAGGGGGCAGTCTGTGTACATGTGGGTCACCAGGCACAGTCTGCAACAGCGAGGGGGGGTCACTGGGTGGGTGGTGGTTTTGAGAGAGTGAGGGTGAGAGCGAATTGTTAGGGCTTGGTCTAATTATGTTTTTTTCTTGCCTTTTTCAGTCGCAAAGTAATGTGGTAATTGTAGAAAAACATACTCAGGAAAAGGTGATCTGGAAATCACTTTTTATGTTTTTCACTGAACAACACCAGGATGTTTCTCACAAGCTCTTGTATATATACTGCACAATTAAATATACTGACTGACAAGTATCAAAACTTTTTAAGTGAAAAGGAAAAGAACAAATTATTTTCAAAGTAAAATATATCTTTGGGATTTTTACATGAAACCATTGGTGAAGTAAGTGAGTGAGTTGTGTTTAACTCCACTTTTAACAGTATTCCAGTTATATGACGGCGTGTCAGCTTAATGTAGGAGGAAAGCCCGAAGTGATGCAGGTCTTAGACCTTTACCACTTCGGTGAAACCCACGAGCATGGGTATGGTGCTGACAAACCTAGAAACATAATCGGGGAGAACCGGGATTCGAACCCACAATCATAGGTTTCTGGCGTGCCCAAGGGACACAACTCTGCACAGTGAATCGCAGCACCTTAGACGACTCGGCCACCCATGCCCCCCAGTTGGTGAAGTAATGTAGCCAATATGGTCAGTAAAAGAAACACTTTCTGACAAATACTAAGGCATTTTTTTAAATGACTTCTCAATTTGACAATTTCATAAATTAAAAGATAGATGTCTTTTTTCCCTACTGTTGTTCAGTTTTCTAATTTCAGCAATAAAAATTCATTTAAAATAGTTCAACTAGGGAAGGAAATTAATTCTTTGACTTGGTTTTTAAAAAAATAAAAATATATATATATTTTTTTTAAGTTCTCCTAACTTGTAACAGGGATCATTAGGAAAAAATATTTATGCCAAGTGAGTTAAAAAAGACCTGAAGGTATACAAAGAGCACAGTACTCACTGTTCATCAGGTGGCAATGGCAGCCAGATCAAGTCCTTATCCACGCTGTAGTTACGAGCCATAACACCAGTCTCCTGGGCACGGGCATCCGTCCTCTCTATTGTCTCTATCAGCTGTACCTGGTCTCCGCGATCCAGCCAACTGTTTGTCACCTGCCAGTCCGGTAGTGATGTCACCGGTGGACAAATACGCTTTACGTTCCGGAGGGTCTCATTGTCCAATTTATTCAGCTTATTCCTAATGTAATGGCTGACCACCACGTTCAGAGGACCCAGATTGTAGAAGTTGCATATACGACGGTTGTAGCCCTTCGAATCGAACCCAAAACGATCAAACCCTTCACGATCAAAGCCAAACTTGTCATACCCGTATTTGTTGAAGCCATAGGTGTCGAATGCATCCAATTTGACCTCATGCATACCCAGGTAGGAGGCATTTTTGTGGAAGCCAAACGGTGTTACTCCACTTCGGTTAAAGCCATATCTATCGTACCCTGATCTGTCGTAGCCATTTGCATCAAATCCATCCATGTTGTACGTGTCGACATAGAAACCAAACTCATCCATGCCAGACATGTCATACCCAGAGCGGCCATATCCACGTCTGTTATAACCACGAATATCATAAATACCACGATTGTCAAGATCACCGTCTTTACTAATACCGAGTGTGTCGTAACTGTCAACGTCATATCCTGCTCTGTTGTAACCATGGCGATCATATCCGTTTACATCGTAACCATAGTTACGCACTTCCGTCTCATTACATGGAGCCCCTTGTGTGAGGGGCACGTATTCAACGCACATCTGAATACGGAGGTCCATCACATTGTCTGGGGTGACCTTGAAGGGAATCATGGGAAGGTACCGACGACCTTGAGGGTATCGCAGCAAACCATCGCTGTGTGTCATCTGCCATGTGTCCCACAAACTGTCGATGAAGGCAACAACAGACAGGAACACTGGATCATAGGCACTCATAGCCGTGCTCATGTGACCTCCAACGAATGTCTGGAACAGTTTGGTGTACACCTCCATCCTGAGACGGAACTTCTGGAAGGATGGTTCCCGTAGCGCCAGCTGGACGTTGACAAGGTCTGGCATGTTGACTGACGTGTCGAATCTACGTCTGAGACACGGAGACCAGTACGGGGGGAAGTAGTTCTTGAAAGGATGGTACGAGACGCAGTCGGAAGCATTCATGCCATTTCCGCCAAACATGTTAGCACCCCAGATGAGTGATTTCTCTGGCTTTCCCGCGTCAGTTGTCCAGTCGTAGTAGGGTATGGCGATTCTGCAGTCAATATCCTGCAAGGCTTGTTCCACGTGCCACAGGAAGTAGCGATGCCAGGGCAGGAAAGCGTCACTGCCCACAGCTTGTGGCAGATGTGAGGCGTACATCTGGGCCAGACGGAGCCACTTGGACGGACGACCTGTCTGAACCATCAGCTTCCTGATAGCCAGCTGGTATCTCTCGCGCTCCTCCCTCGTCAGCTCTCTCACCTCCTTCCTCCTCACGGGGGCATCACACACACAGACGACCACGCCCTTCTCTGTGCAGGAGCATGTCTGACAACCGGACCGGAACGTGTCCCCCGGCTTGTATGTCTGGTTGTTGTACATGCATCCACAGGTCTCCCCACACGTCACCTCCTCGCAGCGTTTCCCTGGCGTGAACTGCACCACCTGCACATCGCGGGCCTCCGTTGCCTGACACTTCTGGAGCGTCATGGACCGACAGCTGTACATGAACCCGGCCGACACACCGTAGATGTCCAGTCCCTCTCGGTTAAAGCCGTGGCAGTTGTACCCAGCCCTGGGGCAAAAAGAAACAGTAAATATAACATTATATTACGAACTGCCAAATTTTCTCAAAAAAGAATTTTCTCACGAACCCTAATTCAAAAACATTTAGATAACACTATACAGCCTGATTAAAAGCTGCCTTTGTAAGTAGGTGAGGTGAAATGGGGTTTAACGTCGTGTCCAAGATTATTGCACTTATATAGCGACGTGCATGTATGTGTGTGTGTTTGTGTGGCTGCCGATTTATAGTGCTAGCTCACTGAGATACCATGCCGCATTTTAACATGAATACCCCACTCAGACACAGTATACTGACTCCGAGGCGACCAGTCCTTGTTTTAGCCCCTTAATGCCAAGCGCCAGACAATGTAACAACAAGTACCATCTTTTAACGTCTTTTGGTATGACGCGGTTGGGGATCGAACCCCGGACCTTCCGCTCTCCGGGCAGACGCTCTACCACTAGACCACGATGGTGGTCTGCCTTTGTAAGTAAATCTTGAAATTAATACATCTCCAAATTAATACTGCTGACCCCTACGTGACTAAATATTAATGCATCCCCCCCACCCCCTCCCATCCCCAGTGGAATGATATATATCCGTACCATAATCCAATCAAACAGCAAATGGCACCCGTCATTAGTGAGGAGTAGAGCATTTCCGTAAAAGACAATAAACAGTGGGTTTGTTCAGTTATATGTATATTCTGTTGACTGGCATTGAGGAAGTTCAAAGGCCATCTCATTGTTGATAGTCATTTTGGAGACAAAATGCAAAGTTAAGTTCACCACTCGCATATTTCGTATTTAATTCACAATCGTGTTATTTTCAAGATTTACAGAAAATGAAGATGCTATCATTTCACCAGGGTGTTTCTTCTGTACAGACCTGTGGTAAAGTGTCTGTTTCATAAGGATACAGAGTTCATCTAAAACAAGTTGGGATTTGTAATTCATAGAAAATAACCAATGAGTTACCAGGAATACGGATTGCCTGTCCTGAGCGAATTAGTGTTTCAAATCACTCTTATCATTATTACATGAAAGCTAGGACCTGTGAAGATCCGGGGTGGAATAGGTCTTCAGCAACCCATGCTTGCCGTAAATGGCAACTATGCTTGTCGCAAGAGGCGACTAACAGGATCGGGTGGTCGACTTGGTTGATGCATGTCGTCATATCCCAATTGCATGGATCGATGTTCATGATGTCAATCACTGGATTGTCTGGTCCATACTCAATTATTTACAGACCGTCATCATATAGGTGGAATATTGCTGAGTGCGCGTTAAACAACAAACAAATCATGAAGCACAGATGATCAATTGCAAGTAGGTTATTTTATTTATTACCCCTTGTCATCTTTCTGTGAAAATACAGAAGCTTGTATGTTTCCCTGTTACATGTGGCATTAGCTCTGTCTACTGTTGAAACAACAACACATAAAAACCTGTGTGACGTCATGGACAATGGATGACAGCATCTATAATTGTTTGTGGCAATGTATTGTTTTGACAGCATATTGCAATTGGCTGCTTCCAAAACAATAAAAACACTTGGCATAACGAGCCAATCATCATTAAGCAAAAATTATATTGCACAGTGAGAATTTCTGAAAAAAAGTGAACTGACTTCCTTGTTCCCGTGAGTAATATCTGATAATTATGTGCACACACATAAACAAAATCACGGACTACTATGACAACTCCTTCTGTTACCTGTTGAATCCTTCTGGGTCGTAGCCTTCCATGTTGTAGTCAATGATGCCGTCGTACTCGCCGATGCGGCTGTACCCTGTCCTGTTGAAGCCCTCCCTGTCAAACCCATCCTCGTCATAGCCTTGGCGGTCAAAGCCCTCATCGTCATATCCGTAGATGTCATAGCCTGGACAACACATTCAACATTTCATAGCCTGGACAACACATTCAACATGTCATAGCCTGGACAACACATTCAACATGTCATAGCCTGGACAACACATTCAACATGTCATAGCCTGGACAACACATTCAACATGTCATAGCCTGGACAACACATTCAACATGTCATAGCCTAGAAAACAAATTCAACATGTCATAGCCCGCACAACACATTCAACATGGCATAGCCTGGACAACACATTCAACATGTCATAGCCTGGACAACACATTCAACATTTCAAAGGGTGGACAATACATTCAACATTTCATAGCCTGCACAACACATTCAACATGTCATAGCCTGCACAACTCATTCAACATGTCATAGTCTGCACAACACATTCAACATGTCATAGTCTGCACAACACATTCAACATGTCATAGCCTGCACAACACATTCAACATGTCATAGCCTGGACAACACATTCAACATGTCATAGCCCGCACAACACATTCAACATGTCATAGTCTGCACAACACATTCAACATGTCATAGTCTGCACAACACATTCAACATGTCACAGCCTGGATCATGCATCCTGGACTAAACATTCAACATGTCATAGCCTGGACAACACATTTGATATATGGGAACCATGTTTTCATATTCATGGATATGAATACACATGTAAACAAGTATTTGTCACAGAGTGATGAAATATCCCCCGCCATATACACCATAGTACCAAATATGAAGACCAACCAGCGATTAGTTCTTGAGATATTGTGGCAACACCGTTTTCCAACTCCAAAAACAGATTTGCCTGCTGTGACCTTGAAAATGGGGTCAAGGTCACCAAATCTGACAGGTGTATGCGGTGTCTGTATATACACTATAGTTCGAAATATGAAGACAATCCAGCGATTAGTTCTTGAGATATCGCGGCAACACCGTTTTCTAACTCCAAAAGCAGATTTGCCTGCTGTGACCTTGAAAATGGGGTCAAGGTCACCAAAACCGACTGGTGTCTGCGGTGTCTGTATATACACCATAGTTCCAAATATGAAGACAATCGAGAGGTTTAGTTCTTGAGATATCGCGACAACACCGTTTTCCAACTCTAAAAGCAGATTTGCCTGCTGTGACCTTTAAAATGGGATCAAGGTCACCAAAACCGACTGGTGTCTGCGGAGTCTGTATATACACTATAGTTCCAAATATGAAGACAATCCAGTGTTTAGTTCTTGAGATATCGCGGCAACACCGTTTTCTAACTCCAAAAGCAGATTTGCCTGCTGTGACCTTGAAAATGGGGTCAAGGTCACCAAAACCGACTGGTGTCTGCGGTGTCTGTATATACACCATAGTTCCAAATATGAAGACAATCCAGTGTTTAGTTCTTGAGATATCGCGGCAACACCGTTTTCCAACTCTAAAAGCAGATTTGTCTGCTGTGACCTTGAAAATGGGATCAAGGTCATCAAAACCGACTGGTGTCTGCGGAGTCTGTATATACACCATAGTTCCAAATATGAAGACAATCCAGTGTTTAGTTCTTGAGATATCGCGGCAACACCGTTTTCCAACTCTAAAAGCAGATTTGTCTGCTGTGACCTTGAAAATGGGATCAAGGTCACCAAAACCGACTGGTGTCTGCGGAGTCTGTATATACACCATAGTTCCAAATATGAAGACAATCCAGTGTTTAGTTCTTGAGATATCGTGGCAACAAACAGGTGGGACGTACGGACGGACGTACGGACAGTCGTGAATACTATATCAACTTAATAATATAATCAACTTAATAAATGATATTTCGATGATAAAGGTGAAATATTGATCTTATTTTTTCAGATGTGTATTTTATCACAAACTTCACAAAAACTTATACTTTAAGATATTTCAAACTATGTCCATGCTTCTACCTCTCTGAACATGCTGTACATGATTCTTTTAACATATCATATGATCTGTATTTAATGAAAATGCCTCCAAGAACTTGCCCCTAATTAAAGGAATCACAGATAGTGCCATCAATGACGACGGTTTCCCCTACCTTGGAAGTCAAAGCCCTCTGTGTCATATCTCTCCCGGGCTGTGAAGATGCCATTGTTGACTGTCCGACGACGCCCACTCCGGTCTAGTCCCTCAATGTTGAAGCCATATCTGAAACAGTCAGTTCAATGTGAAGCCTATCAACACAGATGAACAATGTATAGTTTTACATCACATGAAGAACATCGAAAGCCCCATCTACACAGTAATTAATGTCAAATAAACATCATCCAGCACACACACAAATCAAATGTCCATTTAACCGTGTCTCATGAGATCTCAAGAGATAGTCCTGCAACATGGAACATATTTTTTTATGAAAACAAAACCAATCTGTAAAAACATTAACAAAAGCAATTCTAGCTAGCTCTAGACAACTCTATTCCACATATGGAATCAGCGTCAAGAAAATTATTTGTTTTAATATTAGAGGAGAGAAATGTAATGTGTAATAAAAGATTTCATAGATTATGTCTTGTCTAGATATCCCCCATCATACTAGCATATCAAAAGTCCATTTAACTGTGTCTCATGATGAGATATCACCCAGCAAACTAGCATATCAAAAGTCCATTAAACTGTGTCTCATGACGAGATATCACCCATCATACTAGCATATCAAAAGTGCATTTAACTGTGTCTCATGAAGAGATATCCCCAAGCAAACTAGCATATCGAAAAGTGCATTTAACCGTGTCTCATGAAGAGATATCCCCAAGCAAACTAGCATATCGAAAAGTCCATTTAACCGTGTCTCATGTAGGGATATCCCCCAGCATACTAGCATATCGAAAGGTCTATTTAACCGTGTCTCATTTAGGGATATCCCCATCATACTAGCATAATGAAAAGTCCATTTAACCATGTCTCAAGAAGAGATATCACCCAGCATACTACCATATCGAAAGTCCATTTAACTGTGTCTCATGAAGAGATATCCCTCATCATACTAGCATATCGAAAAATCCATTTAACTGTGTCTCATGTAGGGATATCCCCCATCATACTAGCATATCAAAAAGTCTATTTAACCGTGTCTCATTTAGGGATATCCCCATCATACTAGCATATCGAAAGTCCTTTAACTGTGTCTCATGAAGAGGTATCCCCAGACCTGTCATATCCCTGTCTGTCATATCCAATGATTCTTTCTGGGAAGAGGGGTTCTCGGTAGCAGCATGCTCCAATGAGACAACGCGCCTGGCAGGAGTTGATGCTGGCGAAGTTGTTACCGTTGCCGCCACAACCAGTGTAGATGAACTCCAGACACTTCTGTTGACGGTAGTCGAAGTACCAGCGAGTCTCCCGGGCGCTGCAGCCACCTGCAGGGATATATACAAAACAACTCAGAATACCAGTGCAGTGAGCATGACAGGATACACTGAACTACATACAGCGTTTCTGATCACTCTTCTCTCCTTGACAGATGTGTCCGTGCCTCAGTTTTACACTCAACTCCATACTGGAGTTATATCCTGCAGAAATATTTGTATGCATACACATCATGACGTAAGAACCCGTGGAGATCCAGGTTAGTTGGTCGTTGGTTGGTTGGTTGTTTAACGCCGCATTCAGCAATATTCCAGCTATATGACGGCAGTCTGTAAATAATTGAGTCAGGACCAGACAATCCATTGATTGATATCATGAGCATCGATCCATGCAATTGGAATCGATGACATGTATCAACCAAGTCAGCGAGCCTGACCACCCGATCCCGTTAGTCGCCTTTTACGACAAGCAAAGTCACCTTTTACGGCAAGCATGGGTTGCTGAAGACCTATTCTACCCCGAAATCTTCACTGGTCATCCAGGTTAGAATTAATCTTCAGCAACCCATGCTTGTCGTAAGAGGTAAGCCTTGGGTGGTCAGGCTTGCTGACTTGGTTGATGCATGTCATCGTGTTCCAACTTTTCACATTATTTCATGAAGGCCAGGACCCAGGAAGATCTGGGTAAGAATAGGTTTTCAGCAATCCATGTGGATTATCTGGTCCAGACTTGATTATTTAGAGGCCGTTCTCATATAGGTGGAATATTGCTAAGAGCGGCAGTAAAAAACAAACAAACAAACCTGATGTAAGAGATAGAATTCAACTTCAGAACATATTGTCATATACACAGGCATATGTACAGTGTAAAAGCACTCAGTGGCAGTATTCAGAAGAACTACCAATACCCACAGTGCTATGAAGGGAATATGCCAGTACTGAGGGGCAGTATACAGGAGACCTACCAGTACTGAGGGGCAGTGTACAGGAGACCTACCAGTACTGAGGGGCACGAGACCTACCAGTACTAAGGGGCAGTATACAGGAGACCTACCAGTACTGAGGGGCAGGAGACCTACCAGTACTAAGGGGCAGTGTACAGGAGACCTACCAGTACTGAGGGGCAGAAGACCTACCAGTACTAAGGGGCAGTATACAGGAGACCTACCAGTACTGAGGGGCAGGAGACCTACCAGTACTAAGGGGCAATGTACAGGAGACCTACCAGTACTAAGGGGCAGAAGACCTACCAGTACTAAGGGGCAGTATACAGGAGACCTACCGGTACTGAGGGGCAGGAAACCTACCAGTACTAAGGGGCAATGTACAGGAGACCTACCAGTACTAAGGGGCAATGTACAGGAGACCTACCAGTACTAAGGGGCAGAAGACCTACCAGTACTGAGGGGCAGAAGACCTACCAGTACTGAGGGGCAGTATACAGGAGACCTACCAGTACTGAGGGGCAGTGTACAGGAGACATCCGAGTACTAAAGGCAGGAGACCTACCAGTACTAAGGGGCAGTGTACAGGAGACCTACCAGTACTGAGGGGCAGTGTACAGGAGGCCTACTGGTACTGATGGGTAGTGTACAAGAGACCTACCAGTACTGAGGGGCAGGAGACCTACCAGTACTAAGGGGCAGTGTACAGGAGACCTACCAGTACTGAGGGGCAGTTTACAGGAGACCTACCAGTACTGAGGAGCAGTATGCAGGAGACCTTCCAGTACTTAGGGGCAGGAGACCTACCGGTACTGAGGGGCAGTGTACAGGAGACCTACCAGTACTGAGGGGCAGTATACAGGAGACCTACCAGTACTGAGGGGCAGTGTACAGGCGTCCTCCACTTCATACTGACAAAGATGGCCGTCGTATCCCGGGGGACAAATGCATGTGACAAGGTGCGGCTCGTTGATCCAGATGGACTCCATACAGGTCCCGCCATGCTCACACGGGTTTGGGTTGCAGAAGTCTGGAATAGAAGACATTTGGTGCATCACTGATGAGTGACTGAGTGAGTATGGTTTTATGCCGCTTTTAGCAATATTCCAGCGATATCACGGAGGGGGACACCAGAAATGGGCTTCACACATTTTACCCATGTCGGGAATCGAACCCGGGTCTTCAGTGTGATAAGCGAACACTTTAACCACTAGGCTACCCGACCGCCCCACATCACTGATGAAATAGGATAAGTGACACATTGCTGGATATAATGTCAACCATATTCAACAAGTGACATTCAACAGCAACCATCCAGACGACATAATCTGATATTTATTCAGACACCTAAGTTACACCTAACACCTAAGTTACTATTTCCATCTTTTTGTCCGATCGTGTAATGTAAGTCAAATGACATCTCATGCATGAACAATCTTTGTCACGGGTTGTTGCCTAGCATTATATGTCCATATTTGAAACAAAGGTAGTGAATTAGTGCTTAAAACGTTAAAAAAAACATGATTTAACCAAAGACTTTCGTCTAAATCTTACATATATTGTACAGGACGGTATCCATTTGCTGTAAATTGATTGGCTGCCTTAGGTCATGTGCCTGATTTTGACCAATCACGATCTTTGTATGAGATTATGGCAAAAGCGTCACTTGAAACCGATTTCTTTCCACTAAAATTGCATGTTACAGCTATGAAAATACTCCTGGAGGGGTTACTGTAATATTATTGAAGTTCAGAACTTTCTAACGTTACCAAACATCAAATGAATCTTCGCACATGTTATTTATTCAAAATTTTGTCACTGAGCGGAAAGCCACTATTATCAGGAAATATGTGATGATAGATCATACTTAAAATTTTTGGGTCATCATTTTCTGATTACTTTAACAATCAAAATAATTTCAATTATGAAATCGTAAAATCGCAACAATTTTCACTTCCTTGGTGCTTATCTGGACGTTATGAATGTGTCAGCTTAATTTGTTTTATTTAAAACAAACTAATTAAATTATTAATGCATTATTTATATAATGTGACAAACATAACTTTCATATTAATAAACAGTAGTATCAGACCGTTCAAATGGTGTATGACATGTAGTTGCAAAGATGTTTTACAATCTGATAATTTCCTTGCCAAATGTTGGCTTCATGTCTCCCCACAGAGTCTCTGGGAACTCAGTGTGATGGCAGTAATAGCTTCTAGTTGACTGGTTGTGTGTTGTACCGGTAATTTATATAGCAAGAGTATGTCTCCCTGCTTCACCTAAAATGTTTGGGCCGACAGTTTTTGAAATGTGGCCCTTAATGTTATATAACAAACAAACAAGTCCCTATTATTTGGAAAAATTTGGAGAGGCTCACTACAAGATTCATAGAGAGGCTCATGTCAGCAAAATCGCCACTGACTCAGTGGACTACAAACATTTCCTGTCGGGTTATAGCAGAAGAACCCTCAGGTCAACTCTGACGGCCTTAGCAGAACATCACCTTGATCACTGATGTCCTCACCATAACATCCCTTTGATCACGGATGACCTCACCATAACATCCCTTTGATCACTGATGACCTCACCATAACATCCCCTTGATCAGTGATGACCTCACCATAACATCCCCTTGATCACTGATGACCTCACCATAACATCCCCTTGATCAGTGATGACCTCACCATAACATCCCTTTGATCACTGATGACCTCACCAAAACATCCCCTTGATCACTGATGTCCTCACCATAACATCCCCTTGATCACTGATGACCTCACCATAACATCCCCTTGATCACTGATGACCTCACCACAGATGATCTCACCATAATATCACCTTGGTCACTGATGACCTCACCATGACATCCCCTTAGTCAAGATGACCTCACCATGACATCCCCTTAGTCAAGATGACCTCACCATGACATCCCCTTGGTGAAGATGACCTCACATAGCATCCCCTTGATCACTGATGACCTCACCAAAACATCCCCTTGATCACTGATGTCCTCACCATAACATCCCCTTGATCACTGATGACCTCACCAAAACATCCCCTTGATCACTGATGACCTCACCATAACATCCCCTTGATCACTGATGACCTCACCAAAACATCCCCTTGATCACTGATGTCCTCACCATAACATCCCCTTGATCACTGATGACCTCACCAAAACATCCCCTTGATCACTGATGATCTCACCATAATATCACCTTGGTCACTGATGACCTCACCATGACATCCCCTTAGTCAAGATGACCTCACCATGACATCCCCTTGGTGAAGATGACCTCACATAGCATCCCCTTCATCACTGATGCCCTGCAAGTGTTCCCCTAGGTCACTGATGCCCTGCTAGTGTTCCCCTACATCACCGATGCCCTGCTAGTGTTCCCCTACATCAATGATGACCTGCAAGTGTTCCCCTAGGTCACTGATGCCCTGCAAGTGTCCCCCTACATCACTGATGCCCTGCAAGTGTTCCCCTACATCACCGATGACCTGCAAGTGTCCCCCTACATCACTGATGCCCTGCAAGTGTTCCCCTAGGTCAATGATGCCCTGCAAGTGTACCCCTAGGTCACTGATGCCCTGCAAGTGTTCCCCTAGGTCAGTGATGCCCTGCAAGTGTTCCCCTACATCACTGATGACCTGCAAGTGTTCCCCTAGGTCACTGATGCCCTGCAAGTGTTCCCCTAGGTCAGTGATGCCCTGCAAGTGTTCCCCTACATCACCGATGCCCTGCAAGTGTTCCCCTAGGTCACTGATGCCCTGCAAGTGTTCCCCTAGGTCACTGATGCCCTGCAAGTGTTCCCCTACCTCTCTCCTCCTGGCAGTCCACCACCATGTTGTTGTAGAACCACTGGGCAGAGCACTCCCCACAGAAGCTGACCTGGCACTGCGCCCCTGGGAAGGCCCGACATGTGGCACCTGCACAGGGGTTGGTGGAGCACGTTGCAATGGGCTTGTCACATGGACATGGGCTAATGAACTGGTCCACGTCAAAACAGAACCGTGAGGATGGCAGTGATGTCTGGACAGACATGTTCACAGGAACCATTCCTGGAGAATAGAAACATTTTATCTAAAACAGTCATTTCTTACTGAGGAAACAGCTAGCCTGCCTTTCTGCATGGTGTACAGCACAATGATTATTTCAGGACAGAACATTCTCTGGTGGATCACTTGTGATTTTGTCTGCATTTCTAGATGTTGTATGTTTCAAGATAGTATATACAGCAAGGATTTATCTGGGATTTCAAACTGTGCCTTTGGCAAATTGGGAAAAAAACTGTGATATTGTTCACAATTAGATTATAAACATTTTCTTAATTTAGTAAATTCTGAGAAATTGCGAAATTTTATTTCACATTGGTAATACTTACTGTTATTTGCTGCAGACTTGGAGCTGAACTTTAACCTCTGTACAGGTCTAGATAAATCCTTGTATAGTAATAGAGTTGGGAGTTGTTTGGAATTTCATCATTGATCATTTGTAATAAGAAGTCCATTTCAACTGATCAATTGATGATAAATTTCTATGAGGTAGATTGCCAGAAATTTCCAATTTTTAGCATAATAAAATACTCAAGCAAGCCTGTTCCATGAAAATATGTAAGTTTGACCTACCTGTGACATCCTTGATGTTGGTGGCCCAGTACTGCTCCACCCACTGGGAAGGGAGGGGTTCCAGCCCGGGGCAGACTCGGGGCAGAGACATCAAGAAGCCCTTTCCTTGCCGCTTGAGGATGTCGAAGATCTTCATGGAGTAGATGGTGGCGTACGGGCCATTGTTGAGGTAGTTGCAGTACTCAGCATCATACCCATGTACAGTGAAGCCATATTGATCATAGCCATCCCGGTTCAAACCTGCCAGGAAACAAATGCACAGATTATAACTCTGCAAGCCTGAAGGAGCTATTGATATATTGCTGTATTCATTGTGATTGTCTCCTTACCATCCTCATCTATACTCCATTGAAAGGTATCAACACTTCACTTTCACACCTCCTGTCCTCAAGATTCTCCCCATCCAACCCAAATGCCCGACTGATATAGGCCTGCACCACTCCTGGTGAGTATAACTCTGACATCCACTCCCCACCCTGCGTGAAGCCAAGCATAGATCTACCCCTTCTCAACCCCTGTGAAAAGCCAAGTATAATCTGCCCTTTCTCAACCCCTGTGAGAAGCCAAGCATAGATCTGCCTCCTCTCAACCCCTGTGAGAAGCATAGATCAGGAAAAGCTCTCACCTCCACGTGTGAGACACCACTGGTTCAGTCCATCCCTCCCAAACCTTCCTGACGTGTCTGGGTTACCACTCCTGTCTCGGCCTTCAGTGTTGAAACCATGGAGATCATATCCATCCCGGTCAAGGCCAAACCTTCCGATCTCATTCACATCATATCCATATCTGTTGACACCATCTCTGTTAAACCCTGGAGAAAATATCACAACTATCAGGCAACAAAATCCTCAAACTCTTGACCATATTCCTCACATGTTCTGAATATTTTAAGCGACAACAATGTTAGGTTTTTAGTTTGCACAAGGAGGGGTAATAAATGCATTATGGGGTAATTTTGCCTGACTAGAAATTCCTCCTTAAAAAATATTCTTACTATTCAAGCTTTAAGAATAATACTTTTATGAGAAGAAAATTAACAAGATTAAGTCAACAAAATCTATACAACCCATGCAAAATTTATCTTCAGTAAACGTACCATCTAGATTATAACCAAATATGTCATATCCAAGCCTGTCATATCCATCCTCATCATACCCGAACTGGTCATAGCTGTCCACGCCATACGCCAACTCAGGGTTGATGTCCCCTCGTTGCACACCTGGCCTTGATGGCCTCAGGACAAGGTCAGTCTTGTTACACGGGTGACCTTTAGAAGGGAGAACATAGGTCACACACAGATTGTCAAGGTCGAACACATCCCGAGGAGCTACATTGAAAGGAATCATGGGAATGCTCCCAAAGGCTGCTGGGAATTTGAACATGTTCTGATCCTTCAGCTGCCAGGTCCAGTAGAGGTGGTCGATGTAGGCATGAATAGCGAGAAACACTGGGTCATATACACTGGATGTGGTCGCCATGTCCCCGCCGATGAAGGTGTGGAGATAGGCGACGTATGTCTCCAGACAAAGACTCATCTCCATGTAGTCTTCGCTGGCCAGTGCTAATGCCAGTTCTAGCTGTGATGGCAGGTGGACACTTGTGTTAAAACTTCTCATTACACATGGCGCCCACGTCCCAGGGCCTCCGAACGGTAAGTCGGACACGCAATTGTCGGACCCTTCGCCGTCTCCACCGAAGTAGCTTGGCTGCCACACAATCGCGTCAGCCATGTTGCCGATATCTGTGGTGAAGTCGAAGTATGGGATGCTGATGTCGCAGTCAACCTCCTGGAGCTTCCTTTCAATGTCGCGCAGGAAGTAGCGATGCCAGGGAAGGAAGTAGGCCCCCCCGCTGGCGTGCATGCTGTGTGTCATGTAGAGGTCCCGCAACGACTCCCACACGCTGGTGGTGTTGTCTTCACGCAGGATGCGGACTGCATTCTGGAAACGGACCATCTCGATCCTCGTCATATCCCGGATCTCTTTCCTCACACTGCGGTGCTTACAGCTGCAGGAAAACAAACAAGGGTCTTGTCATGCCTGTTTTGGTATGCAGCAAAATGATTACAATTCTGTGGTATTTCAGGGAGAAACATTCATTTTGTCCAATTAATTATCATCTAATGAAAACATCTCACAACCACATCAGGTTTCACATCTCAGGCGTTTAATATGCTTAACTCACAACTCAATCTTCTGCACTCTACCTATCCCACCCACTCACCTGCACTCCACCTGTCCACCAGGCAGACAGGAACAGTCCTCACACCCGAGACGGAACTTCGAGTCCACTGGCTCAATAAGCCCTCCCACCACACAAGCACCTGCTGTGACACACCCAGCCTCCTCACAGGTCATCCCCGGGTAGAAGCTGATCACCTCTGTCTCAAAATCTCCATCTGGTTGACGGTGCAGAGACTTGCAGGCTCCAACATGAAGTTTCTGAATAACACACATGCCCTGTTAGTAATGCAAAGCCTTTTTTCATCCTACTAAATGGTTTACATATTCTGATAGTTAAATCCAGTAACACCCACATCTGATCTAAAGTATTTATCACAGTGACTTAAACCTCACAGTAGATCTCCACTCTCTATCCCAGTCACTCATACCTCACAGAAGATCTCTTGTCTCTATCCCAGTCCCTCATACCTCACATCTGATCTCTAGTCTCTATACCACTGACACATACCTCACATCAGATCTCTGGTCTCTATACCACTCATACATACCTCTCATCTGACCTATAGTCTCTGTACCACCGGTACATACCTCACATCTGATCTCAAGTCCCTATACCACTGACGCATACCTCACATCTGATGTCTAGTCTCTATCCCAGTCACTCATACCTCACATCTGATCTCTGGTCTCTATACCACTCATACATACCTCACACCTGATCTCTAGTCTCTATACCACTCATACATACCTCACATCTGATCTCTAGTCTCTATATCACTGATACATACCTCACACCTGATCTCTAGTCTCTATACCACCAGTACATACCTCACATCTGATCTCTAGTCTCTATACCACTGACGCATACCTCACATCTGATGTCTAGTCTCTATCCAAGTCACTCATACCTCACATCTGATCTCTGGTCTCTATACCACTGACGCATACCTCACATCTGATCTCTAGTCTCTATCCCAGTCACTCATACCTCACATCTGATCTCTAGTCTCTATACAACTGGTATATACCTCACATCTGATCTCTAGTCTCTATACAACTGGTATATACCTCACACCCGATCTCTCACCACTCATACATACCTCACATCTGATCTCCAGCTGCTGGTCACTCTGCACAATGTCCACCAGTGTGGTAGAATATCGTCGGTAGCAACAGGCACCATGCATTGAGGTGTCATTGCACTGATCCATGGTGGGATAGTTGTTGATGTTGCCTCCACAACCTTAAACAAGAATCAGGATTCAATACAGCTAACCCTAAAAAGCACACTCCTGACACCAGGCATCATATACACCACATGTCATCTACATATCATCTACCTACAAATAGGAAAATATAGAAGTGGCAGGTGAAGGTATCAAATCCCTACCTGTGTAGTTAAAGGTGTCAAATCCCTACCTGTGTAGTTAAAGGTGTCAAATACCTACCTGTGTAGTTAAAGGTTTCAAATCCCTAGTTGCATGTGTAGTTACATGTGTTAAATACCTACATGTGTAGTTACATGTGTTAAATCCCTACCTGTGTAGTTCCATGTGTTAATTCCCTACCTGTGTAGTTACATGTGTTAAATCCCTACCTGTGTAGAAACATGTGTTAATTCCCTACCTGTGTAGTTACATGTGTTAAATACCTACATGTGTAGTTACATGTGTTAAATCCCTACCTGTGTAGTTACATGTGTGAAATCCCTACCTGTGTAGTTACATGTGGAAAATCCCTACCTGTGTAGTTACATGTGTGAAATACCTACCTGTGTAGTTTAAAGGTTTCAAATCCCTAGTTGCATGTGTAGTTACATGTGTTAAATGCCTACCTGTGTAGTTCCATGTGTTAATTCCCTACCTGTGTAGTTACATGTGTTAAATCCCTACCTGTGTAGAAACATGTGTGAAATCCCTACCTGTGTAGTTACATGTGTAAAATCCCTACCTGTGTAGTTAAAGGTGCAAAATCCCTACCTGTGTAGTTACATGTGTTAAAACTCCTACCTGTGTAGTTACACGTGTTAATTCCCTACCTGTGTAGTTGCGTGTGTTAAATCCCTACCTGTGTAGTTACATGTGCGAAATCCCTACCTGTGTGGTTACATGTGTTAAATGCCTACCTGTGTAGTTACATGTGTGAAATCCCTACCTGTGTAGTTACATGTGTGAAATCCCTACCTGTGTAGAAACATGTGTGAAATCCCTACCTGTGTAGTTACATGTGTAAAATCCCTACCTGTGTAGTTAAAGGTGTCAAATCCCTACCTGTGTAGTTACATGTGTTAAAACTCCTACCTGTGTAGTTACACGTGTTAATTCCCTACCTGTGTAGTTACATGTGTGAAATCCCTACCTGTGTAGTTACATGTGGGAAATCCCTACCTGTGTAGTTACATGTGTTAAATCCCTACCTGTGTAGTTACATGTGTGAAATCCCTACCTGTGTAGTTACATGTGTGAAATCCCTACGTGTAGTTACATGTGCGAAATCCCTACCTGTGTAGTTACATGTGTGAAATCCCTACCTGTGTAATTACATGTGTTAATTCCCTACCTGTGTAGTTACATGTGTGAAATCCCTACCTGTGTAGTTACATGTGCAAAATCCCTACCTGTGTAGTTACATGTGTTAATTCCCTACCTGTGTGGTTACATGTGGGAAATCCCTACCTGTGTAGTTACATGTGCAAAATCCCTACCTGTGTAGTTACATGTGTTAATTCCCTACCTGTGTGGTTGTGTGTGTTAAATCCCTACCTGTGTAGTTACATGTGGGAAATCCCTACCTGTGTAGTTACATGTGTGAAATCCCTACATGTGTAGTTACATATGTTAAATTCCTACCTGTGTAGTTACATGTGTAAAATCCCTACATGTGTAGTTACATGTGTTAAATTCCTACATATGTAGTTACATGTGTTTAATCCCTACCTGTGTAGTTACACATGTTTAATCCCTACATGTGTAGTTACATGTGTTTAATCCCTACATGTGTAGTTACATGTGTTTAATCCCTACCTGTGTAGTTACATGTGTTAAATCCCTACCTGTGTAGCTAAAGATGTCACATACCTACCTTTCTAGATAAATGTGTAAAACTCCTACCTGTATAGTTAAAGGTGTCAAATCCCTACAAGTGTAGTTAAATGTGTAAATTCCTATCTGTGTAGTTAAAGGTGTCACATACCTACCTTTCTAGTT
Source organism: Haliotis rufescens (assembly GCF_023055435.1). Taxonomy (NCBI): domain Eukaryota; kingdom Metazoa; phylum Mollusca; class Gastropoda; order Lepetellida; family Haliotidae; genus Haliotis; species Haliotis rufescens. The sequence goes on along the minus strand of NW_025964212.1, from coordinate 2,751,387 downwards.
AAATGTGTAAAACACCTACCTGTTTAGTTAAAGGTGTCAAATCCCTACCAGTGTAGTTAAAGGTTTCAAATTCCTACCTGTGTGGTTTAAGGTGTTAAATCCCTATCTGTGTAGTTAAAGGTGTCAAATTCCTACCTGTGGAGTTAAAGGTGTCAAATTCCTACCTGTGTAGTTAAAGGTGTCACATCCTTGGGAAAATCGGTTGTAGAAGTAGCGTGGGATGGTCTGGTTGCAGGATCCTGGCTCTGGGCCCCAGACACATGGGTTCCGTCGTGTCTGACATGTCGGGCCATCATATGGAGGCTGACACTGACACTGGAAGCTGCCGGCAGTAGGTTCAAGGTCATGGCAGGAGCCATGTGCAGAGCAGGGGGAACTTAGGCAGGGAGCTGTGGAGACAGTGAGTCAGAGGTCAACAAGGCAGACACAATAACCACCATAAGGGTGAAACAAACCATCACATATTTCTCTCAATCCTTTACAATGTCGCCTTCCTTCTGGCAGTGACTGTCAGTATCACATTCTCATATTATTATGTCATAGTGTCGTCATGGTCTCAGTCATTGTGATGTCATAGAATCATGGTGTTGTCATAGTGATCATTGTGATCACAGCAGCCAGCAATACCATAGCCATATTACGTCAGTCTGCTGCACTGGAGCCATACCACAGCAGTCTGCTACACTGGAGCAATACCACAGCAGTATGAAATACTGTAGCCATACCACAGCAGTCTGTAAGACTGTAGCCATACCACAGCAGTCTGCTACACTGTAGCCATACCACAGCAGTCTGCTACACTAGAGCCATACCACAGCAGTCTGCTTCACTGGAGCCATACCACAGCAGTCTTAAAGACTGTAGCCATACCACAGCGACCTGCTATACCGGATTTTCCACTACATCTCCAAATTACCAGCTGATTATAGACAAAGAATGGGAGCTCAGTGGTGTGTAGACGGGTTACGATGTCCGACACCAGAGAGTGTCCTGGGTCACATGACTAGCTACAGTCAGGTCTCGCAGACCAGAATATGGACTACAGCCAACACATATATAGCTATATCACAGCAGTATACAACACTGTAGCCACAGCAGTATGTAGTACAATGGCCATATCACAGCAGTATGCAATACTATAGCCATATCACAGCAGTATGTAGTACAATAGCCATATCACAGCAGTATTCAGTACTATAGCCATATCACAGCAGTATGTGGTACCATAGCCATATCACAGCAGTTTGCGGTACGATAGCCATATCACAGCAGTATGTAGTACAATAGCCATATCACAGCAGTATGTAGTACAATAGCCATATCACAGCAGTATGTAGTACAATAGCCATATCACAGCAGTATTCAGTACTATAGCCATATCACAGCAGTATTCAGTACTATAGCCATATAACAGCAGTATGTAGTACTACATGTATAGCCATATCACAGCAGTATTCAGTACTATAGCCATATCACAGCAGTATGTAGTACTATAGCCATACCAAAGCAATATTCAGTACTATAGCCATATCACAGCAATATTCAGCACTATAGCCATACCAAAGCAATATTCAGTACTATAGCCATATCACAGCAGTATGTAGTACTATAGCCATATAACAGCAATATTCAATACTATAGCCATATCACAGCTGAGCAGTATGGCATTCTATAGCCATATCACAGCAATATTCAGTACTATAGCCATATCACAGCAATATTCAGTAGTATAGCAATATCACAGCAGTATGCAGTACTATAGCCATATCACAGCAGTATGCAGTATTATAGCCATACCCAGCAATATTCAGTACTATAGCCATATCACAGCAATATTCAGTACTATAGCCATATCACAGCAGTATGCAGTACTATAGCCATATCACAGCAGTATGCAGTACTATAGCCATATCACAGCAGTTATAGTACTATAGCCATACCAACAGGTAATACTATAGCTATATCACCGCCATAATATAGCTGGAATATTGTTGAGCATGGCTTTAAACAACAAACAAACAAAACTATAGCCTTATCATAGCAGCCTGCAACATTAAAACTTTCCAGAATAAATTGCCTTTTTATACCATCGTGAGTTACATACTTTCATAAAAGTCACATAAAGCTTATTCAAGGATGGCCTTGACGATGAGGTCAGGTGTTCCTCAATTATCATAAAATCTCCAATCTCCGAGGTCATAAACCGTAAGCATGCTAATTTCAAAAGTAATGACCTTGACCTTCTGAGTCAACCAATCACATAACAGATTAAACCCTTTAACTACAGTATTTCTTTTAGTTTAATGTGTACCCCCTCTAGCGGATTCAGTATTTTGAATTAAAAAAATCAAATATTAAGCGCAGAAAAAAATTACACCGTACCTCTTCAACGATTTCCGGTAAACGAACGGGTGATAAGACACTTGGTCATGTACAAATTTGAAATTTGAGATAAAAAATCACCAGACATGATGATTTACCGTTTTAAGTATTTTCTGTTTTGCTAGGCATTGTTTTACATGCAGGGATTAAGATTACCTTGTGCATTTTCTCGTAAACTAAGCCAGAAACAGCAATCAGCTGTACACACGTTTTCTTGAAATCTACAGGTGATTTGGTTAAAACTTACCCAATGATATAACTTTAAAGGATTTTTATGCAAGGATCGGGAAATATTGCATCTGAAACTATTTTTTTATCGGGAATATTATATTCCAATATCACGTTATTTTAGTCGCAGCTTTTACTAAATATATTTAAAATAATAATAACCCTAAGCGTAGCATTTCGGTGCCGCTGATCGCTATTGCCGGTTATTTTTCTTCACATGGAACAATTTGACCAGTCACCGTCGAGGCTCCCGCACACATGATCGCGAGAGATCTACATGTGGACATAGAATCATCAAACTACAACAAATATGACTTTTAACAAGACAAAATATGGCATTTATGATATATGTATCCATTCTCTGTCAACTGAAGTTCATTTCAAGGCATCAATAGCAGTAATCTGACCATGTTCACACACGATTTTGCCTTAATTAATTAAAACAATATTAAACGGAATTTTGAATAAAACTAATGAAATAAGTTACAAACATAAGTCGAGATATACAATGAACACTTTTTACATTGTGTACTTCAGTACGAATTTGTTGATATGGTATTTCCGGTGTTACGTGCTCACGGAAATTTCTTTGCGTTGGGGGGAAAAAACATCAAAACTCATTATGGCGTGTATAATCCGCACCCCCTTCTACACAGATGTGTTTTTTTGGGGAAAAAGTGCGCAGTATAGGCAAGAAAATATGGTATACAGGGTTATATGACATTGTGTAAATTCTGACTTGTACAGTAAGCATTTAGAAGAAATAATTGGATATTCCTAACAAGCACCATGACAACATTTTCAAAATCAAAACCTTCCTTCATTACAAAGGACTTTAAAAAAATCCTGAATATTTGAAAAAAATATGTCTGGTTGTTTTTGAGAAGAGATTGGCGAGAAGACTGTATGTTTACGAAACTGAGCCACTGCGGCAACCATTTTGAAATTTTCCTGTGAAAAGGATATTGATATGTCCAGTAGATTTGTAGAAGAAACAAATTTAAGTTTCAGTGCTAATGAATCATCATGATCATATTGACAGATGAAGACCTATAACATAAGCTCACACTGACAAGGTGGGATGAAAAGTATTGAAATTAAAAACAAATACAAATTCAAATTGCAAGAAAATTTAATTCATAAACTGATGCATCTGTGGACTTCACATAAATCTACTGTTTACTGAGAATAACTGTCACATTAAGTATTGAGGTGAAATGAGTGGTAGCGAGTATGAACTATCGTCACTCACTCTGACAGGACGGTATGTCCGGGCGCACGCTACATTCTGGTTGGCCGCCCTGAAACACAGATGTATGCTGATATTACATGGCAAGCAGGACAAAGGGAGACAACTGGACTGAAGAAAAAAACATACCACCACACAAAGAGGTTTATGTTGAATCTGATTTTTCCAATCTTAAATTTAATTATTTGTTTTACTTATAATGATGATCCGAGTGACACTTTCTTAAAGACAAGTATTCAGCTAGTTTGAGAAAGAAGTACACACCACACACTGACAGACCGTACACAGGTCACGTGACCAGGTCTGTCCCTCCTCGTAGACCACTCCGCCGTGGGAACATAGGGGGCGACACTCGCATGTCTCTAGGAACGCCACTCGGTTACTCAGGTCTGTATTCTGAAGAAGAACATCAACATGACAGTTATCACACATCACACAACAGACCTTCACATCCTAAGCCTTCCTATATTAGCTCAAATAAGGTCCAGATAACAAGTACCGTATTCGACGTAATAAGCGCCCCGTCCTAATAAGCGCCACGGCGATATTGGCTAATATATTGGCACGTGAACAATCCCAATTAGCACCCCTTCCAATTGATCAATTTACAAAAGATGTATTTATTCGTGTTTAATACGCACTCGTGTGTTATATGCACCCTTAATTATGGGCAATTAAATTCTGGAAAAATATATCTGTCGTACATAAACATTTCAGGCTGTCAGCATAAACCACGAAATTTATCTTTCAAGGTTTTTTTTCACCAAAATACCATTCTAATAAGAGCCCCTTCTTTCTAATTTTGAGAGAGCCCTGGGCACTTATTACATCAAATACGGTATACTTACAATTCCAGCTTTGATACTAAATACAGTGTTCCCTCGTTATTGCGCTCTTCAATATAGCGCTAACTTGGCTATATTCGCTGAAGGGATACGATGTGGGTTTTTTTAAAGCGCATATTAATACTCGATACATCTCTTTTTACACTATGAATCATAAATAACTTCTATTCTAATCATTTTTGAAACTCTGAAACGTGCAACGTAGATTGTGTTAGGTAGGCAGAGCATGTATACTGTTTTGTTGGTCATCTACCACTTACGACTCGACCTTCGTTAAACCGCTGATCATCTATAACGCTCATCAATTATTTGGACCCCGAAGGTAGCGTTGTAGCGAGGGATCACTGTATGCAGAAAATGTTATTTTTGTAATTTTCAGAAAAATGATTATTTCAGGGTTCTTTCTGCTTTCTGTAGAAAAATTCTTTAAAGTGGAACAAAAAGCTTGCATATAAAATTCAATTTATCATAGGTTCCAGAATAGGGCTTCAAAGAGTACTCGAGTACTCGGGCACGGGCCGAGTTTAGTGGGACTCGAGTCCAGTTTGAAGGACTCAAGTACTCGACCAAGGGAGATAACTCTAATTTGGTCGACTTTCAATAAGTTAATAGAAACGTGTCTTCATGTAACTTTCTTTTTCATGGATCATCAATTAAATCAAATAAAAGTGTCAATAGCTTTTCTTTTAATAATTTTTCGCAACACTATTCTTATTTACAGCCATTTTATAAGGATATTTCCTGGTTTAAAAAAGTACTTTATTTCTTGTTTAAAAGGGATGTTTTACGAAACTATTTTACTGTTGCAATCAGTAGACCTTTTCATTCTAAATTAGCGTCGTAACGTTAATCATTATCAATTCAATATTTTTATAAGATATTTGTAACTGGACATCACTTTATTGAATATCAACATTATGTTAGTGTATCTCATTCTAACTATCTCTTCAAATGTCGGGAGAACGTCTTATAGAAGTCAACTATAAATTTACAAGCCAAGTAATCTTTCAATGTTTTGTTTTCAATTAAGAAAATGGTAAATACTGACTTGTGAATTTGTGATAACATTGAAAATGTTACTTTTAACTTATAATATATATTTTGTCATTTATTGACAATTTCCTTCGGCGCTGGCATTAAATGATCTTATTTATCATATAAGGTATACCTAAGAAGCCAGCCCGCCAAAATCCAGCCAATCACCAATCGCAACTTACATCAAGTGATGATCACGTGTGCAATATTATTTTCACCCTGAACATGGAGTGTGTTACATTGGGATGTAAACGATTTCTTTTCCCAAGTTGACAAATTCTATTTCAATGAAGCTTCTGGGAATCAGCACACAAATTTCAAAGGTATTTTATTTGATACGCAATCACATTGTCTACAATGTCATTGTGACTCTTTCACTTTGTATAAGATAGGATAATTGACAATTTTATTGAACAGATGTATAATTGCGGGTACTCGAGCACGAGCTGGGTCTTACCCCTCGGGTACTCAGGTCCATATTTTTGGACCCATTGAAGCCCTATTCCAGAGTCTAAAATGTCCCTTACACACCTGCCATAATACAGTGGTCCCTCGCTACAACGCTACCAATGGGGTCCAAATAATTGGTGGGCGTTATAGATGATGAGCCGTTTAACCGAGGCCGAGGCGGGGGAGCGCGCTCGGCAAATCTCAAATCATCAATATGTGTTTATCTCACGTCACGTCAAAATAGTATATATTTTTATGGACCAAGATCTACCTGTAATATCATTCATTTATTAAATCTGTCACATTTCACAATGTCTGAAATACGTATTCCATTTCAATTTATCATTTTTTATCGATAAATTAAAAAACTATTCACTATTTCCCGCGATGTTATTGAAAATAAAATTCTCGGACACACATTTCGACAACGGGTCCGCATCGAACATGTCAAAGAGCAAAATAAAGACGTTTTAAGCAAATCTTTAAATATAATATACAAAGTGATAAATAAAATCAAGAAAAATATATCTAAAAGTAATCAAACTTACATCTAAGATATTATTTCCATCGTTTCGTGCGATCGCGTGTAATGTAAGTCAAATGACATCTCGGCTTTCGTCGCCTTGAATTCTCGGCTCGGACACAACGTTTAATGCAAAAATATATGTATGAAAAATCTTTGTCACAGCTCGTAACCTAGCACGATACATTCGCGAAGTTCCATATTTTTAATATATATCGTGATTTCCTGCTTAAAACGTTCAGAATAACACGATTTAACAAAAAATCTTTCGCCAACTTCTGAAATTTATCAAACACGAGCTTGGTATCACAGCTATAATTTGATTGGCTGCCTGAGGTCACGTGCTCAAAATTGACCAATCATGAAACTTGTAGCAGATTTCGGCAAGAAAGCGTCATTAGAAACAAATTTTAATCCAATGAAATCGCTTGTTATGACTACGGAAAAAAACCAGGCGATGTTACGAAAGCGCGATTACGAAATGAATGACCGCCGTGTTGTGACAGCAACTACATGTGTGTGACAGTGTCGCCTCAAATTGGATTGCCCACTAATTAAGAATATAAACTTCGCTTGTGGTTCTCTTTTATTGCAATCATGCGCTTCTAAGATCAAAGGATGTATAGTGTGAAAAGTTAACTAGTTGAACAATCGTATTTCCGGGACTTGCCGCGGATGTTTTCAAACAGATTAGCCTATTAGAACTCCATTCAGCGATAAACGGTTGATTATGCAATGAGAAGCGTTATGTGCAAATGAACAATGAACAACAATACAATTATTTCTGTGTAAAACTCTCAGTAATAAAAGTGTACATAAATTTTGGGAGCCATGCGTTACCGCGCGTAGTAACCCAGGTAGCGCTTTATCGAAGAGCGCAATAGCGAGGGATCACTGTATAAATATCAACATATCTCTACGTTCAAAAATAACAGTGGATACCATTAACAACATTAATTGTACCTGAGATTTGAGCGTATCCACGGTGATGACGAGCTGTGCTAGCTGTCTCTCCAGCAGCAACACTCGATCTTCTAGGTTGTCATCCCGCCTGACACTGCGTCCTGTGCCGCGCCCCGTGCCACGCCTTGCACCCTGACCGTCATCTGACTGTATCTGTGTCGCACCTACAGTCAACAAAGTGACAAGATAGACTAACTACAAGGTGCATATGTCTTTTAACTGTGATTCCAAACTAAGTGCCCTTGTCGTAAGAGGTGACTAACAGGATCATGTGGTCAGGCTCGCTGACTTGGTTGATGCATGCCATCGATCCCAATTGCATGGATCGATGCTCATGATATAAATCACTGGATTGTCTGGTTCAGACTTGATGATTTACAGACCGCCGTCATAAGTCTAAATAAATCCCTGATGTCATTAATAATGTGCCATGTAAATACTTCATAAATATATTTCACAATGTTAACATGTTTTGTTAGTATCTCATTTCAAATTCTTAGTTTCTACGTTACAGAGCACCAGACAGGGTAACAACAAGTACCATCTTTTAACGTCTTTTGGTATGACGCGGCTGGGGATCGACCCCAGACCTTCTGCTCTCCAGGTGGAAGCTCTACCACTAGACCATGGAGGCGGTTCATTTGAAATGTACTTGTATCATATGAATTAAGACCTGGTCATCACAAACCAGCCATGCTGCCTCACCTGAGTGGAGGATGTCTTTACACCTGTCTGTGTGATCACCTGTTGATGGGTACAGCCTCACATCAAACACAATGCCCTGTAGGGGATATAATAGGGGTCAGTAGAAGGGAGGGGCATGGAACCACACATGAAAAACATGTTGAATACAGTTGATACATGAAACACACCTGACACCTGAAACAAACCTGACATATCAAACACACCTGACACATCAAACACACCTGACACATCAAACACACCTGACACATCAAACACACTTGACACCTGACACATCAAACACACCTGGCACATCAAACACACCTGACACATCAAACACACCTGACACATCGAACACACCTGGCACATCAAACACACCTGACACATCAAACACACCTGACACATCAAACACACCTGGCACATCAAACACACCTGACACATCAAACACACCTGACACATCAAACACACCTTATGAATTAAAAACACCTGGTAACAAACACACCTGATGCATCCAAAACACCTGGCACATCAAACACACCTGGCACATCAAACACACCTGACACATCAAACAACTAATAAAGAGACTGTACCTTCATCTGTTTATCAGACTCTGTTTTTCTCCCAACCCACACTTCAGCTCTCTCTGGTGGTGGCGCAAGTGGTTGTCTTAGCGATGTGACATGTGTGCTGTCACAGTCCACAGACACCTGTAAACTGCTTCTATTTAACTTCACCTCCAGAGAGCTCCATTTCCATGCAGGGAGAACCTTCTTGACCACAACCCGCTGGAAAGATTTGGTTCCCTGATAGCGGACCACCACGTTCCCGCTCTTCGTGTTGAGATACGACTCCAAATAAGGCAGCTTCTTCCCAGGTTGGTAAATCTCCAGGAGGCGGATCTTGTGCGCCTCCTCTGTATGGGCTGTGAAGGAAATGCTGATCTCACCATAGATCCTCTTGAGGAACTCGGCTGCTACCTGCTCACTGACATTGAAGCCTGGGAAGTTCTCCGTCACCTGCAGTCCCTGTGGTGACAGTCTCCGCAGCCCCCTCACTGCTGCAACATCATCGACATCAGACAGGACATCGATACCTGGATCGGATAAAGAGGATGTTGTAAAGACTAAAACAACTATAGTGTTCCTCATGTGACTAAGAGCATGATCTAATAACATAAAACATAGTCCTCACAGAGAGCATGATCTAACAGCATCAATCTTTAGTCCTCACAGAGAGCATAATCTAACAACATCAATCGTTAGTCTGCACAGAGTGCATGATCTAACAACATCAATCTTTAGTCCTCACAGAGAACATGATCTAATAACATCAATCTTTAGTCTGCACAGAGAGCATGATCTAACAACATCAATCTTTAGTCTGCACAGAGAGCATGTTCTTACAGCATCAATCTTTAGTCCGCACAGAGAGCATGATCTAACAGCATCAATCTTGAGTCTGCACAGAGAGCATGATCTAACAGCATCAATCTTGAGTCCGCACAGAGAGCATGATCTAACAGCATCAATCTTTAGTCCTCACAGAGAGCATGATCTAACAACATCAATCTTTAGTCCGCACAGAGAGCATGATCCAACAACATCAATCTTTAGTCCTCACAGAGAGCATGATCTAACATCATCAATCTTTAGTCCGCACAGAGAGCATGATCTAACAGCATCAATCTTTAGTCTGCACAGAGAGCATGATCTAACAACATCAATCTTTAGTCCGCACAGAGAGCATGATCTAACAGCATCAATATTAAGTCCTCACAGAGAGCATGATCTAACAGCATCAATCTTGAGTCCGCACAGAGAGCATGATCTAACAACATCAATCTTTAGTCTGCACAGAGAGCATGATCTAACAGCATCAATCTTTAGTCCTCACAAAGAGCATGATCCAACAGCATCAATCTTTAGTCCTCACAGAGAGCATGATCTAACAACATCAATCTTTAGTCTTCACAGAGAGCATGATCTAATAACATCAATCATTAGTCCTCACAGAGAGCATGATCTAACAACATCAATCTTTAGTCTTCACAGAGAGCATGATCTAGTAACATCAATCGTTAGTCCGCACAGAGAGCATGATCTAACAACATCAATATTTAGTCCTCACAGAGAGCATGTTCTTACAAAATTAATCTTTAGTCCTCACAGAGAGCATGATCTAACATCAATCTTTAGTCCTCACAGAGAGCATGGTCTAACAGCATCAATATTAAGTCCTCACAGAGAGCATGATCTAACATCAATCTTTAGTCCACCCAGAGAGCATAATCTAACAACATCAATATAAAGATCAACATGAGCAGTTCACACAATGAGTGCATGATCTTAAGACAGATCTTCATTTGGGCCTGATCCTATATCTATTTCATCATTAATGCATGAAGGCTGAAAATGAGTTGCAGCACATATATCACTGTCCACTATCTTATGAAAAACTTGACATATTTCTGGTGGCACAGAACATGTAGAACAATCCCATAACCATCTTCCCCATGCAAGGGAGTTAACTGACTGTAAAAGGCCAGTTACCACACTTGCCGAACTAGGCAGGAATTAGGGAGTAATATTTTGGCTGAATTAATGAGTCTGTGCATAGGCCAATCCAAATCTGGTTCATAAACTGCTGTGCAACCGCCAACTCGGCATCAACAGATACTTTCCAAATCTGTTCATGATTTTAATCAAGGTTTCATTACCTGTGCGCTTCATTACCCATGTGCTTCATTACCCATGTGCTTCATTACCCATGTGCTTCATTACCCATGTGCTTCATTACCTGTGTGCTTCATTACCCATGTGCTTCATTACCTGTGTGCTTCATTACCCACGTTTTATTACAGATTAGATTTTGATTATTGATCAGATTGTCTTGACTGGGTGCTGCCATTTTGTTTGAAGCAAATGCTAAGTGATATGAGAGGTGGAATCTGATTGGTCAGTAGGAGGGACATAGAAGGGACATAACGTGTAATAGCCACTGGTGGCGCTATGATAGAGCCCAGAAAATCTAGCAAGGGTGGAAACTGGACTCATACAGTAAGTTAACTCCCTTGACTCAGGAAGATGTCCCATAACAGATAAGTATTGACTGGGGAAGTGTCCAGGAGCAAAGTGTTCTAAAATCATGTAAACAAAAGTTGTGCCAACATATACTTCAATGCTTTCAAGTAATAACGTCAAAAACTTGATTCCCCCTAACAGAATTGGCATATTATGGTCAACCATATGATACTAACAAAATGCCTGGAGGATCTACCAAATGTCCCCCACCTAGTTCAGAATATGACAGACCTACAGATCAACCTTTGATCAACAGAGATAAAGGGTATTACTTCTCGTTGCCTATGACTGTATGAAGATCTGATCAATAAACTTTTTTATTTAGTATCTAATCAACTTGTCACAACTGTACAATTTGTTTCATCCTTATCCTTACAGTACATCTGGATTCATTACCCGTGTGCTTCATTACCCGTGTGCTTCATTACCTGTGTGCTTCATTACCCATGTCCTTCATTACCCATGTGTTTCATTACCCGTGTGCTTCATTACCTGTGTGCTTCATTACCCATGTGGTTCACTACCCGTGTGCTTCATTACCTGTGTGTTTCATTACCCATGTGTTTCATTACCCACGTGCTTCATTACCTGCGTGCTTCATTACCCATGTGTTTCATTACCTGTGTGCTTCATTACTCATGTGTTTCATTACCTGTGTGCTTCATTACCCGTGTGCTTCATTACCTGTGTGCTTCATTACCTGTGTGTTTCATTACCTGTGTGCTTCATTACCTGTGTGTTTCATTACCTGTGTACTTCATTACCTGTGTGCTTCATTACCCATGTGCTTCATTACCTGTGTGCTTCATTACTCATGTGTTTCATTACCTGTGTGCTTCATTACCTGTGTGCTTCATTACCCATGTGCTTCATTACCTGTGTGCTTCATTACTCATGTGCTTCATTACCCATGTGCTTCATTACCTGTGTGCTTCATTACTCATGTGTTTCATTACCTGTGTGCTTCATTACTCATGTGTTTCATTACCTGTGTGCTTCATTACCTGTGTGCTTCATTACCCATGCGCTTCATTACCTGTGTGCTTCATTACCTGTGTGCTTCATTACTCATGTGTTCCATTACCTGTGTGCTTCATTACTCATGTGTTTCATTACCTGTGTGCTTCATTACCCATGTGTTTCATTACCTGTGTGCTTCATTACTCATATGTTTCATTACCTGTGTGCTTCATTACCTGTGTTTCATTACCTGTGTGCTTCATTACCTGTGTGCTTCATTACTCATATGTTTCATTACCTGTGTGCTTCATTACCTGTGTTTCATTACCTGTGTGCTTCATTACCTGTGTGTTTCATTACCTGTGTACTTCATTACCTGTGTGCTTCATTACTCATATGTTTCATTACCTGTGTGCTTCATTACTCATGTGTTTCATTACCTGTGTGCTTCATTACCTGTGTTTCATTACCTGTGTGCTTCATTACCTGTGTGCTTCATTACTCATATGTTTCATTACCTGTGTGCTTCATTACTCATGTGTTTCATTACCTGTGTGCTTCATTACCTGTGTTTCATTACCTGTGTGCTTCATTACCTGTGTGTTTCATTACCTGTGTACTTCATTACCCATGTGCTTCATTACCTGTGTGCTTCATTACCAATGTGCATCATTACCCATGTGCTTCATTACCCATGTGCTTCATTACCCATGTGTTTCATTACCCGTGTGCTTCATTACCCGTGTGCTTCATTACCTGTGTGCTAGTTGTTATGCTTACATGCTTACAGTACATTTGGCTTCATCCAATTATCTGTATGCCACTTGTTTTCTATTACCTTGTTGTCGATGTTAATCTGCCGTTTATCACAACATATCATGTTTATATACCTCTCATCACTTGGTTGTTGTCACTCCAGCTTAATAACAGCGTGAGAAACTACATCAAAACATCACTATATGCAATTAAACCAGAATTTGTTATCGATAAAGTTGTGTTTTCCTGTTTTCAAACCTACAGATATCACAGCCACAGCGAAACTGACCACAGCAGGAGTCCTACGGACTAATCTGAAGCCAGCCTGGTTGCTGTGACTGATTATATTCTGGAGGATTAACAACTGATATACAACCTCGTGTACTAACAGAGACTCAGCCAATGAGAGGCCCTACTGTAATTACTCTTGATGCTGTGAGTCTGAGATGTTGACATCCAGGATGAAGCCACAGCTCCATGCAGGCATTACCCCAGCTCAGCATCACCACCGTAATGAGAGTCTGTAAGCTGGACATACATTGGGGTAATCGGTGATGGCACCTTCTGTGAGCCTGACAATCCAGGTGTGATGCTTCAGCTTACGAACTTGTAACATGTTGCACTGCAGGTTGTCAATGAAATACTTGCAGCGAACAGGGTGTAGGGGTGAACAGAGTGTAGGGGTGAATAGGGTGTAGGGGTGAATAGAGTGTAGGGGTCAACAGAGTGTAGGGGTGAATAGGGTGTAGGGGTGAATAGAGTGTAGGGGTCAACAGAGTGTAGGGGTGAATAGGGTGTAGGGGTGAATAGAGTGTAGGGGTCAACAGAGTGTAGGGGTGAATAGGGTGTAGGGGTGAATAGAGTGTAGGGGTCAACAGAGTGTAGGGGTGAATAGGGTGTAGGGGTGAATAGAGTGTAGGGGTCAACAGAGTGTAGGGGTGAATAGGGTGTAGGGGTGAACAGAGTGTACATGGTTGGGGTGGTATATACGGTAGTAGGGTGTAGGGGTGAACAGTGTGTACATGGTTGGGGATGGGTTTATAAACCTACTGGCTGTTTGTGTAACTCGATATGGAATTTCTGAAATTGTGGTAACACCTCGTAGGAGGTATTACAACGATTGTAACACATCGCAGGGGTCTTCAGGGTGGTGGGGTTGGGTCTTCAGTGTGGTGGGGTCTATAGGCTGGTGGGGTTTAAAGAGTCCAGTTTTCAGTTTTTGTCCCAGACATACAATGATGAATGAACACCCCTTTAACATACTACCTATTGAAGCTAAGAAACCCAAGAAAATCCCAACCCAGTTTATAAAGCATGTCCTTCCAGATACCACCCCAACCATTTCACCATCATAAATAAAGGCTCATGACCTACAAAGCAGTCCCAGTCAGGTAGGTGAGAGGAGGACCCCTTTAACACTCCACTTTAAGCACAGACACAGTGGAGACCTTACGAAGCACTCTCAGTCAGGTAGTGATAGCGCCCCTTTAACACCACGACTGCTCGTCTTCACGGATCAATGTGAGTGTGGACACAATGAGTCAGAGGTCTGGCCAGAATCCCTTTCAGACCAGATCCATGCTGGAACCATCAATGTTATGCAATGACTCAAATGTTTTATCTGCTAAAACCCTCCCTTGTTGGAACCCATACTTCTCCCAGCAGTAATTACAGTTGAGTTAACCCCTTCCCAGCTGACCACTGCCCTTCCTAACCTTCCCCAACGGTCAAAGACGGAGCAGGTGCTTGCTTGCGGGGTATACTCAAGATGCTTGTAATCAATGTCAGGAACAGGTGCTGGCTTTCTAATTACGATCATGAGTGATAGAAGGTTTGACCTTCTTCAATACTTGTTTTGAAGATATATCTAGCTAATGTGGGGTTGATAGGCAAAGAAAGATTAAAACAAATTGCAAAAATATGTTTTCCCAAAATGATCTCCTAAAAGTTGACAATAGGGTGACATGACACAATATGCTTCTTGAGCATTCTTTTAACAGGAAGTAAAACTATTTTTTACCTTCTCATGCTGATCTAGATAAAGACGCTTAAGCCATGGATGGAGTCAAATAATAATATGCCTTTTTTAAGTAATACAACTTGTTTAATTCGAGGGTTGTAGCTGGGGGAAGTTTGAATGTAAGAAAACATTACATTTTCTTCTCAAACACGTATAACACTTGTCAAAAACAGATTAATAGAAGTAGTTTTTTATAATATATCTGCGACAAAGATATCACACAAAGAATTCCCACAGCATTCCAGGAATACCCCATATTACTGGTAAGTATGGAAGAGTTTGAATCTTAATGATCAAACCAAGATATCCTAAAAGTGAGTGAGTGAGTATGGTTTTGCGCCGCTTTTAGCAATATTCCAGCAATATCACAGCGAGGGACACCAGAAATGGGCTTCACACATTGTACCCATGTCGGGAATCGAAACCCGGGTCTTTGGCGTGACGAGCGAACGCTTTAACCACTAGGCTACCCGACTGCCCCAGATATCCTAAAAAACTTATGCAACAACCAAACACAACAATACCAAACAAGCTCATCAACGCCAACTTTTTACACTGGTTTCCACCATATGAATTAACCAAAGATCATGTGATGACAACAAAACAACTGACAGAATAAAACATTGAAGTTCTTTCTCAAAAATGTATTTGATTTTTTTAACGATATTAAAGAGTAAGCTCTTTTGTGCTGCATAGTTGCTACACCCCTTTATGCTTCTTTTAGAACTTGTTTTGAGCAATTATATGTTCCAAAATAGCAGTGGCCGTCAGTAGCCGAGTGGTTAAAGTGTTCGTCACGCCCAAGTCCCGGGTTTGATTCCCGACATGGGTACAATGTGTGAGCCCATTTCTGGTGTCCCCCGCTGTGATATTGCTGGAATATTGCTAAAATCGGCATCAAACCATACTCACTCACTCACTCCAAAGTAGCATGTGATTCTACAAAAATCTCTCTACATGATTATAATGTTTGATACAATGTCCAGTTTCTTATTAAGGAGAGTCAATTCACACAAATAAATCAGTTGGAACAGCTGGGATGGAAACACGTTTCTTGAACAGTAAAGGGTGAATAGACATGGGTTAATTGAAAACCTCGCAAGTTTCATTCAAGTCTTTCAAACCTAATTTGTTTGTCTGTTTAATCTAATGAGGTATTCCAGTCTCGCAAATATCCTAATAACACAGAGATAGTGGAGTGCAATTGGGCTCCACACCAAGGGTGTACATGGTCCCTCTTTAATGCAAGTCAATGACTTTTCGCCATAAAATTAATTATAATCAAATAACTTTTCTGGTAGCAGGCAACATGGACAAATTAACAGATAAACATACTGTGTATTTAGCGTTATGATAGCTGTAGATTTGACGATGAAAAATTGATTTTGAAACCGAGCACATAGTCAAATCAGCTGTTTCAGTCAGAGGTGGTAATTGTTATTTGAAACTTCTGATTTACCTATCAGAAATAATATTTAAAAAAGAAATCAGAAATAATAATGGTTGTCTGTAAATAATCTGGATCAGACAATCCAGTGATTGACACCAAATCATTCTACACAATCAGGGGTGGTAATTGTTATTTGAAACTTCTGATTTACCTATCAGAAATAATATTTTCCAAAGTAAAATCACAGTCAAATTCACATTATCATGATATGAAGTAAAAGGAGGATTTAAAACACTAATGCAAGTGAAAGTTTATTTTATCAAAAGGAAAATATGTATTTTGAATTATACATACCTTGAACAAAATAAATTAGTCAAATATGAATCCTGTGTATAATTGGAATATGGTTAATATTTTATTTGATTCTAAAATACAGCAAGTCACATAAAATAAAGGTACCTTATATTTGTATGCAAACAAAGCCTCAAATTTTATGATTTTGTTTTATCTAACAACGCCTGGACACTAACTCCGTCCAGTAAACTAATTTGTTTGTTTTATCCTTGTATATTACAAGCTCGTATTTCACATGATATATGTCATGTTTGTTCGTGGTTAAACACCATTCTCCACAATATTCCAGTTATATGATGGTGGTCTGTAAATAATCTGGATCAGACAATCCAGTGATTGACACCAAGTCATTCTACACAATTTGATCAATGACATGCATCAACCAAGTCAGCAAGCCTGACCACCCAATCCTGTTAGTCACCTCTTATTCCCTAATGCTGTTAGTGTAACTAACTTCATCTGTCAACCCTTGAATGAATGAGTTGCCTTCAACTCTACTTCGCCCTGTATTTCAGAGATATCAAGGTGTGTTTGTCACTAGAATCTCAATTTAGAAAGAAAGCCTGATGTGACGAATGTCAGACACTGATCATATTCATGTAACCTATGTGAGTGAGTGAGTACGGTTTTATGCCGCTTTTAGCAATATTCCAATCTCTGTCTGACTGTCCCGCACAATCTCTGTTTTGCACTGTCTCTGTCTGTCCATCTGTTTTGCACAACCTCTGTCTGTCTGGCACTATGACTATCTTGCGCAATCACTGTCTGTCTTGCCCAATTTCTGTCTGTCCATCTGTCTTGCACAATCTCTGTTTTGCACTCTGTCTGTCCTGCACAATCACTGTCTGTTTTGCACAATCTCTGTTGGACTGTCTTGCACAATCTCTGTCTGTCCATCTGTCTTACACAATCTCTGTTTGTCCTGCACAATTTCTGTCTGTCCCTCTCTCTTGCACAATTTCTGTCTGTCCATCTGTCTAGCACAATTTCTGTCCGTCTGTCTTGCACAATTTCTATCTGTCTGTCCTGCACAATTTCTGTCTGTCTGTCCTGCACAATTTCTGTCTGTCTGTCCTGCACAATTTCTGTCTGTCCATCTGTCTTGCACAAATTCTGTCTGTCCATCTGCCTTGCACAATTTCTACCTGTCCATTTGTCTTGCACAGTTTCTGTCTGTGTGGCACTATGACTGTCTGACTGTCCTGCACAATTTCTGTCTGTCTTGCACAATTTCTGTCTATCAATCTGCCTTGCACAATTTCTGTCTGTCTGGCACTATGACTGTGTAGCACAATCTCTGTCTGTTTGTCCTGCACATTTTCTGTCTGTCTTGCACAATTTCTGGCTGTCCATCTGCCTTGCACAATTTCTGTCTGTCTGTCTTCCACAATCTCTGTCTGTCCATCTGTCTGTCCTGCACAATTTCTGTCTGTCAGTATGTCTTGCACAATTTTTGTCTGTCTGGCACTATGACTGTCTTGCCCAATTTCTGTCTGTCCATCTGTCTTGCACAATCTCTGTTTTGCACTCTGTCTGTCCTGCACAATCACTGTCTGTTTTGCACAATCTCTGTTGGACTGTCTTGCACAATCTCTGTCTGTCCATCTGTCTTACACAATCTCTGTTTGTCCTGCACAATTTCTGTCTGTCCCTCTCTCTTGCACAATTTCTGTCTGTCCATCTGTCTAGCACAATTTCTGTCCGTCTGTCTTGCACAATTTCTATCTGTCTGTCCTGCACAATTTCTGTCTGTCTGTCCTGCACAATTTCTGTCTGTCTGTCCTGCACAATTTCTGTCTGTCCATCTGTCTTGCACAAATTCTGTCTGTCCATCTGCCTTGCACAATTTCTACCTGTCCATTTGTCTTGCACAGTTTCTGTCTGTGTGGCACTATGACTGTCTGACTGTCCTGCACAATTTCTGTCTGTCTTGCACAATTTCTGTCTATCAATCTGCCTTGCACAATTTCTGTCTGTCTGGCACTATGACTGTGTAGCACAATCTCTGTCTGTTTGTCCTGCACATTTTCTGTCTGTCTTGCACAATTTCTGGCTGTCCATCTGCCTTGCACAATTTCTGTCTGTCTGTCTTCCACAATCTCTGTCTGTCCATCTGTCTGTCCTGCACAATTTCTGTCTGTCCATCTGCCTTGCACAATTTTTGTCTGTCTGGCACTATGACTGTCTTGCACAATCTCTGTCTGTCCATCTGTCTGTCCTGCACAATTTCTGTCTGTCAGTATGTCTTGCACAATTTTTGTCTTTCTGGTACTATGACTGTCTTGCACAATCTCTGTCTGTTCATCTGTCTTGCACAATATGTCTGTCTTTCCGTCTGTCTTGCACAATCTGTCTGTCCATCTGTCTTGCACAATTTCTGTCTGTCAATCTGTTTTGCACTGTGTCTGTCTGTCTTGCACAATCTCTGCCTGTTATGCACAATCTATATCTGTCTGTCTTGCACAATCTCTGTCTTTCATGAACAATCTCTGTCTGGTTTGGCACACTGCCTCTTTCTCCTGCCCAATCTCTGTCTGTCTTGCACTCTCTCTGCCTATCTCTCCCTCGGTATGTCTCTCTTTCTGTCTTCCAGTCCAGGGAACTACTGATAAAGAGTTAACAGTTTTTCTCTTCACCTCCAGCATGTACACCAGCACACTGTATTGATCAGGTGCAGCATGCAGCTCGCTCGTGTAACACCGAGCCAAACACTCCCACATAATCCAGCCATTCTTACCATGTCCCTTCGGACAATTGAATAACACTATCACCTCGGCTGGCACATTG
Organism: Haliotis rufescens; assembly: GCF_023055435.1. NCBI lineage: Eukaryota > Metazoa > Mollusca > Gastropoda > Lepetellida > Haliotidae > Haliotis > Haliotis rufescens. Next base: position 2,731,684 of record NW_025964212.1, on the reverse strand, counting down.
AATAACACTCTGCTATAATCATGATAATGAAATGGAAAGGCACTTGGCAGTTCAAGTCATGCTTCTGCAAATTCAACAAATAAATGGTCAAACAGGTCCTTTTTTGTACTCTGAACATTTTTTTTGCCACTACCAACTGATGCTAAGATTAAATCTGATCAACTGGCCCTTTTTCGTATCTGAACATAACATTTTTTTACAGAAAACAGGCAAACAGGTAAAAAGCCTGCCAATATGTTAACTGGTCAACGGCTAATTTGATACTTTGAATTTATTTTTTTTACTACAAATTGGTTCCAACGGGATAGCTGGATAGTTTTGGTACCTCTATATATTTTTGGAATTAATCATTTTCAAAATATTTCAACACAATAATTAATTTTACCAGTTGATTTATAACATGCCTGTAATCTGCCATCTTGCCTTTCACTGATTATTAATGGGATATAAAGCTTTAGGGTTGTCATTGATTTTAGTATCAATATATCAACTGAAAAATACTAGGAGATATTGACACATCAATAAATTATACAACAGAGAGTAATACCAGATTACAAAAAGCTTTTTACAGAACACAATAAACATTTAGTATCTGTCCCAATTGAATAGATGAAGCAAGTTCAGAGCCTTTGGTGAGGAACCCACACCATCCATTCTAGTGAGTGAGTGAGTATGGTTTTACGCCGCTTTTAGCAATATTCCAGCAATATCATGGCGGGGGACACCAGAAATGGGCTTCACACATTGTACCCATGTTGGGAATCGAACCCGGGTCTTCGGTGTGGCGAGCGAACACTTTAACCACTAGGCTACCCGACCGCCCCCATCCATTCTAGAGAGACATGTAATCCATAGCTGCTTGATTTGATGAGGTTATTCAGTATAAACCATTTTCAATTTTAAAAAGAAAGTGAAAAAACAATTGAAATGAGAAATGTAGAAAAATAATGTATACAAAGTCAATCCATTGTTCTTACATGACAATTACATGTCATATCAAAATATTTTTTAATGTACAGTTTACAGGTATACGCCTATGCCATTGAATGAGAAGCTGTTCACCATGGTTACATGAGATTATGTTCTCTAAATCATATAAAACTACTTCCACATTCCTGGGAAAACTCCGGAGATTTGCTTGTGTTAATAAATACAGAATCTTTGTTAATGACCACACTGACAATTTAACCTTGAAATGAGGTCATTGCATATGTTGTAAAAAGTCAGTGTTTGGGGCTGCATGTCCATGATTGACCTTGCCCTTGTGAACTATCTGAATACCCACGGGAACTCCATGCCAAATCAGGGGCAGTCAGCCATATTGTGTAGTGATTTATGAAGTGGCTTCGGCCACTGTGATCACATCTTTATTACCGCCTTTAAGTGAACAGCCAATTCAGCAATGATGACTAACTCCTAGGTCTCCCATGCTCACGGACAAAACCTTGGAAATCCCTCCCATTACTGTTGATCTTTTCAGTCACTTTAAGTCCATGTGTTATAATACACCGTCTACAAACTGAAAAAGTTGGAAGAATGATGTTGGATGATAAATAAAACATCACCCTCGTCTCTAGTCCTGCACCATCACCGTGGAATATATTTATTTTATAAAAAAAAAAAAAAATCTAGAAATGCATACAAAAGCAAGTCTAGCCGGCTCAAGCTAGCTCTATTCAGTCATGTCTTTTTTGGGGAGAGGACCAGTCGAAATAGCACCCGCATATAAGTCCCTTCCTTATAATATCAGAGAATCTTGTTCAGATGACAGCCTAGCACTGGTAGTGCTCCCATCTAGTTTTCTGTACAGCTTGGGCAGTGGGGAGAGGCGTAAATGGGGGGGGGGAGAGAGGGGGATACTGAGGGGACTACCAGGGTGACCAGGGATGGCTGATCCCCATGGGATGGTCTGAAATCAGCATAGGGAATTTTTTTTATTTTAAGAGTCTAGAAGGATATTGTGTAATATAAGATTTCAGAGACGAAATGTTAGTCTACCGAGTGTCTTTTGATATCAAATATATCAACACGACTTGATAAAAGTGGAAAAACTCCTCAGCAAACCTCAGAGTTTTCCACTTTTGTCAACTCTTGTTGATATATTTGATATCAAAAGACACTCGGGTGGGATTCTCTATATCACCGACATACTGCAGTATTATGTCCATTCTTGTAGCCAAACTGGTCAGAATGTTGGACATTTTGAGCATAGGCAGATCCAGAGGGAGGTCCAGATCCCCCCCTTTTGAAAACCAAATGTAGTATGTTGTAGGCACTAAATTGAGTGAGAGAGGATTTTGATATTTGAACCCGTCCCTTTTAAAAATGCTGGATCCGCCCTTGTTGAGCAACCCTGATAATTGCTGGTGGTTGTGAGGAACATTTCGCAATAAAGTTTGTTATTATTTCGTCATCGTATGTATAAAAATCCATGAGATAGCCTACCAGACATGTCATAATATAAAAATTATAAGAACTGAAACTTTGTGATTAAATAGAGAACCTATTTATATCAAATTTATCAACAAGAGTCAAAATAAGGTTTACTTTGTGCTAACAAGGAGTTTTAAACTTTTATTGACAAGTGCTGATATATTTCATGTCAAAGACACGAGGGTGAGATTCTGTTTATTATCCAAAATCTTTCTTCAAACTTTTTCAGTTTGTAAACTGGAATAACTACTGTCTGAGTGTAAATATACAGTTACCGTATTTGATGTAATAAGCGCCAAGGGCGCTCTCAAAATTAGAAATAGGGAGCTCTTATTAGGATGTTATTTTGGTGGGGAAAAAACAGAGTTGAAAGATAAATTTCGTGGTTTATGCTGACAGCCTGAAATGTTTATGTACGACAGATATATTTTTTCAGATTTAAATGCCCATAAGTAAAGGTGCATATAACACACGAGTGCGTATTATACGCGAATAAATAAGTCTTATGTACATTGATCAATTGGAAGGGGTGCTAATTGGGATTGTTCACTAGCCAATATATTAGCAAATATCACCGTGGGCGCTTAATAGAGCGGGGCGCTTATTACGTTGAATACGGTATGTCTATTCTTGTAGCCAAACAGGTTAGGATGTTACTGTTGGACATTTTGAGCATAGGCAGATCCAGAGGGGGGTCCAGATCCCCCCCTTTTGAAAACCAAATGTCAAACTATTCCCTATGGGACATTTGTAACTATCTCTTGAGACCTACAGCGGGTACCTGGGTAGGGTCGGGTAATACGTGGGTGGAAAATTTGGACTCGTCTCAGCCTTAGTACTGATGTCATTTGATTGTGATGTCATAGTAACTGATGATGTCACAATGTTCTGCAATGCAACTTGATTAAACTTAATTGCAGTGATATCCATGATATCTTGGGAAGTATAGCTTGATCTCACACAAGCGGGATATAATTATTTATATATATATATGTCCTGTGAAAGTCTACCTTATTATTCTCATCAAGGTAGAAATTTTATTACTTGCCCGTGAAGAGATCGCCCGTTTAATAAACATACAGCTTTATTACACATTGTGTAATACCAAAACGCGTGCTTATGTACTCTCGGAACACGTTTCACGAACAAATATTGAAAGCTCTCAACATCCCTTGGCGTATTCAACGACATTGTGTGTTGAGATGATAGATCACTGGGAGGAGCTTATGCACACTCGATGACCCCAGCAACCTTGTTGCTAGGCTGACGTCACATGGCATTGTTTCGCCGATGGATCTTGCAACAAAATTCCACAAATTACGTCATCGGGTATTGTGACGTGATTGTAAACTTTGATGTGCAAGGCCCCGTTCCACAAGGCGATCGTACTCTAGCACAACGACAGTCGTTAGTCTAAGTTAAATTATGTGAGTTGTGATAGCCTTAGCACTACGATAATTTTGTGGGACAAACGCCTGAATTCTAAAGCTGGACCATTGTATGATATTAAATTCATACGTTTCAACTTTTGACGTGTTTGAAGTATTATTCTGTTAAACTCAATTGGATTATGCCATGGATCGTGTAGGTGTCAGCCTATTTACACTCAACAGTATAATTCTAAAAACATTTTAATGACAAGTAATAAATAAAATACTAAACTCGCTCTCGTGTAAAACCAATTTTATGAAACTCGTGAATAGTTGTAGTATCTGACTCGCTTTCGCTCGTCAGATACCAGAACTATTCACTCGTTTCATAAAATTGGTATTACACGGGAGCTTGTTTAGTATTCTATATTAATATCATATTACTTCAACTGACCAATAAGTGTTGAGAACAACAATATGATAAGGTGATTTGAAATGGAGTTTAACTTTCAAAATTATTTCACGTATATAGCAAATTTCGTGCATGTGTGTGTGTGGCTGCTTGAGTTAAGTCTGCCATTTTTATATTACTGTCCCACCGAGACACCATGCTGCAGTTTACCCCGCTCATACACAATATACTTTCTCTTACCCCCTTAAATCACATCTTCCCGAGACAAGGGCGTTAGCTAATTATTAAAGTCAGTTTCCACCTTTGCCGACCTAGGATGGAATTCAGAGTTACATTTTGGCTGGACTAACGAGTCTATGCATAGTTCAATCAAAATCGCATACCAAACTAGACATCCGGTTTGTAAACAAAATGGACTTCAAAGTGCATATTTCGGTCAACTGAAGGATTTGCAAAGCATGTGTAGCGCCAACTGCGTGTCAACAGAAATTTTACAAATCTTTTCATGTTTTTAATCAATGTACTGAAGTCATTTGATGCACTTTGCAAGGCCTGTTTTATAACAATATAGATCTTGATTTATCGATCAGATTGTCTTGAAAGGGTGCCGCCATTATGTTTGAAGCAATTGCAAGTGATACGAGAGGTGGAATCTTGTTGGTTAATAGCAAGGATATAGGAGGGACATAACTCAAAATATCCACTAGTGGCGCTACGATCGAGCCTGGAAATTCCAGCCTAGTTCTGCAAGGGTGGAAACTGGACTTTTATAGTCAGTAAACGCCCTTGCCTCGGGAAGATGCTTAAATCAAGGCCTAAGGCCAAGCATCAGGCAGGGAAACAACAAGTGCCATTTTTTAACATCTGGTGTAATGATGTGACTAGGAGCTCCAACCACTGACCTTCCAGATGCAGATGCTTTATCTACTACACCAGGGAGGCGGTTCATCCACAATATGCACATCCAAATAATGCCAAGCTATTACCTTCAATCTACTTGGGTTATATTACCTATAGCTTACCTTACACATAATGTTGAATTCTGATTGGCCGAGACCCATTCTATTATTTTGAATGTACCCCAGTGACATGTAAGTGACATTTCTTATGTTCCCCACTTGAATTACCAAACTGTTGGCTTTCCATTTGCAAAATACCAACCGCAATGTATCTCAAAATAATGATATGATAAGCCATTCTCCAGATATTTACCATAATTTCTGAATAAAATAGATCAAAGGGGAATAACTCTAAGTTTGTTTTATGCCGTCTGGGAGAAATGCCTAACTGTGGTATTCTTACCAATTTGGATCAAAGCATGCACGCATAAGGCATATTTGCAATATAATCAGGAGTGCGGTAAAAAAGTTTGTTGTCTACTGGTACCACAGGTAGACAACTTATAATGTAGCATTATTCATAATTTACAATATTCCTTGCCTCAAATCATTACAAAGACTCTTTTTCAGTAATATTCTTGACAAAATACTTTGTTAAGGCTGGCCTAAGTGAAACAAATACTTGCTAGGTTAAAATAATTTTTTGTACAAATACATTATAATAAGAACATGAAGAACATATATTGCACTGAACATGAATTAAATTCCAAATCCACGACAACCAATCCCAAGTAGAAACCTCATCCTGTATCACTGTCAATGACAGTGAACCCCAACGTAGCATTTCCACATTCCAAAATGTAAACATCATAACTGGAACATAAACCAATATTTCCTCTGCCTATTTCTCCAGCTTGTCTCAATGAATCTCCAGAGTACCATCCCCTCCTCTCCCCCTACTACCCCCCCCCCCCCCCCCCCCCCCATCCCCGCCCGAGTATCCAAGTGAACAACCCCTTCCTCCACCTCCTAATAGAGTCCCTAGTGGACTGCTCCTTCCTCACCCCTTCACCACCCCACCTCACCCCCACCCCCCACCCCCACCCACCCACCCCCCTCCTAGTAAGCCATCCCATGGCCTGCTCCCCCTGAAGATCCTGTGGCCTGCTCCCACTTCCTGGTTGGAAGGAGTGTACATGTGCCAGGTGTCAAGTAGCCAAGCTGACCACACATCACCTTTGTACTGGGTTACCTCTGCTGTCTCCTGATTGCCCCCTTACACTCTCCTAGAACTGTAACACATCCCTTACTCATCCAGTCACTCTCATCCCTTCACTACTGCAAGCCTCTATGACCTCCCTCACTACTGCAAGCCTCTATGACCTCCCTCACTACTGCAAGCCTCTACCACCTCCCTCACCACTACAAGCCTCTACTATCTCCCTCACCACTGCAAGCCTCCACCACCTCCCTCACCACTGCAAGCCTCTACCACCTCCCTCACCACTACAAGCCTCCACTTCCTCCCTCACCACTGCAAGCCTCCACCACCTCCCTCACCACTGCAAGCCTCCACCACCTCCCTCACCACTGCAAGCCTCTACCACCTCCCTCACCACTACAAGCCTCCACTTCCTCCCTCACCACTGCAAGCCTCTACCACCTCCCTCACCACTACAAGCCTCCACTTCCTCCCTCACCACTGCAAGCCTCCACCCCTTCCCTCACCAGTGTAAGCCTCTACCACCTCCCTCACCACTACAAGCCTCTACTACCTCCCTCACCACTACAAGCCTCTACCACCTCCCTCACCACTACAAGCCTCTACCACCTCCCTTACCACTACAAGCCTCTACCACCTCCCTTACCACTTCAGGCCTCAACCACCTCCCTCACCACTACAAGCCTCTATGACTTTCTTCACCACTACAAGCCTCCACCACCTCCCTCACCACTGCAAGCCTCTACCACCTCCCTCACCACTGCAAGCCTCCACCACCTCCCTTACCCCTGTAAGCTACTAACTACTACTAAAACACCCTGACACTACCATCCCTTATATCCCCTTCCTCCAGGCACATACATAATCAGTCCGTCTCCCCTACAGCTCTGCAAGTGTGTGTAAACATATTTCCAACAATTAGCTGCGCTCACTATGATCAGAACCACCTGGTCTCCCCGGCCTAACTCAAACCCCATGGTCATAAAGAATATCTCTAAACAGACTGCCACTGTTTGGCAACACAGCTCCACTGAGATGACATTCTGGATCAGCCTTGCTCAAACACCTGGTTATTGCCAGTGTCACAGACATTCTAATGTTGAGATAGGAAAAAAGGATGATCATTCCCATGAAGTTTTTAGAAGCTACAGTGACAGTGACTCTAGAACCTAGTCTGGCAGTGACTCTTGAACCTAGTCTGCCAGTGACTCTAGACTCCAGGCTGGCAGTGACTCTCGAATGGACACTGCCAGTGACTTTAGAATGGATGCTGTCAGTGATTCTAGAACCTTGTCTGCCAGTGACTCTCCAGCCCAGTCTGACAGTGACTCTAGAACCTTGTCTGACAGTGACTCTAGAACCTGGTCTGTCAGTGACTCTAGAACCTGGTCTGCCAGTGACTTTAGAACCAAGGCTGTCGGTGATTCTAGAACCTTGTCTGACAGTGACTCTAGAGCCTTGTCTGACAGTGACTCTAGACTCCAGGCTGGCAGTCACTCTAGACTCCAGGCTGGCAGTGACTCTAGAACCTGGTCTGCCAGTGACTTTAGAATCTAGGCTGGGAGTGACTCTAGAATGGATGATGGCAGTGACTTTAGAACCTTGTCTGTCAGTGACTCTAAGCTGACAGCATCGTCAGTGAAGAGAAGAATCTGCAGATATCATCACATTCCTACTTAGAACATGAACCGAAAATTCTTTTTAAGTACAAACTCCAAACAGATTCATTGTAGGATAGGTAGTTCCAAACCAAATAATCTTTCAGTGTAATGATCAAACGAAAAGCTGTTTGAGGGAGTATGTCAAGACGGTACGTACTGATCCATAAACCGTCATTAGATCACACATTCCTCTACAGTCGCTGAGGCCAACTAGACAGCATTATGACCCTTTGTTTGCCATATAGGAACCTCAGAGGCCATTAACCCATTAGCACCAGTCACATTATCTGGAGTTTATGAGCACCAAACAAGAAGTCACATAAACCATGAAGCGTTAACAGGATCTCAGCCTGTCCTCCTCGACACCGATTTAGAGTCTGTGTGAGGGGGTAACATCACTGGGTCATATTGCCAGGCTCTCTGGGTTATATCACCAGGTTTACCCTGTCTCCTTTAGTACATCACTCAGTCAGCATCTACCTCCTTCTCACCCCCCAGAGTCTTAGGAGAACTCCCTGACCTATACCTCTCTCTCATCCTCACATCTTACCTCGACCTCCCTGTGTACATATCTCTCATCCTCACATCTTACCTCGACCTCCCTGTGTACGTATCTCTCATCCTCACATCTTACCTCGACCTCTCTGTATACATATCTCTCATCCTCACATCTTACCTCGACCTCCCTGTGTACGTATCTCTCATCCTCACATCTTACCTCGACCTCCCTGTATACATATCTCTCATCCTCACATCTTACCTCGACCTCCCTGTGTACATATCTCTCATCCTCACATCTTACCTCGACCTCCCTGTGTACATATCTCTCATCCTCACATCTTACCTCGACCTCCCTGTGTACATATCTCTCATCCTCACATCTTACCTCGACCTCCCTGTGTACATATCTCTCATCCTCACATCTTACCTCGACCTCCCTGTGTACGTATCTCTCATCTTCACATCTTACCTCGACCTCCCTGTGTACATATCTCTCATCCTCACATCTTACCTCGACCTCCCTGTGTACATATCTCTCATCCTCACATCTTACCTCAACCTCCCTGTGTACCTCTCTCTCATCCTCACATCTTACCTCGACCTCCCTGTGTACCTCTCTCTCATCCTCACATCTTACCTCGACCTCCCTGTGTACATATCTCTCATCCTCACATCTTACCTCGACCTCCCTGTGTACATATCTCTCATCCTCACATCTTACCTCGACCTCCCTGTGTACATATCTCTCATCCTCACATCTTACCTCGACCTCCCTGTGTACATATCTCTCATCCTCACATCTTACCTCGACCTCTCTAGCCTATACTTCTCACTCCTACAACCACACTGGCTCACCCCTCTTCTCCATCTCTTAACCACTCTTCCCCATTTCTACTTTCTCTAAACCCCCTTTCCTCTCCCTCTCAACTCCTTATGCACTCTCTCTAATCCTTTTTCCACTCTCTCAAAGCCAGTGTTGAGTCTCTCTAAAACCCCTTTCTCTATATCCCCTTTCTACTTTCTCTCAACTCCCTTGTTCTATATCTCCTTTCCACTTTCTCTCAACCCTTTTTCTCTATATCTCCTCTCCCTTTTCTCTCAACACCTTTTCTCCATATCTCCTTTCCACTTTCTCTCAACCCCTTTTCTCCATATCTCCTTTCCACTTTCTCTCAACCCCTTTCTCTATATATCCTTTCCACTTTCTCTCAACCCCTTTCTCTATATATCCTTTCTACTTTCTCTCAGCCCCTTTCTACTTTCTCTCAGCCCCTTTCTACTTTCTCTCAGCCCCTTTCTACTTTCTCTCAACCTACTTTCTCAACCCCTTTTCCAGTCTCTCGAAACCCCCTTTCTACTCACTCTATATCCCCTTTCTACTATCTCTTAAACCACTCTATGAATGGCAATTATTAGAAATGACACAGAAATGCATTTAATTTTGTATTTCTTAATTTCAAAAATTTTGTGAATCAGCCTAGTTCATATTTAGCGTTAATTTGATTAGATGCAGGTCTACATAAGAAAATTACATGTAATTAATTTCATTATTAATGAACACATTGATACATCGTGAAACGTTTGAGGGAATATATTGATAGTATACTTTCCTATCAATGACACCCCTAGTTGGCAGAGCTAGGTAAGATGGCGAGGTCCCTCATTGCTTGTCATAGTACCCTAATGGTGTGGCTTGCTGCATGTGTGTCACTGGCTTGTCTGGTCCAGTCCTGATTATACACAGGCCACGATAGAGCTGACTGCTGCATAAACCAACATTCAGCCACCACATCCCTAACTGTGTGAGACCGCATCCGTGGTCTAGTGGTAGAGGGTCCGCCTGGAGAGCGGAAGGTCCAGGGTTCGATCCCCGGCAGCGTCATAACAAAAGACATTAAAAGATGGTACTTGTTGTTACCCTGTCTTGTGCTCGGCATTAAGGGGCTAAAACAAGGACTGGTCAGCTCGGAGTCAGTATACTGTGTGGGGTATTCATGTTAAACTGCGGAATGGTATCTCAGTGGGCTAGCACTATAAACCGGCATCAGTCCGGACTAGTACAAGCAGCCACACACACACACACATACATACACGTGCATGCACGTCGCTATATAAGTGCAATAATCTTGGACGCGATGTTAAACCCCATTTCACCTCACCTCACCTCACCTCACCTCACCACCTAACTGTGTGATGACCTGCACTCCTCCTGCTGGCCCCCTACTGCAGTACAGCCAGCACCAGGGTCAGGCCACGCCACACCCACATCCCACCCCCATCCACCACCCCCTCCCTGTCAACTGACCTGCACTCCTGAAGTCCTCCTGTTGGCCCCCACACAGCAGCACAGCCAGCACCAGGGTCAGGCCACACCCCCAATAGTATCCAGGGGACACCCAGCAACCCATTGTATCACACTGGGGCCAAATCTCACACAGCTTGCACCTGAAAGTATAAAAAGTTTGTTGTAGGTTTATACAACTGGTCGACCACCTCCATGGTCTAATGGTAGAGCGTCCGCCCGGAGAGCGGAAGGTACAGGGTTCGATCCCCGGCCAAGTCATACCGAAAAGACGTTGAAGGATGGTACTTGTTGTTTCCTGTATGGCACTCGGCATTAAAGATCTAAAACAAGGACTGGTCAGCTTGGAGTCCGCATACTGTGTCTGAGTGGGGTATTCATGTTAAACTGTGGCATGGTATCTCAGTGTGCTAGCACTACTAATCGGCATCAGTCCGGACTAGTACAAGCAGCCACACACACACATACACGTGCATGCACGTTGCTATATAAGTGCAATAATCTTGGACGCGCGTTAAACCCCATTTCACCTTGTCATAATTTGGTTGTCTTGTATTCAACATGTTCAAGATGTAAATATCTGGGTCAAGCATTTTGTCATCTTCTACCACCAAACTGTGTTATTTGTTTGTTTCATGTTGAGATTAATTGTAACAAATTGGCTCGAATACTCATTTCAAACAGGATCGGGTGGTCAGACTCGCTGACTTGGTTGATGCATGTCATTGTATCCCAATTGCGTAGATCGATGCTCATGATGTCAATCACTGGATTGTCTGGTTCAAACTCGATTATTTTCAGACCGCCATCATATAGCTGGAATATTGCTGAGTGCGTCGTTAAACAACAAACAAACAAACAAACTGAAAATAAACATACATGACAGTTTACAGTCTACTTTTTCTGTGTAGAGCTGAATAATAGTTCAAATATTATTTATACCATACAATAGTTCACATACAGATACAATGTACAACATTACAACAATGCAGATGTGAATACAACATGTACTATGTACAACGTAATAGCAATGACTGGAATACAAATGAATAATTTCCCCAGTGTGCTACACAGGGCATTTGTGAAGATGTTTAAGTGTGCAAGCACACTGAGCTCCATTGAGGCTATTTGGAATGTCTTTTTTTCCTGCAATCAATGTTGTGATTCACTCAAGTCACCAACACGTCAGGCAACCATAACAGTTTCCATTGATGGTGTTTATGCAATTACTGCTTGTGATTGAGAGCCATAGACTGGGTCTATCTTCAAACCTGAAGTGTGCCATTTCACGTAGAGACCAGACAGTTGTAATATAGAAAATATAACTGTTTTCTTTTAACATTTTTCATACGGTGCATTATGTACATTCATATGGTCATTCTTTTGCATATGTTTGTCCAATATATTGTGAAAAGTTTCATATCATTTCTAGGGTCTGTGTGGGGGTTGCTTAGCATCAACACTCAGGGGTGAGCATGGGGATACCTAGGGTCACTGTAAGCATTCAGGGGTCAGAACGGGGATACCTAGGATCACTGTCAGCAGTCAGGGGTCAGAACATGGAAACAAAGGATCACTGTCAGCACTCAGGGGTCGGTATGGGGGATACCTAGGATCACTGTCAGCACTCAGGAGTCAGTATGGGGATACCTAGGATCACTGTCAGCACTCAGGGGTCAGCATGGGGATACCTAGGATCACTGTTAGCACTCAGGGGTCAGCATGGGGATACCTAGGATCACTGCCAGCACTCAGAGGTCAGCATGGGGATACCTAGGATCACTGTCAGCACTCAGAGGTCAGCATGGGGATACCTAGGATCACTGTCAACACTCAGAGGTCAGCATGGGGATACCTAGGATCACTGTCAGCACTCAGGAGTCAGTATGGGGATACCTAGGATCACTGTCAGCACTCAGAGGTCAGCACGGGGATACCTAGGATCACTGTCAGCACTCAGGGGTCAGTATGGGGGATACCTAAGATCACTGTCAGCACTCAGGGGTCAGCATGGGGATACCTAGGATCACTGTCAGCACTCAGAGGTCAGCATGGGGATACCTAGGATCACTGTCAGCACTCAGAGGTCAGTATGGGGATACCTAGGATCACTGTCAGCACTCAGAGGTCAGCATGGGGATACCTAGGATCAGTGTCAGCCCTCAGGGGTCAGCATGGGGATACCTAGGATCAGTGTCAGCACTCAGGGGTCAGCATGGAGATACCTAGGATCACTGCCAGCACTCAGGAGTCAGTATGGGGATACCTTGGATCACTGTCAGCACTCAGGAGTCAGTATGGGGATACCTTGGATCACTGTCAGCACTCAGGAGTCAGTATGGGGATACCTAGGATCACTGCCAGCACTCAGGAGTCAGTATGGGGATACCTTGGATCACTGTCAGCACTCAGGGGTCAGCATGGGGATACCTAGGATCACTGTCAGCACTCAGGGGTCAGCATGGAGATACCTAGGATCACTGCCAGCACTCAGAGGTCAGTATGGGGATACCTAGGATCACTGTCAGCACTCAGAGGTCAGCATGGAGATACCTAGGATCAGTGTCAGCACTCAGGGGTCAGTATGGGGGATACCTAAGATCAGTGTCAGCACTCAGGGGTCAGCATGGAGATACCTAGGATCACTGTCAGCACTCAGGAGTCAGTATGGGGATACCTTGGATCACTGTCAGCACTCAGGAGTCAGTATGGGGATACCTTGGATCACTGCCAGCACTCAGGGGTCAGTATGGAGATACCTAGGATCACTATCAGCACTCAGGGGTCAGCATGGGGATACCTAGGATCACTGTCAGCACTCAGGGGTCAGTATGGAGATACCTAGGATCACTATCAGCACTCCGGGGTCAGCATGGGGATACCTAGGATCACTGTCAGCACTCAGGGGTCAGTATGGGGGATACCTAAGATCACTGTCAGCACTCAGGGGTCAGCATGGGGATACCTAGGATCACTGTCAGCACTCAGGGGTCAGCATGGAGATACCTAAGATCACTGTCAGCACTCAAGGGTCAGTATGGAGATACCTAGGTCAGTGTCAGCACTCAGGGGTCAGTATGGGGATACCTAGGATCACTGTCACCCCACACCCCAATGGGTCTTTAAGGGTTAAAAGGGACTTGCAGTTGCCCCCCTGGATTTTTTATAGAAAACAGTTTTATTTGAATCATGAAAATACAAGTTGGGGACAAGTGATACTTGTACAAATATTTGCCTCCCCCTGTCCAAAAAAGTTAACTAAGGCCTTGGAGCGACCAGCACAACAGAATGTAAACTAACTCCTTTATTTTTTCCATTGGAAATTTAGATGACATAAACAAGATTTCTAAATATCCTCTTTGGAAAAGTTAAATACTTTGAAAACAGACTGTTTAATTAACATTCTAGAAGTTGGTAAGTCGGTAAGAAAAACATACAATTTTATGGATAACTTCTGAAACCGAGCGCTTAACACAGGAAATCAGAAAAACAACTTGTAGTTCCTCTGGAGATCTGAGATACGACACAGGCAGGAAGAGAAGTGTGTCACAACTCAGTGGATATTTCACACTTCAAGGAAATCTAACATGTGGTATTGTTTCAACAAATATGCCCTTATGTCACGGTGTTACTCAATCACTGGACGACCCCCCCCCCCCTCCCCCGACTACACTCCACCCCACCCCATCCCCCTCCTCTCATGTTCCCCAGCTGCATCTGAACAAAGGCTACAATCAGCCAGCCTGATAAGCTGGATGTGCAGATGTGGTTGGATCTCACACCGCAATTGCTACCACAACAAAAACACTGTACTTGTAGTTCCAAATATAACCCCAAGTAGCATCTCCTGTTTACTGCTTTCATAAACACTGATAAGCTTGGTGGTGATGTATTATTAACTTTGGAGATTTTCTTCAATTGGCCAAGTGAAATCAAGTTTCTTACATACCTCTACAATAATGTTAATAACGTAAGCATGAAAGAAGTTTTCGTGCACTTATGAACCATTTTTTGATAATTAAAAATCATCATTGCTGCATAAATATGTAAAGTAATTAATAATAATTAAACAAACGAACTGTGATGTATGTTTGTAACAACTAACGGTCAAGAATCCTAATGACCAACTGTGCCTCGTCTACCAGTCAGTCACGGACAAAACATTGCCGTTGATTCCAAGAGGGTGGCTAATCAGCTGGTAAACGACCGATCGCTGTCAACTGTACTGTCAACGCACAGAAGAACGCCACAGTCATCACTTGCATATAGATTCCATAACATAACTCTCACCTTTCTAAAGAGCGTTGTTTCCAAGTAGCATCCCTCTGTTACAGCGGCTGTAGCATCGAGCGTTATCTACTCTGAGAGAAGCGGCCTGTGTGTCTGAGTCTCACCGTATCGGGTGTCCGCGCCCGTAACAGTGGGGGTTCACGCCGGATGCGGAATACGGAATGAGATTTGACAGCATATCACTAAAAGTAGAAATGACCTGAAATTATCTTGGCTTCGCCCGTGTAAAGCTTTGATGCCAGAAAAGATCAGTGAGATTAAAGCGCGCCTCCGGAGATAGGTTTGGACATTAAATATATATGGTTTATCTCATGTCATTCATCGTGATAAATGTTCTATGGACCTGTTCTCTTTCAGTGTGGCACTGATGGACTATCGTGAGGCGACCAAAGTCAACTCCAGCTTGCTACACCTTACTGCCGATAATCACGTTATCCTGTAGAGTAATCATTCGTGGTGTATAGAATGTGTTGTGAAACTAATCAACGGGCTGACAAACCCGTGTAGCTGCAGGTTTAACATGTCGTAAGTAATAAGTCATGGCGGAAAGAGGCACATCGTCTTCAAGCGAAGTCGCAAATATGGTCTTGTCCAGAGGAGTTAATGGTTTTCTTTGGAAAGGGTTTTATTGTCTTCTGTGAAGTGGTACATGGTCTTCAAGGCCGTAGTACAAGGTCTTGTTACATGTCTTGTTGGGAAAATGTCTGTGGTCTAGGTGGGAAACTGTTACATGTCTTCTAGGGAAAAGGTGCATGGTCTAGGTGGGAAACTGTTACACGTCTTCTAGGGAAAAGGTGCATGGCCTAGGCGGGAAACTGTTACACGTCTTCTAGGGAAAAGGTGCATGGTCTGGGTGGGAAACTGTTACATGTCTTCTAAGGCAAATGTGCATGGTCTAGGTGGGAAACTGTTACATGTCTTCTAAGGCAAATGTGCATGGTCTAGGTGGGAAACTGTTACATGTCTTCTAAGGCAAATGTGCATGGTCTAGGAGGGAAACTGTTACATTTCCTCTAGGGAAAAGGTGCATGGTCTAGGTGGGAAACTGTTACATGTCTTCTTGGGAAAAGGTGCATGGTCTGGGTGGGAAACTGTTACACGTCTTCTGGGGAAAAGGTGCATGGTCTAGGTGGGAAACTGTTACATGTCTTCTAGGGAAAAGGTGCATGGTCCAGGTGGGAAACTGTTACACGTCTTCTGGGGAAAAGGTGCATGGTCTAGGTGGGAAACTGTTACATGTCTTCTAGGGAAAAGGTGCGTGGTCTAGGTGGGAAACTGTTACATGTCTTCTAGGGAAAAGGTGCGTGGTCTGGGTGGGAAACTGTTACATGTCTTCTAGGGAAAAGGTGCATGGTCTAGGTGAGAAACTGTTACACATCTTCTAGGGAAAAGGATTGTGGTCTAGGTGGGAAACTGTTACATCTCTTCTTGGGAAAAGGTGCATGGTCTAGGTGGGAAACTGTTACACGTCTTCTAGGGAAAAGGTGCATGGTCTAGGTGGGAAACTGTTACATGTCTTCTAGGGAAAAGGTGCATGGTCTAGGTGGGAAACTGTTACACGTCTTCTAGGGAAAAGGTGCGTGGTCTAGGTGGGAAACTGTTACATGTCTTCTAGGGAAAAGGTGCATGGTCTAGGTGGGAAACTGTTACACGTCTTCTAGGGAAAAGGTGCGTGGTCTAGGTGGGAAACTGTTACACGTTTTCTAGGGAAAAGGTGCATGGTCTAGGTGGGAAACTGTTACACGTCTTCTAGGGAAAATGTGCATGGTCAAGGTGGGAAACTGTTACATGTCTTCTAGTGAGTGAGTGAGTATAGTTTTACGCCGTTTTTAGGAGGGAGATGGTACATAATCTGTGGAAGATGGTACATGATCTGTGGGAGATGGTACAAGGTCTGTGGGAGGTGGTACATTGTCTGTGGGAGATGGTACATTGTCTGTGGGAGGTGGTACATGGTGCATAGGGAGGTGGTACGTGTCCCTGTGGGGAAGTGGTACATGGTCTGTTGGAGGTGGTACATGGTGCGTAGGTAGATTGTACGTTTCCCTTTGTGGAAGTGGTACATAGTCTTTGGGAGGAGCAGGTACATGGTCTGTGGGAGGTGGTACATGGTGCATAGGGAGGTGGTACGTGTCCCTGTGGGGAAGTGGTACATGGTCATTGGGAGGTGGTACATGGTGCGTAGGTTGGTGGTACGTGTCCCTGTGAGGAAATGGTACATGGTCTGTGGGAGGAGCTGGTACATGGTCTGTGGGAGGTGGTACATGTCCGTGGGAGGTGGTACATTGTCTGTTGGAGGTGGTACATAGTCAGTGGGAGGTGGCACATGGACCGTGGGAGGTAGTACATGATCTATGAGGAGTTGGTACATGGTCTGTGGGAGATGGTACATGGTCTATGGAGGTGGTACAAGGTCTATTGAAGGTAGTACATGGTCTTAGGGAGGTGGTACATATCTGTGGGAGGTGGTACATGATCTGTGAGGAGGTGGTACATGGTCTGTGGGAGATGGTACATGGTATATGGAGGTGGTACAAGGTCTATGGAAGGTAGTACATGGTCTGTGGGAGATGGTACATGTCTGTGGGAAATGGTACATGATCTGTGAGAGGTGGTACATAGTCTGTCGGAGATGGTACAAGGTCTTTGGGAGGTGGTACATGGTCTGTGGGAGGTGGTACATGTCCATGGGAGGTGGTACATTGTCTGTGGGAGATGGTACATTGTCTGTGGGATGTGGTACATTGTATGTTGGAGGTGGTACATGGTCTGTGGGAGGTGGTACATGGTCTGTGGGAGGTGGTACATTGTCTGTGGGGGGTAGTATATGTCTGTGGGAGGTGGTACATGGTCTGTGGGAGGTGGTACATGGTCCTTGGGAGGTGGTACATGGTCTGTGGGAGGTTGTACATGGTCTGTGGGAGGTAGTACATGTCTGTGAGAGGTGGTACATGGTCTGTGGGATGTGGTACATGGTCTGTGGTAGGTAGTACATGGTCTTCGGGAGGTAGTACATGTCTGTTGAAGGTGGTACATGGTCTGTAGGATGTGGTACATGTCTATGGAAGGTGGTACATGTCTGTTGGAGGTGGTACATGGTCTGTGGGATGTGGTACATGTCTGTGGAAGGTGGTACATGTCTGTGGAAGGTGGTAATGGTCTGTTGGAGGTGGTACATGGTCTGTGGTAGGTAGTACATGTCTGTGGGAGGTACTACATGTCTGTGGGAGGTGGTACATGTCTGTGGAAGGTGGTACATGTCTGTGGAAGGTGGTACATGTCTATGGGAGGTGGTACATGGTCTGTGGAAGGTAGTACATGTCTGT
The DNA here is from genome assembly GCF_023055435.1 of Haliotis rufescens. NCBI lineage: Eukaryota > Metazoa > Mollusca > Gastropoda > Lepetellida > Haliotidae > Haliotis > Haliotis rufescens. The sequence continues at coordinate 2,713,328 of NW_025964212.1, read as the reverse complement.
GGAAGGTGGTACATGGTCTGTGGGAGGTGGTACATGGTCTGTGGAAGGTAGTACATGTCTGTGGAAGGTGGTACATGGTCTATGGGAGGTGGCACATGGTCTGTGGAAGGTAATACATGTCTGTGGAAGGTAGTACATGGTCTGTGGGAAGTGGTACATGGTCTGTGGGAGGTGGTACATTGTCTGTGGGAGGTGGTACATGGTCTGTGGGAGGTGGTACATGGTCTGTGGATTGTAGTACATGTCTGTGGAAGGTAGTACATGTCTGTGGAAGGTAGTACATATCTGTGGGAAGTGGTACATGGTCTGTGGGAGGTGGTACATTGTCTGTGGGAGGTGGTACATGTCCGTGGGAGGTGGTACATAGTCTGTGGGAGCTGGTACGTGTCCTGATGCGGAAGTGGTACTTGGTATTGGATTGAAAAATCATGGTACATTCACGCTTGTTTGTTGCCCACATCACCTCCTGTGTGACATCAATTTAATCTTTTACGAACACTTCAAACACCAAACGCAATCGTGTTTTGCTAAAGACATAACTATGCTGACATATAAAGTATTTGTCGACATACCACATGTCGTTTGACTAACATACATACATGACTAACATAAAGTCTATGAAATCTTTTATTACGCAATACATTTCTCTCCCCTATTAAAACCAAAACTTTTCATGATGCTATGGAATAGAGCTGGCTAGACTTGCTTTTATATAAATCGAGTTTGTTTTAAAATTAAAATACACATATTCCACAATCATGGCGCAGGACTAGTTGCCATGTACATCTAGTTATCATGTGCAAAGTTCAGTATTAACTTACATGAGGACCTAAATCCACTGCCAAGCACGTGTACGAATTATACTTGCAAATAGGCGTCTATTCGCATTGCCACTACGGTGGCCCATGAGGGACATGGAGTCTGTTTTTCAATATTTTGATATTCCACTTACTTTTATCGTAACCTTTGGCAAATTATCACAATTTGTCATACAAATATGTGATTAATCGTATAAAAACAACCGAAAACATCGAAAATGTACATTCAAGTAGCTATTGAATCGCTGAAATGTGACGCGAAAATGTCAAAAACGAAAATGAAAATGTCAAAAACGAAAATGTTAAAAACAAAAGCGAAAATGTCAAAAACTAAAATGAAAATACAGAAAACTATTTCCACCGCGGTGAGAAAAGTTTTCTGTATTTTCATTTTAGTTTTTGACATTTTCGCTTTTGTTTTTAACATTTTCGTTTTTGTTTTTGACATTTTCATTTTAGTTTTTGACCTTTTCGTTTTACTATGCTGAAAAGTCTAGCGTGGAGATTCCGGGTTAAAATTTGGTAAATGTATGTTGTTCCACCACGACAATGCACCTGTTCACAAGCCTGTGTCACCTTGGCTGCATTGCAAGAGTCTGGACTGATTAAACATCCTCCATATTCACCATATTGGGAGACCCGTGGAGATCCGGGATAGAATAGGTCTTCAGCAACCCATGCTTGCCGCAAAAGGCGACTTTGCTTGTCGTAAGAGGCGACTAACGGGATCGGGTGGACATGCTCGCTGACTTGGTTGATGCATGTCATCTTATCCCAATTGCGTGGATCGATGCCCATGATGTCAATCACTGGATTGTCTGTTCCAGATTCGATTATTTACAGACCACCGTCATATAGCTGGAATGTTGCTGAGTGCGGTGTTAAACAACAAACAAAAAAACATGTTGAGAATATAATTATTATGTCTGTCTCAAGCACACAATGTAAAAGTTTCCTACCTGTATTCAGAACGAGTATGGTTCACGCCACGTCTCCACGACTTTGGAGGAGACAGACGCCGAGGTCACCGGCGAGGTCAGCGGCCACCAGGTGACATTTGTATGTGGCTGATTTACCTGTACAGGTAAACCTACAACTACATTCTCCTAAATACGCCGTGACGCCTGTCTCGTATCTCAGTCAGCGTATCCTGTACTGAACGTGACACTATGAAAACGTCATAAGGGATCACGGCATCGAATAATTTAGTGCATGACCACCATCCTCGGACAAACACAGACACCTGTTGATTTAATGACACCCTTGGCTATCCACTGTATTATATATCCGTTCTATTTTATTTATCCTCTTAGAGACCGCCTCTGTGGTCTAGTGGTAGAGCGCCCGCCCGGAGAGCGGAAGGTCCGGGTCACGACCTCCGGCCGCGTCATACCAAAAGAAATTAAAAGATGGTACTTGTTGTTACCCTGTCTGGCGCTCGGCATTAAGGGGCTAAAACAAGGACTGGTCAGCTCGGAGTCAGTATACTGTGTCTGAGTGGAGTATTCGTGTTAAACTGCGGCATGGTATCTCAGTGAGCTAGCACTATAAATCGGCATCAGTCCGGACTAGTACAAGCAGCCACACACACACACACACACATACACACACACACACACACAAACACACACGCGCGCGCGCGACGTTAAACCCCATTTCACCTCACCTTATCCTCTTAGAATTAAGACACACTGGATAGTCGAGGATGATTTATTAGGGACGCGGGCTCGTGCTGCTTAAGGTCCGGGTTCGATTCCCCAAGTTGGTAAAATGTTTGAAGTCCATTTCCTGTGTCCCCCGTCGTGATATTGATACAGTATTGATAAAAGCTGCGTAAAACCACACTCACTGGCTCAATCACGTGAACATTGGTATCACGTGCCCATTTGTCGACTGAGTGAGTGAGTGAGTTGGGTTTAACGCTGCTTTTAACAGTATTCCAGTTATATCGCGACGTGTCAGCTTAATGTGGGAGGAAAGCCCGAAGTGATGCAGGTCTCGGACGTTTACCACTTCGGTGAAACCCACGAGCACGGGTATGGCGCTAACAAACCTAGAAACATAATCGGGGCGAATAGGGATTCGAACCCACAATCAAAGGGTTGTGGCGTGCCCAAGGGACGCAACTCTGCACAGCGAATCGCGGCGCCTTAGACGACTGGGCCACCCGTGCCCTATTTTGTCGACTGAATGTATATCTGTGGGGTGTTTTTGTCTTCACGTTCCGTTAAACCACAGTGATATCAGTATGTCTTGAACGCCAGAGGTGTGTGTTTGGTGTTTGTTTTGCTAGCGTGAGGACAGCTTGAGTGAGTGAGTATGGTTTTACGCAGCCTTTAGCAATATTCCAGCAACATCACGGCGGTGGACACCAGAAATGGGCTTCACACATTGTACCCATGTCGGGAATCGAACCCGGGTCTTCAGCGTGACGAGCGAACGCTTTAACCACTAGGCTACCCGACCGCCCCAAGGACAGCTTGAAACCCGATATGAGGATGTGATGTATTAAATCTACGGCAAGAAACGTACAACCTTACGGATAGCAACTGGTTTATTGCATATAGCGACGTTTCGGAGTAGTTTCCTACACCCTTATCCAGCTTGATAACGGTGTAAGAATCTACATCAAAACGTCACTACATGCAATAAACTAGTTGTTATCCACAAAGTTATACGTCTTTTTACTCACTAACTTCTAGAATGCCAATCAAACATTTATATCTACAGCAGCTTGAAATTTTGATGTGACGATCCCAAAAGATCCAGGTAGGAAGAAATCTCAAAATTTGGGGGGTCGCTATGTGTTGCAGGGAACACGTCCAAAGGGTTTTGTGAGATTTAAGACCCGAATCCGAGAGATAAAACGAATGAGCGTCATCTCACAAAACCCGAGTGGAAGTTCTTGATCTAACTTATAAACCGAAAAATAAAAAACACCAACATTTATTTACAATTTTATGTTTCTAACATACTTGCCATGAACCTTAGGAAACGGTCGTAAAATATCTCTTGCTGATGTAATTTTGAGTGAGTGAGTATGGTTTTACGCCGCTTTTAGCAATATAACGGCGGGGGGCACCAGAAATGGGCTTCACACATTGTACCCATGTCGGGAATCGCACCCGGGTCTTTGGCGTGACGAGCGAACGCTTTAACCACTAGGCTACCCGACCGCCCCTCGTAATTTGAAAATGGCATTCTTAAGGCATTGTGATTTATCAGCAGACACTGAAATATAAAGAACACATTTGTCGTTTGATTGTATATCATTCCGCACATTTCCTTATGTACATTGTGTTCAAATGCAAAATAAACCACTTGCGAGATAAAATATATAAAATCCCTGGACCCGATGGGAGAACAATGTAGGGTGACGTCACTCGCTCAGTTTAATCAGTTAACAATGTGTTCTCTGCCCCTTGGAGCAGCTTTCGAACATACCAGGGTTGGTATAAAACCGGTTGTTGAGGGGCATTGAACATTTGGGGTAGTTTTAATTGAGTAGATTCACGAAATAACATTCTCCGCCGGTTCACTCGCACGCCGCCGGGCGGTCGGGTAGCCGAGTGGTTAAAGCGTTCGCTCGTCACGCCGAAGACCTGGGTTCGAATCCGACATGGGTACAATGTGTTTCAATATGCACTTGTTCATAACGCAAGACGGAGTACAATTTATAATTTCTGTGTGTTAAAACACAATGTATACACATGCTGACAGTAGAATGGGTTTTCAGCACCCCATGCATGCCGTAAAAGGCGACTTTGCTTGTCGTAAAAGGCGACTTTGCTTGTCGTAAAAGGCAATTTCTGGTGTCCCCCGCCGTGATATTGCTGGAACATTGCTAAAAGCGGCGTTAAACCATACTCACTCACTCACTCACTCGCACGCCACCATCAGCCACAGACCCGCTAAACGAGTAGGCTGTATGTTCGTTGCGCCATAAAAGAAACTCTATACCAGAAGATAACAGCCGACACTTCCTGGTCTTATCGCGTTTAGATATGGTCAAATATTTCCGCTGCTAACACCAACACATCAACAGCCACTTTACTTATAAACTTATCATTATAATGGAGGCCTTAGCCACAAGCACGTCGCTGAGAAGTTGCGTAATCGTAAACTGGTAATCTTATACTTAATATCCGACATCTAACGATCGTTTATGATTAGCGACGACTTCCTCTGTAGCGTTCTGATAAAGCTCGATGACGAGTTTACAGCTTCCCCATGTGTTGAACACTGAATAGCTGCGGTAATCGTATCCCTGTGTTGCTTCCTTTATGAACGATTAAAATTTTGACTTGTCGCTACACAGACAGCAACAAGTCATCAGCATCGTTTATCGGGAACAACACATGGATACGGCAGCTGCACATTGAAGGATTCGTGGACGTTTTTATGATACCAGTGAGTGGGTATGGTTTTACGCCGCTTTTAGCAATATTCCAGCAATATCACAGCGGGGGACACAAGAAATTGGCTTCACACATTGTACCCATGTCGGGAATCGAACCAGGGTCTTCGGCGTGACGAGCTAACGCTTTAACCACATCGCCCCTTTTATGATACCAATCTTCAAAACATTTACATGTACATACATTGTGGTATTTCGATTGAAATGTATTTTGTTTAAGATTATGTACCAGATAATGATTCATTTGCATTACTGAGTTTCAAAAATAGCATCTGTTGTCTAACTAGCGGAAGACCCATCTCACGTGTCTCTACTTAATAACCTTAATTCAAACACAGTTGGCCTGTCAAAGGTACATAGCTGTATAGCAGGGCGTGGAGTCGGCCTGTCAAAGGTACATAGCTGTATAGCAGGGCGTGGAGTCGGCCTGTCAAAGGTACATAGCTGTATAGCAGGGCGTGGAGTCGGCCTGTCAAAGGTTACATAGCTGTATAGCAGGGCGTGGAGTCGGCCTGTCAAAGGTACATAGCTGTATAGCAGGGCTTGGAGTCGGCCTGTCAAAGGTTACATAGCTGCATGTATAGCAGGGCATGGAGTCGGCCTGTCAAAGGTACATAGCTGTATAGCAGGGCGTGGAGTCGGCCTGTCAAAGGTACATAGCTGTATAGCAGGGCGTGGAGTCGGCCTGTCAAAGGTACATAGCTGTATAGCAGGGCGTGGAGTCACCCCTCTGTTGACATCGTAACCTTGTCAGCTTGCTTACGGGATGGGGTTGGCGGTTGGGGTTTGGTTTGGTTTGGGAGTTGGGGGTTACCTCTTTGATTATGTGGACAAGGCTTCCGACCTCGAACTATCAGAGTTTCGTGGTTTGAATCCCATGACGGGACTCCGACATTTTATGCATTATGCATAATGATATTTTTGCTTTAGAAATACAAATTCTTATAATGTCTGTTTCGCCTTAGGATAAATGTATTAGTCCGATATTGGCATATATCAATAACTGAAAACTAACCAGTTAGTCTAGAAGTTTAACGTATTCTCAACTACCTCATAGAAACAATCACAAAAGCCGACCCAAATGGCAACAGTGCATGCTTCTTGTTTGACTTGAGACAGGGTGTCCATATAAAAGTAATTTATCATTATAATTTTGTCAATAGCATGCACGTTATCTCCTGATATATGCATAGATGCTGTATACATAAACCTGTTGCTAGGGAAAATCTTGGAACCCAAAGTAAATCAGCTTCAGAAAGACATCTTGTCATTTGACACGATGCTGAAAACTGTGAGGGGAATCCCCGAATACCACTGACGTCATTGGGATGATGTCTATTTATAGAAACATGACCAACGAATTCATGCAAATGACACACTGAAACATTTCGTTCAGATTTGATGTTATCTGATTAAAAGCTTCGTAACATAAGTTATCTGTTCATTATTATATACGGTGTGAAATATATCGACGTTGTGTCTATTGTAAACATTCAACAAGTGCAAGTACTCGTTACTCTTCAGGACGGAAGGAGTAAATGTTGCATTCCAATATGGCGGCGACAAAAGTTTTCGTCACAGACAAATATTGAGCAACAAATGATCACCTGCTGGCGATAGGATATCGCCTGGGACAATTTCTTACAGCCATTTATATGTTTCATACACTGTTCCAGCAAAATGACAACAAATTACGAAAGTTCGTTGAAGACCTATCTAGCTAAGGTAAGTTTTGATGGCTTATTTTCTGTCTCGATAATCAATGGGTTTTTTAACTGAACTGAGAATTAGGGCTAATCAGTAGAGTCCCTGGATGAATGAACATATCTTATAGAGGTCATACACATTAGTTTACATTCAACTATTCAATATGTGTTCATTCTTTAAAATTAATTGCTTTCTTTTATTCTCCAGTATTTCAATATGACCAGGTTTTACCAATGAATCTGTGTGAATGTGTACGTAAACAGTGGTCCTAGTAAAGGCAAGGAGTAATAAAATAGAGTTTATCCGATCTACTTCGTTACATGCATAATACTTATGGACATTTTTCTCCCGTGAAACAATCATCATGTTAATGATTACCTTTTCCATGATGGCAATGGTAAACATTTCAGTTCCTCTATATCATAGGGTATAAACATGGCCCGTAATCATTATTTGTTGTGATTTTGTATATTTGCATGGAATTAGTCAAGTCTTGGGGTTTCAGACATACTGATTGTCATCCATTTTTTTTTTTAAATTTGGTAAATATGTTGAACTGGCTGAAGAATGTTCTGTACAAAGTTGGCAAAATCATAAATGTCCTAATGTCGTTTCTCTTGAGTAAAATCACTCAGGGTGTGGTGAGAATAGAATGAATACACCAGAGGTCCAGATAAGCTGCATATCTGCGTGAAATACGCATTAGAAATGCAGAAATATGCAGTAAAATATGATCCAAGCGTATCAAATACGCAACGAACATTACAGATACGCTACAAATATAAAATTTGTGCATATCATCAAAATATTGTGAAGTAACCCTGCGTATTCGATTAGCAAATCAGCAACTTATTTTGAAATTATAAACGGGCATTCCGTCAACCTTGCCAAACTCCACGATGACAGTTACATCATGATCATTTGCCATCACACTTTCTTGTGGAAGTATTGCAGTATTTTTGAGTCCTATAAAGCTCTCAAACCCACACGACACCAGTTTGCAGGGACTAGATGAATAGTGTTTTTAAATATTTAACTTAAATACCCACATGTGTAAAAACTAGTGGGTAACAGAAATTTGAATACGCAGATAGAATTACTGATACCCAATGATTTTAAAATGCATGGGTAAAATACCCACAACACCAAAAGCTTATCTGGAGCTCTGATACACTCATTTACATACGTACGCAGATCATGTAAACATATATATACACATGTCAATAATTCAACCCAAACTGTCAAGTGTTGATAACTGTAGAAAGTTTTAATATTGATCGTCTTGATTTTTCCAAAAAGTAAATGATATTGAATGATAATAAAAAATAAAGGGGCGACACCAGTCCTTAATAATAGTGTATGTAACCATGGTCATGGTAACATAACTAGATTTTGTGAGAAAACAGTCCTTCCAGATTTTCATTAATTTGGGGACTTGTGGTTATGTCCAAACCTAGTCAAGCCATGAACTATATATTCAACATTTTCAAAGACAAATGTAAATGTAGCCATGTACATTTGTAGATTATACATTATATAATATAATTATTACAGACTGATAAGTCTTCTGTGTACACAACAAGTGACTCACCAAGATAGACTGGGGTGGCTTGATCTAGTTCAGAGCTCCAGATAAGCTTTTGATGTTGTGGGTATTTTTCCCATGCATTTTAAAATCATTGGGTATCAGTAATTCTATCTGGGTATTCAAATTTCTGTTGCCCACTAGTTTTTACACATGTGGGTATTTAAGTTAAGTATTTCAGCGGTAGAAACTAACAGTTTCAGTCGACTAGTCTTCACAATGATAACATGTAGCAAATCCCTTACAAATGGCAGATTTCTACAAGTCCTTTGATACCTTAACTATTGGGCAGTCTGGCAAGGACTACAGGACTAGTGCCAATTTCTAACGCTGTACATTGTATTTAAAAACACTATTCATCTAGTCCCTGCAAACTGGTGTCGTGTGGGTTTGAGAGCTTTATAGGACTCAAAAATACCACGATACTTCCACACGAAAGTGTGATGGCAAATATCATGATGTAACTGTCATCGTGGAGTTTGGCAAGGTTGATGGAATGCCCATTTATAATTTCAAAATAAGTTGTTGATTTGCTAATTGAATACGCAGGGTTACTTCACAATATTTTGATGATACGCACAAGTTTTATTTTTGTAGCATATCTGTTATGTTCGTTGCCTATTTGATACGCTTGGATTTTATTTTACTGCGTATTTCTGATGCGTATTACGCAGATATGCAGCTTATCTGGAGCTCTGTAGTTTTAATGTGTATTGGAGTAAAAAGTCATAACTCTAACTTTCTTTACATTTCACACTGCTAGGCATCTCTGATTGGGAATGAAAATAACCAGACAGTTCACTATAACCTTTGTAAAAAGACACAAACATTGCTGGACTGATTATGTTTTTACGCCGCTTTTAGCAATATTCCAGCAATATCACAGCAGGGAACACCACACATTGTACTCGTGGGGAAATGAACCCAGGCCTTTGGCTTGACGAGTGAAATTTAACCACTTGGCTACCCAACACCCCTGACAGAATTTGAAAGTTATTTCAGTTTACATGTTTTAGTTTAAGAATTTAAATCTTTAAAGAGCCAGTGTACATTTTTAGTCCAGTCAAACAACAGAACCTAACCTTTAAAGAAAAAAGAAAGACGTTTAAGTTTTGTGCTTCAAAGAAATCATAATACAGTCAAGTCTCGTTAATCCGACACTCGTTAATCCGACAATCGGCTTTATCGGACACTAATGATTGGAACCGATTAAATCAGTGCTATTTAGACTTGTTAATCTGACAGTCTCGCACTCTGACCCCGACACCCCTAATTTGCAATGAATTACAGAAATCACTCATTAATCCAATAGTGATCAGGGCATGTCATCTGCCCGCGAGTTTACAGCCCGTGTTTTGATGCAAGACAAGTCTTAAACTTTGCGGTACCAGTTTCACACTTGCGACTTCCATTCCAGAATATGTTTTCAATGAACTTTGTTACTTGTTAATTTCGTTTATCCGACATAATCATATGCAACCAACCATGTCGGAATAACGGGACTTGACTCTATGTTAAATACGAACATAATCACATTTACTTTCACCTTGGGTACATGTCTACCAATGTTGAGATATAATACGTAATAAGCGCCCAGGGCGCTCTCAAAATTAGAAATAGGGGGCTCTTATTACAATATTATGTTGCTGAAAAAAACAGAGTTGAAAGATAAATTTCGTGGTTTATAGTGACAGCCTGAAATGTTTATGTACGACAGATATATTTTTCAAAAATTTAATTGCCCATAATTAAGGATGCATATAACACACGAGTGTGTATTATACGCAAATAAATAAGTCTTGTGTACATTGATCAATGGGAAGGGGTGCTAATTGGGATTGTTCACTAGCCAATATATCAGCAAATGTCCCCGTGGGCGCTTCTTAGAGCTGGGTGCTTATTATGTCGAATACGGTATTTCTCTGTGTTCCTCACTGGGTTGTACATGTGTTTCAGTACAAGTACCCTGATGCAGCCAAGAGAGAGGTGACCAACATCCTGGGACAGTACCGTGACCTCCGACCCAGCCATGACAACTTTGGTAAGTTTACAGACCCTCAAACACAAATACCACACAGTGATATGCCCAGAGCTACAGATAAGCAGCATATTTGCATAAAATCCCCCCCAAAATATTCAAAACCCAATTACTTTCAATTAACTTACATACAGCGTGTACAGAGATGCATGCATTAAATAAAAAACTCAAATGTATAAAAACAGCTTGCGTAAATACCTTTGAAGCTTTTTCAGCATGCGTACAAAGGAGCTAATTTCTGAAACACAATTACAAGCTAATTTTCTTTCGAGTCAAGTCTATATACTTAGAACATTTATATACATCTAAAACATTATTTCATTTTTTTTAAATCTTAAAATGTTCACAAATTTTCGGAAAAACCCAATAGAATGATGAATAGATGAGTAGTATAGGTAATAGGGGTTCTGCCGCAACTCCTCTGGAGCCAGATTTATATGAAAAACAATTGGTTACCCAATGAAAAATGTAATACTAATAACCAAATTAAAATAGAAACCCTAGAGTAAAAACTCAATTGTTTAAAAGGTTATGGCTCTGTATGCCATAAGCAATATATGTCACACACCCTTCCTGCCCAACCGCAAAGGAACAATATCATGAACTGATTCTGACTTTTTTGTGTTTCAGTGTTCAATGACGGCACTCAGAAACAGCTGCTCAACTTGGAGGGAACCATTCCAGTGCCATATAAAGGTGGGTGTGGCCTGGAGAGGGTGTGGCCCGGAGAGGGTGTGGCCCAGAGAGGGTGTGGCCCAGAGAAGGTGTGGCTCATGGGTATGAACAATGAAGGGGAAGAGAAATGGGGTCATCAGCAATGGTGACCGCCTCCATGGTCTAGTGGTAGAGTATCTGCCTGGAGAGGAGAAGGTCCGGAGCTCAATCCGCGGCCCCGTCCTCCCAAAAGATGGTACTTGTTGTTACCCTGTCTTGTGCTCGGCATTAAAGGGCTCAAAAACAAGGACTGGTCGGCTCGGAGTCAGTATACTGTGTCTGAGTGGGGTATTCATGTTAAACTGTGGCATGGTATCTCAGTGGGCTAGCACTATAAAATCGGCATCAGTCTGGACTAGTACAAGCAGCCCCATACACACACACATACATGCATGTCAGTATGTAAGTGCAATAATCTTGAATGCGACGTCAAACCCCACCTCGCCTCACCTCATCATATCCCGACGGTGTGGATCGTTGGTGACATATACATCACTGGATTGTCTGGTCAAGACTCAATTACTTACAGAAAGCCATCATATAGGTGGAATATTGCTGAGTGCGTCATTAATCAACAAACACGCACAGAGTAACAGTATAAGCACACTGTTATGTATTGGTTAGCTCCTTCCTCAATGGTGATATAGACTTTCAATGCTTGAGATGTTATCCAACCGCACTGACGTCCACATCACCCTCAGTGGGGTGGTGCTAACCAACTAATGTCACATGGGCCAAGCACACGATGTGCCTTACTCAATGACGCAAAACCACAAACCGAGGCTTTCTCCACTCTCATCTGAATTGAATCGTCCAAACCTGTGCAGAGGTTGTTACAAAGAATACCGACTCGCTAAAACAATGGACATAACACATTTGAGTTGTATAGAGTTGGTTGGATGGTTTGTTGTTTAACGCCGCACTCAGCAATATTCCAGCTATATGACAGTGGTCTGTAAATAATCAAGCCTGGACCAGACAATCCAGTGATTGATATCATGAGCATCGATCCACGCATTTGGGATCGATGACATGCATCAACCAAGTCAGTGAGCCTGACCAACCGATCCTGTTAGTCGCCTTTTACGACAAGCATGGTCGCTCCTTACGGCAAGCGTGGGTTGCTGAAGACCTATTCTACCCCGGATCTTCACGGGGCTGAGTGGTATAGAGAATTAAAGCTATGTTGTTTGGTTGCAGGAAACGTGTACAACATCCCGATGTGTATCTGGATCATGGACACCCACCCCTACAACCCACCCATGGCGTACGTCCGCCCCACCAGCTCCATGCAAATCAAACCCAACAGATACGTGGACGCCAATGGCAAGGTGGATCTGCCCTATCTCAGAGAGTGGAAATATGTGAGTGAACATTTGTGGGGATTTCAGGCGAAGAATTATTCCTTTGTAATTCAATATTCATTTGCTGATATGTCATATATTTACATAAATATTTTTAAGTAGTGATAGTTAAACAAGGTTAACATGCTTAAGAGAGATAAAGAAAGTGTGGAACTCAAAAACAAATAATAATTGTAATTCATTAGGCTCTGCATATATTTGCTTTGATCATTAAACAGTCTGCGCAAAAATTATAAGACTTCTTCCCTAAACTTTTATTTTGGCATTATTTTCAGTACATTTTATTCTTAGCATATTGACAAGCATTAGCTTAGTTTATTAGACGGGGGCATGAGTGGCCCAGCCGTCTAAGGCGCCGTGATTAGCTGTGCAGAGTTGCGTCCCTTGGGCACACCAGAAACATATGATCGTGGGTTCGAATCCGGGTTCGCCCAGATTATGTTTCTAGGTTTGTCAGCACCATACCCGTGCTCGTGGGTTTCACTGAAGAGGTAAATGTCTGAGACCTGCATCACTTCGGGCTTTCCTCCCACATTAAGCTGACACGCCTCGATATAACTGGAATACTGTTAAAAGCGGCGTTAAACCCAACTCGCTCACTTACTCACTGTTTTGAATTGGAGCCATGGGATCAGTAGTGTGCTGATGTCTGGTTGTTTTATGCATACTTTAGTTACTCACTAGAGTCTGGTACGTTTCCTCTCCAGACTGGTTCCGATCTGCTGAGTCTCATCCAGATTCTCATCTTCTCGTTTGGGGAGGAGTGTCCTGTGTTTTCCCGACACGCCCCATCACAGCCCCCACCTTACCCCATGGGTCAGGGCGGGGGAGGAGGACCCCCCATGGGGGGACAGCCCCCGTACCCCACCGGTCAAGGTAGGTATTGCACCACCACCCATATGCATACTGTGACCAGACAATAGGTTATATGTTAGTGGCAGATACCCAGTTTTTATTACCAAACAGGCAGTGGGGTAGTCTAGTGGTTAAAGCGTTCACTTGTTATGGCGAAGACCCGAGCTTGATTCCCTGCATGGAGGGCACGGATGGCCCTGTCGTCTAAGGCGCCGCAATTCGCTGTGCAGAGTTGCGTCCCTTGGGAACGCCAGAAACCTATGGTTGTGGGTTTGAATCCCTGTTCGCCCCGATTATGTTTCTAGGTTTGTCAGCACCATACCCATGCTCGTGGGTTTCACCGAAGTGGTAAACGTCTTAGACCTGCATCACTTCGGGCTTTCCTCCCACATTAAGCTGACTCGCCGTGATATAACTGGAATACTGTTAAAAGCGGCGTTAAACCCAACTCACTCACTGATTCCCTACATGGATACAATATGTGTCCCCTGCCGTGATACTGCTGGAATATTGCTTAAAGCAGCGTAAAACCATACTCACTCACTCACTTTAGTACCAGAATACAACATTGTAGAAATTAGGGTGAAAGTGTAGTAGCAACTGCTTAATAAACCAAAACATAAGTGATGATGAAATGTGATGTTGCAGTGAACATGCCGATGCCTGGAGCAGCACATGGAGGAAGCAATCCCCCCTACCCCCCTTACTCCGGTGGGCAGCCTGGCTACCCCAGTACCGGCTACCCTCCTTACCCTGCACCAGGGGGTGGAGGGTACCCTCCTCAGGGGGGACAGAATTACGGGGGCTTCCAGGGCTACCCCAGCCAAGGTCAGGGTTACACTGGCGGCAGTCAGGGCCAGTATCCACCCTACTCCTACGGCAGCGGTTCCAACCCCCCCTACCCTCCCTCTACAGCAGCGTATCCAGCAACATCGGCGGCAACAAGTAAGTCTGATTATTTGTGTATGTGACCGTCTCCTCAGTTCACGATTGGATGTGCTATGTGACACAATCGTCATTTTGGATAAAACTGTGAAAAATTGATTTAACAAAATGTATTTATTTATTTGAAAATCCCAAAATGTTCCAAAAACAGATTAGTTATGCTGTCATTAATAATTTGTTTATTCTGATGATTTCATTGGGTACATATGATCAAAGCGCTCAGAACATATTTATTTTGTCAAATGTAGCTCTCTACATTCATGTACCGTATTCGACGTAATAAGCGCCCCGCTCTAATAAGTGCCCATGGCAATATTTGCTAATATATTGGCTCGTGAACAATCCCAATTAGCACCCTTTCTGATTGATCAATGTACACAATACTTATTTATTCGCGTAAAATATGCACTCGTGTGTTATATGCACCCTTAATTATGGGCAATTAAATTCTGGAAAAATATATCTCTCGTATATAAACATTTCAGGCTGTCAGCATAAACCATGAAATTTATCTTTCAACTCTGTTTTTTTTGGACAAAATAATATTCTAATAGGAGCCCCCTAGTTCTAATTTTGAGAGCGCCCTGGGCGCTTATTACGTCGAATACAGTATTATAAATATCCCCTGCCACGAAGTAAGGGGGAGAAAACGTCAATCTATCCATCCATCCATTTGTCCATCCATACTCTTCTCAAAGGGGACAATTTTGTCAAAACTTTTAAAGTCAGAGAAATGAAATTTTACACAATGGTGTTACTGATCATGATCTAAAATGAGATCGAAAGTTGGTGTCCTAAATTCATTTTATACCGAGTTAAGTCTCTTGATCCGTGCTTTTCAGCTAAGAGGATACTGCGGGAAATGGGGACAAGTTTTCTCGGTAACCACTGAAGTAAAATGAATGAAAGTTTGCATGCTTATCTAAGAGATACTTGTCAAGACTGAGTTCGATAATTGGCCCATAAATAATTTTTTTTACAGAGTTACAGCCCTTGATCCATGTTTTTTTACTTAGTGCACAGTGTCTGCAATTAGCTTATCTAAGAGATACTTCTCAAGACTGAGTTATTTTTTCCAGGGGTCTTTTGTGTGTATTAATATTCCCTTTAATCATTTTTTCTGATGGCGTAAAGCAGCCCAAGTGACTGTCTCTTCTTAAGGCTCTATAGGACTCTTTTTTTATAGTTTATATTCACTACTATATGAACAAACAAAACTGTAATGTGCCTCATGGCAGAGGATAGTGGTGGCTTTCCCCTTATTATAATTAGGATGCTCATTGAGAGGTAATAGATATTTGGTGGCACGGGTGGCCCAGTCGTCTAAGGCGCCGCGACTGCTGTGCAGAACTGCGTCCCTTGGGCACGCCAGAAACCTATGATTGTGGGTTCGAAATCCCGGTTCGCCCCGATTATGTTTCTAGGTTTGTCAGCACCATACCCGTGCTAGTGGGTTTCACGGGAAGTGGTAAACGTCTGAGACCTGCATCACTTTGGGCTTTCCTCCCTCATTAAGCTGACACGCCATGATATAACTAATACTGTCTAAAGCGGCGTTAAACCCAACTCACTCACTCACTATTAGATATTTACTTAAGTGAATACAGCAGGGGCTGTCCTAATTTCCGTCTGTCATTCCATCGAGCCAGCAATGTCCGTCTGTTATTCCATCGAGCCAGCAATGTCCGTCTGTCATTCCATCGAGCCAGTCTCATGCTCATGTCCTTGTTTGTGTCCAGCAACTAGCACAGCGGTTGGTCGACCTGGAACCGGCACCGTGACGGAGGCTCACATCCGGGCCTCACTCCTCTCAGCAGTGGAAGACAAGATGCGCAGGAGGCTGAGAGAAACATTTGCTCAGGCACAGGTTAGTTGCTAAGCATCGGGTTTAGAACATATCTTCAGCATGCTTGTAGTAAGAGGAATCGGATGGAACTGGGTGGTCGGGTTCACTGACTTGGTTGATGCATGTCATCGTATCCCAATTGCGTAGATTGATTCTGATGTCAACCACTGGATTGTCTGGTCCAGATTTGATTATTTACAGACTGCCGTCATATTCCTGGAAAATTGCTGAGTGCAGCATGAAACAACAAACAAACAAACAAAAAGGATGTTGCAATATATTCAGTGATCTGTTTGTTTGTTTGTTTGATGGCGGTCTGTAAATAATCGTGTCTGAACCAGACAATCCAGTGACTGACATCATGAGCATCCACCCAACCAAGTCAGCGAGCCTGGCCACCTGATCCTGTTAGTCACCACTTATGACAAGCATGGGTTGCTGAAGACCTATTCTACCCCGGATCTTAACAGGTTTTCAGTGATCTGAGAAAGCTTTACCCAAGTACAAAGTCTAAGATGAGGATTAGATGTCATTGTACCATTTTACTCGGATGACATGGATCCTTGCTCATGCTATCAACCTCTGGTTTGTATTGCTCAGATGTGATTATTTACAGGTTGCTGGAATATTGCTGTATATCAAAACTACTTAATGAACTCACATTTGCTCAGATAAACTTTTGTAGTGAGCTAGTTATTACACGTACTGTCACCATAGCAACACAAGTCAGGGCAAAAAGAAACAGCTTAGGTACTGGAAATGAACGTCATGACCATAGCAGGACTATGTTCTAATGTGTACCAGAACACAACTATAGTCTGGAAAGTTATTTAAGGTACCAACGTTTACTACAATATCTGAAAAACTATTGGACCTACTCCAGTCAAAGTTTGTATGAGATTATTAAACAGTCATACACAACTGGATATTACATTCAAAGACAATTGGTGCATGTATAAAAAATCTGTCTATTTAGCTATCACTATATTTCATCAACAACCAGACCTTATCGTCACGGGTGGAACGAGCATTCATTGAATCAGCCATCTGCATAATGCTACCCCTGCGTCACAGGGCCATATGACACAGTTGAACCAGTCAACTCAACTCGAAAGGGTGCACGGGAATCACCCACGTTGAGACGCCCAAGGCTAACACCGTATTCATGCGTGCGTGATTCCCGTGCACTCTACTGTAGTAAACGTCGGTACCTTAAATTACCTTCCAGACTATACTGTTGTTGATGTTGCAGGCCGAGATGGAGGTGCTGAAGAAGACGCAGTCGGACCTAATGAGTGGCAAGGATAGGCTGGAGAGGATGGTGCGCGACCTGGAGACAGAGAAGGTGAATACCTCGTCATTCAGACCCGGATACCTTTACAGATTACAGTCCCTCTCAAAGTTTATCTTCCCTCTATAAAAGTCATCTGGGTCACCTGACAAGATACTTCATGTAATTGACCAATGGGTGTGACATACAAGTTGTTACTCCATCAGGAACGCCACATTCTCCAAGGGCCATGAGCAGACAGTGCTAAGACCAATGTATCCCCCCATTTTTTAACATAGGGACCCGTGAAGATCCGGGGTAGAATAGGTCTTCAGCAACCATGCTTGCCGTAAAAGGCGACTATGCTTGTCGTAAAAGGCGACTAACGGGATCGGGTGGTCAGGCTCGCTGACTTGGTTGATACAGGTCATCGATCCCAATTGCGTGGATCGATGCTCATGATGTCAATCACTGGATTGTCTGGTCCAGACTCGATTATTTTACAGACGGACGTCATATAGCTGGAATATTGCTGAGTGCGGCGTTAAACAACAAGCAAACAAAAAAATTTAACATAGGCCTTCAATAATGTTAGCGCTAAAATCTCTTGGTGTAAATGAGTCTAGTTATTCCTCATATTCTACAAGTTTCTTTCAATGATGATGAGGGCGGCGTTAGAAATTGGCACTGGTCCTAGAGCCCTTGCCAAACTGCCCAATAGTTAAGGTATCATAAGGACTAGTAAAAACTTTCCCTTTGTATGGGCTTTGCTCTATGTTATCATAAGGACTAGTGGACTAAAACTGTTTATTTCTATCACTGTGAGAGGTAGGTGGGGTGGTCAAGTGGTTAATGTGAAGGCCAATGCCTAGAATGGAATCCCCAGATGGGTACAATGTGTCGAACCCATTTCTGGTGTTCCCTGCTGTGATATTGCTGAGTATTGCTACAAGTGGCAAAAAAACATACACTCTCTCTGTGATGATGACACATCAGCCATGTTTGTTTTTTACATCTTTGTTTCCTGTTGTGTTTTAATGTACACCTAGGCCAATATCATATCCTATTTGAAGAGTACAGTATAAGCAACCCATGCTTGCTGTAAAAGGCAACTATGCTTGTCATAAGAGGCAACTATGCTTGTCGTAAGAGGCGACTAACGGGATTGGGTGGTCAGGCTTGCTGTCTTGGTGATGCATGTCATCGATCCCAATTGCATGGATCTATGCTCATGATGTCAATCACTGGGTTGTCTGGTCAAGACTCAATTATTTACACACTGCCACCATACAGCCGGAATATTGCTGAGTGCGGCGTTAAACAACAAACAAATCAAACAAAGAAACCAAGATACAGTATAAGATAATAATTTTTCACCGGGTGCACGGGTGGCCCAGCCGTCTTAGGCGCCGCAATTCGCTGTGCAGAGTTGCGTCCCTTGGGCACGCCAGAAACCTATGGTCCTGGGTTCGAATCCCGGTTCGCCCCGATTATGTTTCTAGGTTTGTCAGCACCGTACCCATGCTCGTGGGTTTCACCGAAGTGGTACACGTCTGAGACTGCATCACTTCGGGCTTTCCTCCCACATTAAGCTGACACGCCGTGATATAACTGGAATACTGTTAAAAGTGGCGATAAACCCAACTCACTCACTCACTCACTGCTGTGTCCATGTTTGTAGGAGGAGATTGATCGGAACATCCAGCTGCTGAACCAGAAGGATGTTGAGGTGAAGGATGCCCTGCGCAAACTGGAGTCCAATGATCAACTAGAAATTGACGATGCTGTTGTCACGACAACACCACTATACAGACAGTGAGTACTGATGATGACACTTTCCTATGAAGGTGACCCATGAAGATCAGGGGTGGAATAGGTCTTCAGTAACCCATGCTTGCTGTAACTATGCTTGTCGTAAGAGGTGACTAACAGGATCGGATGGTCAGGCTTGTAGACTTGGTTGATGCAAGTCATCGTATCCTAGTTGTATGTATCAATGCTCATTGAAGGGACATAACTTGTAATAGCCACTGGTGGCACTACGATCGAGCCCAGTAATTCCAGCCTAGTTCGGCAAGGGTGGAAACTGGACTTTTAAAGTCAATTAACTCTCTTGCCTCGGGGAGATGGTTAAACTGCAGCATGGTATCTCAGTGGGCTAGTGCTATAAACCGGCGTAAGTCCGGACTAGTACAAGCAGCCACACACACAAACACGCACGTCGCTATATAAGTGCAATAATCTTGACGCAACATTAAACCCCATTTCACCTCACCTCACATTGGTAAGATTTAACTTTACATCAGCAATGCTTCCACTATGTAGCAACAGGGACAACACCCGTCACCAATACATCAAAGTTAAGTACAGTAAACTACGGTTATAACGAACACGCTTATAACGAACTGACGGATATAAAGAACTTACTTTTTTGGTCCCGACTATTTGCATAAAGACAGAGCTCCAGATAAGCTCTTGGTGTTGTGGGTATTTTACCCATGCATTTTAAAATCATTGGGTATCAGTAATTCTATCTGGGTGTTCAAATTTCTGTTACCCACTAGTTTTTACACATGTGGGTATTTAAGTTAACTATTTAAAAACACTATTCATCTAGTCCCTGCAAACTGGTGTCGTGTGGGTTCAAGAGCTTTAAAGGACTCAAAAATACCACGATACTTCCACAAGAAAGTGTGATGGCAAATGATCATGATGTAACTGTCATCGTGGAGTTTGGCAAAGTTGACGGAATGCCCGTTTATAATTTCAAAATAAGTTGTTGATTTGCTAATTGAATACGCAGGGTTACTTCACAATATTTTGATGATACGCAAAAGTTTTATTTTTGTAGCATATCTGTTATGTTCGTTGCGTATTTGATACGCTTGGATTTTATTTTACTGCGTATTTCTGATGCGTATTTTACGCAGATAAGCAGCTTATCTGGAGCTCTGGTATCATATATAACAGCTATACTATAGGTCTCCCGTAGAGATTCTGGTTTAGAATATGTCTCAAACAACCAATGCTGGTTGTGAAATGTCCCCAACTGGATCAGGGGTCAGGCTTGTGACTTGGTTGATAGCCTTTTCTCATACCCCGACGGCGTTGATTGTTGCTCACAATATTGATCAGTGGGTCAGGATTGTGACTTGGTTGATCGCCTTTCCTCATACCCCGACGGCGTTGATTGTTGCTCATAATATGGCTCAGTGGGTCAGGCTTGTGACTTGGTTGATCGCTTTTCCTCATACCCAGATGGCGTTGATTGTTGCTCACAATATCGATCAGTGGGTCAGGCTTGTGACTTGGTTGATAGCCTTTTCTCATACCCCGATGGCGTTGATTGTTGCTCACAATATCGATCAGTGGGTCAGGCTTGTGACTTGGTTGATCGCCTTTCCTCATACCCCAACGGCGTTGATTGTTGCTCACAATATCGATCAGTGGGACAGGCTTGTGACTTGGTTGATCGCCTTTCCTCATACCCCAACCGTGTGGATTGTTGCTCACAATATGGATCAGTGGATTGTCTGGTCCAGACTTAGTATTTCCAGACCTCCATATTCCTGAGTGTGGCGTTAAACAGCAAACAAACATACTGTAATAGCTATTGGCGATGTCATCTGTGGATTATATATTATATCTGTGGATTATATTGTTATATGAAAGATTGTGGGGTTTATGAAGAACGATAAACCTTAAACATTTTAGTGAAAACTTATGATCGGAAATAGTAACATGCATAAATATTTTTAATAATGACAACATTGGTGTATAATGATAAATTTATTGATCATTTATAACAATAGTTGTCGTGGCAACTTCTAAACTTTTAGGAAAGTGTAATCTATCGGACCGTCATTCAGTAGATGGTTCTGACAGATCACAATCTGAAAAATACTATCATGAAAGTGTATCCCGTGGACACGCCGGCTCCTTTCTACCATGAAGGTTTGGTTTTGGTTTGGTTTGTTGTTTTACGTCTCACTCAACAATATTCCAGCTACTACCATGAAGTGGCGGTCGGGTAGCCTAGTGGTTAAAGCGTTCGCTCGTCACGCCGAAGAGCCGGGTTCGATTCCTGACATGGGTACAATGTGTGAAGCCCATTTCTGGTGTCCCCAGCCGTGATATTGCTGGAATATTGCTAAAAGCGGCGTCAAACCATATTCACTCACTCCTTTCTACCATGTACAGAATCTTTTTTCTGGGCCTCAAAATTTGGCTTATCTGCGGACATAGACGGTACTATAGAACTGTCTATTGATCACTGTGTATGGATCTGTCCCTGTGTTGCAGGTTACTGAACGCCTTCGCTGAGGAACAGGCCATAGAGGACACAGTGTATTACCTGGGAGAGGCACTGCGCAAAAATGTAGTGGATTTAGAAGTCTTTCTTAAGGTAGGTCTGAAATCAACATCTGAAATCACCTTGAACTGTGTTGCTAGCTCACTAAATATACACCCACAAATGTGAACACTTTGTTTTGGTAAATTTGTTATCTTACTTCCATGATATTTAAGAAAAGGAACAAGATAAAAGTTTTTTTATGTGTTTTGCTGAAACAGCTGTATGTAAAGCAGACTTACCTTGTTTTAGACTTTCGTAAAATATTTTCCAAAAGGTGATATATTTTAGGCTAAAAAAAGAAAATAGTCTTGGTTCTCGGGCACCACCTGCATCATCATAAAATCTGCCACATGTTTCATTTTTTAATTCCATTCCCCCCCCTCAAAAAAAAATACATGTACTAAAAAAATGTGATCTATTATAGCACGCAGTTACTTCCCTTTATATGGCCACTGCTTTACTACTGTCTAATGCTGTGGTCATGGCGGCAATTGTATCCTAGTTTATGAAGGGAGGCCCTTTCCTAGGTTGAAGGTACACAACTGTATATTTGTTTACATACTAGTTTGAACAAGCCGAAAGAAAACGAAAAAAAACACCGCCCGCACCGCATGATATTTTTAAAATTCATTGCCTTGGAACCAATTTATTATTTCAGGCCTCAGTATTATGGAGAAATTGTTTGATTAAAATGCTGACGTTTGTTCAGTGTCTGTCTTTGTTGACATATAAAACGGTTGACTGTACGTTCAGGTGAGCTACAGCGGCCTGGCACTCTATTCATAGTTAATATGTACATATACTTATGTTTGCTTATGTCTTCTCTTACAGCAAGTCCGAGAGTTGTCAAGAAAACAGTTCCTTCTACGAGCACTGATTCAGAAATGTCGAGAAAAGGCTGGGTTGCCTCCCTTGGCTTAACCTACCCCACTTGAAACTAAGCCTCTCAATGACTGTGGTCAGCTATGCTATTGACCCAATGAAAAGAAATGGTTATTGGCTGATACACTGTCACGAAGACCAAGTCAGTATCAAGCTATTTGATCTGCAAGTCACATGATCACAAGCTAACCAAACTCATCACAATCGGTCTCAAGATTAACAAATTTCAGTATTTTACATCTATGTTCTCTTAATTATATGAAAAATATTTTCTTGTGGCCATAAGTGGACAGAAATATGTGAATGTAAGTTTTTTGGGGACAATCTAAATGAAAACTCTATTTTGACGTAAATGTAATATATTATTGAGAGTTCGGAAAGGTCAGTTCATTTAATCATCTCCGTGGTCAGTGTCCGTACTGGTCAGGTGAAACAGGATCTCCGATAAGATGGTCCTCCTGATACAAGGCTTGTTAAGCTTGTAACTAACTAATGTACAGATGGTTGTAAATAATGTTCCATTGGGAGTTCTGTACTGAATTCCTATGCCTAGCTACAGTAAAAAGTGATTAACCCGATCGGGTGGTCAGGCTCGGTCACTTGGTTGATGCTTGTCATTGTATCCCAATTGTGTTGATTGATGCTCATAATGTCAATCACTGGATTGTCTGGTCCAGACTCGATCAGTTGCAGACCGTTGTCATATAGCTGGAATATTGCTGAGTGCTGCGTTAAACAAACAAACAAATGCTTTCTACAGTGGAACCCCCTTAATCAGGACAGTATCATTCCAGTAAAATCATCCGGATTAACAAATTTCCAGATTAACAAATCATTGATATGAAGCAATGCCGTTTGAAGCAAAGTCGACATCTATAACATTAATCGTCTAGGATGCAAAAATTCTGGATTAACAGGGTCCTGGTTGACAGGGTTTGACTGTATGCAACTCGGAGGGAGACGTGTTCTTTGCGTGTCCCTTCTTTTAGTATGTATTCCTTTTCAAACATGTGATGGAGGTACATCAGCTTATGCTCTTATTCCTGCATAATGATAGACTGGCAAGTACACTCTACCCAAAGATGGACAAGTGAGTTAAAATTTATCATGTTAGTCAATTTTATTTCAGTGTTGATAATGAGGTGGTTTGATAAATCTGATTATTACTTTGTAATCACTGTACAGCGTGTAAATATATCAATATATTTAGATATTTGTCAGGTAATTTTTTAACATATGTCAACAGGGTTGATAAACTATGCTTTAAGCACCCTGATCTGTAACATGTACCTATAAACAACATTTTTGTTTATTTATTTTGTTTTAGATCTAGGGTGAGATATGATTTCAAGGCTGATTTCTTCATGTATATTTACATATATAATTTTGTATTTTATCACCTGCTGTAAAATTCTGTGAAATAAATGGAGAAATAGTTCACATACATAAACCCAGAATGTTGTTATATGCATTCATCATCTTGCTGTCTACACATCATGATGGCCTGAGATACAAAAGACCAGTATCCTAGCTCAGTGGGCTATGTGCTTGTCATTGTGCAGTGAGCCTGTGTTCGCTTCTCGTTGTGGTGGCTGGGGTCACTCGTTTGTCTCTGGCTGCCATGCAGCTGTTAGCAGCAGGTTTTGTTTGCTGTCACTCTTAGTTGCTGGGATTGCTGCTGTTGATGTGACTGATGTAGTCAACATTGCTGCAGTAGTTGCTGTAAATGTTGTTGCTGCTGTGAATGCTGTAACCGACATGACTAGCAGTTGCTGTGGCTGCAGTGGTTGCTGTGGCTGCAGTTGTTGGTGTGGCTGCAGTAGTTGCTGTGGCTGCAGTTGTTGCTGTGGCTGCAGTAGTTGCTGTGGCTGCAGTAGTTGCTGTGGCTGCAGTTGTTGCTGTGGCTGCAGTAGTTGCTGTGGCTGCAGTTGTTGCTGTTGCTGCAGTTGTTTCTGTGGCTGCAGTAGTTGCTGTGGCTGCAGTAGTTGCTGTGGCTGCAGTTGTTGCTGTTGCTGCAGTTGTTTCTGTGGCTGCAGTAGTTGCTGTGGCTGCAGTAGTTGCTGTGGCTGCAGTTGTTGCTGTGGCTGCAGTAGTTGCTGTGGCTGCAGTTGTTGCTGTGGCTGCAGTAGTTGCTGTGGCTGCAGTTGTTTCTGTGGCTGCAGTAGTTGCTGTGGCTGCAGTAGTTGCTGTGGCTGCAGTTGTTGCTGTGGCTGCAGTAGTTGCTGTGGCTGCAGTTGTTGCTGTGGCTGCAGTAGTTGCTGTGGCTGCAGTTGTTTCTGTGGCTGCAGTAGTTGCTGTGGCTGCAGTAGTTGCTGTGGCTGCAGTTGTTGCTGTGGCTGCAGTAGTTGCTGTGGCTGCAGTTGTTGCTGTGGCTGCAGTAGTTGCTGTGGCTGCAGTTGTTGCTGTGGCTGCAGTAGTTGCTGTGGCTGCAGTTTTTGCTGTGGCTGCAGTTGTTGCTTTGGCTGCAGTAGTTGCTGTGGCTGCAGTAGTTGCTGAACGGTTGTAGCTGAAAACAGCCTAAGTCTTTTCAGGTCTAGTCCAGAAGAAGTGTGAACCTAGTTTGTAGCTAGTCCTGCTTGAACGAGACAAAATTGTTTACTATGCTTACATTGTCTCAATCTCATTAAAATCAGATCTTAGTTCTCACTACCGCTAAAAAAAAATATCTAAGAACACCCCATTACGGGTCAGACTGATCTTGCGCGAACTTTGACCAAACAATGGAATGACAAGAATTTGACATTAGCCAATCAGAAGGCAACTTTACAACACTAATTTCAAATTGGCATATTTTGACAAGTTCTTGATGAAAAATTTGAAAACCTGAACAAAAGATCATTCTGGAATGGCTAATAGATGGTCTAGATTGTATGGATTCAGTCGTTAAGCCCGTAACTATCGTTCGTAATACCCCGTTAAAGTTTTCAAGGTTGCATGATTAGAAATCACATTCCAACTGTCACTTTCATGATCTGGTAAGCAACGCTCTGATTGGTCAGATGAAAGGTCGTTCTGATGTGACCCCTAATGGGATGTCCTCAGACCTTTGTTTAGCGGTAGCGAGAACTAAGATCTGATTTTAATGAGAGTGACATTTTCTGTCAATTTTATTCAGTTCTATCTTCTTATTTGTAGCCAGATTTAAGCATTTTGAAGTTGTTCAGAGTTATGACCCTCAAGTACCATATTTGGGGTTTTACTTGTCCTCAACACAATTTAGTAGTTGCAGATTAGAATGAATTTCAAAGTCTTTGTAGTGAGTGAGTGAGTATGGTTTTACACCGCTTTAAGCAATATTCCAGCAATATCACGTTGGGGGACACCAGAAATGGGCTTCACACATTGTACCCATGTCGGGAATAGAACCCGGGTCTTTGGCGTGACGAGCGAACGCTTTAACCACTAGGCTACCCGACCGCCCCCAAAGTCTGTGTCAGGGGCAGTAGGTGTAACCTAGTGGTCGTGACGAAGACCAGTGTTTGATTCCTTGCATGGGTCACATTTGTCAGTCATAATACTCTGCCGATGGTGGTGTAGACCATGCTGCAGTTGCTGTAACTGTTGCAGTCACTGTGACGACTTGGTGCTCATAATAAGAACAGGATGTTGGTTTTTGGCACATATTATTTTTAGCAATTATGTGCTTCAGTATCTTATTTTGAATGGGGTAAAGATGATTGAATCTGATTTTGATTGTAAACAGAACACAATGTTTGAGGCAGAAGGCCCAGAACAGAGGAGCAGTGTTGTAGTTCTGTGCTGAGTGTCCAGCAGGCTTGCTTCCCATATTGATACTGTTTGCTCACCTATCTAGTGCCATCAAAACCCATTCAGACCATCACCCATGGCTACCAAGCCCCAATACAGCCTGGGGGGCACGGTTAGCGCAGTTGTCTAAGGCACCGCGATTCGCTGTGCAGACTTGCGTCTCTTGGGCATGCCAGAAACCTATGATTGTGGGTTCGAATCCAAGTTCGCCCTGATTATGTTTCTAGGTTTGTCAGCACCATACCCGTCCTAATGGGTTTCACCGAAGTGGTAAATGTCTGAGACCTGCATCACTTCGGGCTTTCCTCCCACATTAAGCTTACACTCCGTAATATAACTGGAATACTGTTGAAAGCGACGTTAAACCCAACCCACTCACTCACCCAATACAGCCTGTGACACCTCCGTTGCACTCCCAGTATAGAGCTTCGGAATGATATATCGCTGTGAGGAGCTTGACACTGCTACTTCTGAAGGGAGACAACTCTATTTCTCCATCTTGGTCTCATTCCTATATTTCCACCTTACACCTCTCACTCACTCAACAAGACTGAAGTGAGTGCCTGTGTTGGTGTGTCATGTGTCATGTGTCATGGAACATGTGTCTGAAGCCACATGTGTGTCTTGTGTCCCATGATGTGTCCAGACATGTTTTGTATGTTTTAGGAGTTTTTAACTCCATGTTTTTAATAAAATGTATGTTGATACTTTGATCTCTGTTAAAAACCATGTGTGATGTGACAACTATATCTTGTATTGTTGTAGGTATATTTTAGCCTCATTTCCTATAATGTGTTTGTTACTGTGAGGTTAAGCCCTGCCTTACTCCTGTATATAGAAATGGTATTGCTTTCCAGCTCTGCTTGATGGGTCATCTCCAACACAAGACAATTATTGCATGAGACCTGATGATGATAAAAGTGTATATTGTAAATTCCTGTCCCTCTGCTACAGAAGACTCGACAAACCTATCTTAGCGCTAAGATTATCCTTACTCCTTTACTTTTAAATTTTTCTTACAACAGCCATACTGCTAAGATCACTATGTGGGCAATGGGGAAGCCTAGTATAATTAAAGCCTTGGCTTGTGATGCCTAAGGGGGGACACGGGTGGCCCAGTAGTCTAAGGCGCCGCGATTCGCTGTGCAGAGTTGCGTCCCTTGGGCACGCCAGAAACCTATGATTGTGGGTTCGAATCCCGGTTCGCCCCCATTATGGTTCTTGGTTTGTCAGCACCATACCCTTGCTCGTGGGTTTCACCGAAGTGGTAAACGTCTGAGACCTGCATCACTTCGGGCTTTCCTCCCACATTAAGCTGACACAATGTGATATAACTGGAATACTGTTAAAAGCGGCGTTAAACCCAACTCACTCACTCACTCATGCCTAAGGCCGAGGTTTGGTTGCCCTTTTGGTACAAAGTGTGCATCCCTTGTGTACCCCATGATATTGCCGGAATAGTGAGTGATTATGGTTTTATGCCGCTTTTACGAAAATTCCAGCAATATCACGGCGGGGGACACCAGAAATGGGCTTCACACATTGTACCCATGTCGGAAATTGAACCTGGGTCTTCAGCGTGACGAGCGAACACTTTAACCAGTAGGCTACCTGACCGCCCCCTATTGTTGGAATACTAAGAGTGATGTAAAACCATCCTCACTAACTGTGTGGAATAGTGCCCAAGGTGCTGATCATAGCGCTATGCCTGTCATAAGTCTATGTTAAAGTAGGGGAATTACGATCATCTTTGTGCTGAGATTGCTTTGTGGAACTGGGGCCCAGAGGCTTGTTCCAAAAGGTTATGTTAGCGTTAGGAGCAGATTATTTCCATGCTATGATAAGGTATGGGAGTTATGACAGTCATACAGCTGGGATGACTTTGTGCACCAAGACCTACAGAAGGGAATACTGCATCCTGGAATTGTGGATAGTCCAGGATAGCAAACAAAAGATGGATGGATCTATAGACTGGGCAGATGTATAGTGCCTAATCTTTGGCCATGGAGCTGTGTCCATTATATGTGCGCCTTCTGATGACCACTACACAGTTTAAGACTTTGGTTCTATAACACGTGATTATTCCTGTACATGTTTTTTTTTTCTTTATGACTTTACACTCCAGCACTATGAGAAACCTCTCCTGCTCCCATTGCTTCTGTGCATGTGTTGTACAAAGGGATGGCGCTATGAGTGAATTGGCCAAATAAACAATTGAACTCATTTGACTTGTTAACTATTTGTAATGGAAAACAAAGAAACTACTGTAGGTTTTGTTATATCTGTGAGTGACCCATGAAGATCCGGGTAGAATAGGTCTTCAGCAACCCATGTTTGTTGTAAATGGCGACTGTGCTTGCCATAAGAGGCGACTCACGGGATCGGGTGGTCAGACTCGCTGACTTGGTTGATGCATGTCATCGTATCACAGTTGCGTGGATCAATGTTCATGATGTCAATCACTGGATTGTCTGGTCCAGACTCGATTATTTACGGGGCACAGGTGGCTCAGTAGTTTTAGGCGCCGCGATTTGCTGTGCAGAGTTGAGTCCCTTGGGTTTCACCGAAGTGGTAAACGTCTGAGACCCGCATCACTTCTGTCTTTCCTCCCACATTCGCAGCGATATAACTGTAATTTGTTAAAAGCGGCGTTAAACCCAACTCACTCACTCGATTATTTACAGACTGCCGTGATATTGGTGGAATATTGTGCAGCGTTAAACAACAGACAACAACAACAACAACAACAAAACCCAACTCACAAGCTCCCACATCAAGCTGACGCATGTGATGTAGATGATAAACAAACTCAATCCCTAGATTATGGAGCTATCAACACCATACAACAAGAGTGTTTTCACCAGAAACATCTAACAGTGGAACCCAACTTCTGATTCATCTTACGCCCACATCTAATCAGCTTCATTTGGAGAAAGTAATAAAAATAATACTAGGAGTGGTTGAAGCTTTCTGAGCTAGAATTTGATAGACGGTGTTCCTGGAATTGCATGCCAATTAGTAACATATACTGAACCACAAAGAAACGTCACCGTGGATAGATGTATGAGAAACCTTATTTGTCCAAAAACTGGGAACATACTTTGAGACATATTAAAAACAGGAAACTTGGCAAAAATGATCATCAAGGTTGAAACTAAAGTGTCAAATGTTCTTAAAGTGAAACACACCACTAGTCTCTGAGAAAAAAGCATCACAAGTCAGTATCTCGTGTGTCCCCCATGTGCATTGATGACTGCCGTGCAACGTCGATACATGGAATGGATGACGCGGTTGATGAAGGCCATAGGCACTTGAGCCCACACTCTGAGGGACGCCTGACGCAGTTCAGCTGCAGTTGTCGGCCTTGGTCAGACGTCATTCAGACGTCTTTGAATCTCGTCCCACAGGTGCTCAATGGGATTTAAATTGGGCCTGAGGGCAGGCCACTGCATGGTTCTCATGCCATTCTGCTGGAGGAAGTCTCTAATTGCTCTCGCAGTGTGGGCACGGGCATTATCATGCTGAAACTCGTGGTTGCGGCGACGTGCCAAATGAGGTATGGCAGTGGTCTCAAGACTTATTCAATGTACCGAGCTGCTGTGACACCATTGCCTCTCCCTGGACCGGTGTTCTGAAAGACCACAGGGCCGACACTCTGTGCAA
Organism: Haliotis rufescens; assembly: GCF_023055435.1. Classification (NCBI taxonomy): domain Eukaryota; kingdom Metazoa; phylum Mollusca; class Gastropoda; order Lepetellida; family Haliotidae; genus Haliotis; species Haliotis rufescens. The sequence continues at coordinate 2,683,102 of NW_025964212.1, read as the reverse complement.
GACCAATTCTATCCCACACCATGATGCTCGGACAACCCCACGAGTCTCTCTCAACAACGCAAGCATCCGAATAACGTCCCCCACGGTGTCGCCAGACACTCTCTCTGCCATCTGCTGTTGAGATACAGTAACGGCTCTCGTCTGGGAAGAGGACTCTTCTCCACTGCTTGTGGCGCCAATGTAGGTGCTGTATTGCTCACTGAAGACGGTCCCGGCGATGACGTGGTGTAAGAATGGGTCCTCATTTTAGCCTGTGACAGTGGAGGTGTCTGCTCGTCAATCGTGGACGCACGGTGTCCGCACTAATGTGTCGCTGGTGTGTCCACATGGTCTGTCGAGCAGTTTCCGCAGCAGTAACAAAACGATCTTGAAGATGCTGTCGCACCATCTGACGATCCCGACGTCGACTGGTGACCCTTGGTCTTCCACTACGTGGTCGGTCATCTGTAGTGTTGGTGGTCTGGTTCAGTTGCTGGAACCTGTATATGGTCCTTGCGTGGACTTGAAATGCATTGGCTACTTGCCGGGCGGTTTGTCCAGCTTGCAATCGTCCAAGGGCTTGGTGTCACTGATTGCTTGTCAATCTTGGCATGTGGTAGCAATTCAATAACGAATGAATGTTATCCGATCTGGGTGGATTTTTATAGGGCAAGAAATGGGGGAACGCATGTGCATTTCAATTTGCACGGAACTCACGTGCATCAGGTTACATGACCGTTGCCGTGATGCGTTTGGGAGATCGTTTATATTGTCACCTGCTTTGTTTTTGTATCATCAAATTTCATTTTGCCGGACAAGGTAATGTTAAATTTTAGAAGCTTTGCCAAAAATTACCCAGATATTTAAATGACAACTTTTCATGCAATGTTACTTGGGGTGACGTTTCTTTTGCGGTTCAGTACATACCCCTCCAAGGTCAACACATTGAGGCTGGAGTGCATGGATCTCACTGGTGCAGAAAGCTTCATCATGTGCACAGTCCTCCACAGCAGAAATTACGCCATCGTCACTTGCATAATTCTTGCCAGACAGTGCCCCCGGGCCCGGGCCTCTAGAAGAAAACTCGGCTGTTTCAGTCAATCCAACTGCACCTCCATCTTCTTTCATACAGCTATTGAATTGTTCATTTGTCTGACCTTGTGTCACACCAGTGTCTGTTTAGTCTTGTGTGTCACTAATCCACCGGAACATTATTCGTGGTACAGCGATGCTTGTGCTCTACTGTAAGAGGGACATATCTGTGAAATGCAAGTCATATGCAAGTCATGACAAGTGATGCTGCAAACTTCTGTTTTTTGAATTGCACCCACCAGGCACAATATGCAAAGTTCTTGTCCAAGAACAAGGGGCCAGTAGTGAAACGGACTGAGCATCTTACTTGAAAGGGTCTTCTGTGTTCGCTTCTGTTTCCATGTATTGCACATATGCCTGACGTTGTAGCAGAGATGGTACACATGATGAAGGAATCAGCAAATCTGCCCGAGGCAATTCCAGCAGAACAAATTGCAGTTTTCCATCTTCTTCCTTCGGGACAGTTTCTGAGAATCCTGAAAGCAGCTATTTCAATATGCAAATCTACCAAACATGATAAAGAATTTCATCATATAATTCAGGACAGTTCCACTGGATTGTTTTAGCAAGTGTGCATTGTGGTTCATCCAAAGCAAGCACATGCATCTGACCAGGATTCAAATGCTCAATACCCTTTTTAACACATTAATTGAATGCTGTATCATAGCAACAGAGTGTGCCCATGCTAGAACATTGGCATATGGGCAATTGGTTTTGGATGATATGTTTGTCTTGTTTTGCCAGTACTTCCTTCATGTGATATGACCAGTTTTACTCATGGTCAGGCTTTGTGTTAACACTATCTACATCCTGGGTGAAAGGTCCTTTTAAATGAGGCACATAATTACCCATCTTGCTAAAACAGGATTGGGGTACATTAGTATATACTGTGGGCTGTTTGGAAATGGTTTTCCTTGTTTGTGTGCATTCTTCAGCCAAGAGAACAACATGTGATGTTCCTTCCTCTTCAGCTGTTGGATGCTGCTGCAATAGTGAAATGCTGGTACCATCAAGTGGATATGTTGCTGTTGTAGAGCAGGGATTATGATAGATGTTATCTTTTGAGAATGTTGGTGGGTATACCACACCTTCGTCTTCATAAACACCACAAACTGTGATATATCTGTTGGAATACATCAGACAGTCATGCCAAATGCACAAACCCATATTGAAAATGTGTCAATAGGATAACGTTTTCTTGTTTAATACCAAGTAAACTGGGACTTGCATTTCTCGGTCTCAGTGGTGGCTTTGTGTTGATGAGTACGCTTTGGTGACAAGATGTTCTGAGATAGTTTGGGATGCTTGAGGATTGGATTTTTTTAATACCTGGTCCTTCAAATTTCATACTGACTGGAGCTTGCAAAGAGGCAGGTACCATCTGTTTATAGCAGTCAGAAGGAAGTGTTCCCCTGAAAGTTTGTTTCAACCTTAAAACACGTCTGCGGATAAGTGTTGCTCGTTTAGTTAGCCTTAATGATTCAGAATAAAAAAAGGCATGTTCCAGTGCTGGTCCAATATATTTATCAAATTCAAGTTCAGTAACAGAATTCAAATAAGTTCATGCAGTCTAATATATTCCCCAGATCTGCCTTACGGAATACAGATCTTGCTTCAAATGAATGAATTGTAGTAGCAAAAGATTATACATTCAGTAAAGCATTACTTGGAATTGTTTTAAAGCCTGATTTGATTGAAATGATTGCAATGAACAAATGATACTGATATTGTGGACAAACATTTGACATTTTTTGAAGATTAAGTCATTTTGGCGATCATCTTGGATTCTCTTCGCCACCAGTGGGCGCTGCATATTAGATTTGAATTATTAAACATTGTTGCAATTAATTTTACATAAATGACTAAAATTGACGAAATAATTATGATATATTGAATATGAATTGACATCTAAAGAGATTTTAACAATTTTTCGCGGTCATCTTGGATTTTCTACCACCAGGTGGCGCTGCTGAAATGGATCCATATCAAGAAATGTTTAGAATGGTTCAATGTGTGCCAAGTTTGGTGCTTTTAACCCAAAGTGCACAATGTTGACTAAAATCCAGCCTCAACCGCCCCACTAGTTCTTTCTTTAAGTTTTGGAAGAGTTGAGGTTGAAATCTGATGGTTCCCAATCTGGCTTGTATGTTTGTGGTTTAACGCCGTACTCAGTAATATTCCAGCTATATGACGGCGGTCTGTAAATAATCGAGTCTGGACCAGACAATCCAGTGATTGACATCATGAACATCGATCCACGCAATTGCAATACGATGGCATGCATCAACCAAGTCAGTGAGCCTGAACACCCGATTCCGTTAGTCGCCTTTTACTGCTACCAGGTGTTGCTGAAGGCCTGTTCTACCCCGGATCTTCACGGGTCAGAACTTTTCCGGCAACTCTCGTTCCTTTGTGCATAGACCGCGCGAAGTATGTCTGGGTAGTTGCATATCTTAGTCCTTCCAGAGTTCACTGATGAAGGGTTCAACTCCCATGATTTGTGGTCTGTCGGCACTGTGCCACACTTTGTGTTTTTACCCATCTAATAAACGTAATAACGCCTTGACCTGCCCGACATCACTATCCTCCCATGCACAACAAGCAGGCACCCGTGAGAATTCCTGATTAGAATGCCCCCCCCCCCCCCCCCCCCCCCCCCCCCAGTCATACAGACCCTAAAACAAATATATACAATACAGCCCATTCAAATCTATAATATTTGGCAAGTCTAGATTACTGCAGTATCGCAAAATGATGAGGAGTCTCTGAGCTCCTTTTATAACTATTTCATAACTATAATTTAACAACTGTTTTAATCTCTAAAATATGTTCATTTCAGAGACTAGATGTCAGTCTACCCCAGTACCTACACCTAACGTATGGGTGGTCGGGCTTGGCGACGTGGTTGATTGCCTGCCATCTTACCCTCACGGGTATATGTACTCATAACATCAAAACATGGAATATTGCCGAGTGCAGTTAAACAACAAACACGCTCCAGGGATATACACAAACAGGCTTCTGTTAGCGTACAAAGTACACGAGTCCACGAGTCCAACAGCGCATGACAGTGTACACGAGTCCAACAGCGCATGACAGAGTACACGAGTCCAACAACGTACGACGACAGGGGAACAAAGGAGGTTGGTGCTTCTTGCAGAGTGTGTTGTAAAGAGTGAATGTACCACTGCAGGTTCGGCCAGGACTACACAATACATTTGTCACATATAGTTACGACCGTGTTCTAAATTGTTTGAATAGGGCCACAACATTCAAGGTCGTAGTGAAACTTCCAAAACTTTAATAGTAGGCATGTGAAGGACATTCCAATTTTGACAAATCAGCGACAAAAATGATGTTCCCGTTTTGGAATGCACCATATATTCCTGGGTTTTCTTTTAGGTAAACAGTTGCCATGCCTTTGCTTGTGTTTATGACTGTTGCCAACGGTGGGGCAAGATACACTCACCTTTTCGCACCTGGTATCATTACTATTTGGTAGTGATTCATAAACACGTGCTTATGATATTGTCGGAGTCGTACAGTGGGCTCTGCTTTTGTCAGAGATTTCTTATGATTGTGGTTAGGGCTTTGTCACTTTTACTTGAATTTGTCTGACGCTTTATGGTGCATGCATTTGATATGAAAGGACCGGCATTATCGAGACAAATCTCTCAAAATATTCAAGAGGCTAGTTCTGTAGACGGGCTATAGAATGTTTCGTCGGCACTTTGGCGGGACATGAGTTTTAACAGGGAGTTTACATACGTTTTGTCCTCCTTGAGTTAAGCAAGTTGAATATGTCTATCAAATTAGGCTACAGCAGATGGGTTAAGTACCATGGCCAGCGGTTATGTGTGGCTCAGCTTGTCATTAAAGTTTGGGGTGGTGGGTAGCCAAGGGTGTCCTCCCTATTGGCCTACTTCCCATTTGGCCTACGCTTTTAGAGGATTTAATTACGGTAAGTAATCGGTTGGTTGATCACTCACTAATTACCCGTCTCCCCCAGAGTGATGAAAATGAACCAGTCCAACAACAGAGAAATACAAACTAACAGATTCTTTTTAATGTAATTTAATCAGGATTCCTACTGCATCTGCTAACGCCAAGGAAGATATTTCTCCTTGCTGGTGTCTGTCGCGTAGTCTGGACAGCTGACCATCGAGGTACACATATTTTCTCTTCCGCGGAGGAGGCTTGGCACCATGGGCCAGCTGGGCTAGATGTTTGGCGTGGCTAGCTTCAAGTGATTTCAAGACATCCAGGAAGCTGAACATTGTTGGATGGGCAGAGTTCATCTTGGCATTCAAGTGGCTGCGCCAACCTTCCAGATGATTATTAGTTCTTGGACCAACATTGTGACGGTGACTCCAGATTTCAACACCAAATCTAGCATCATCCCCAACCCAGTTTGACGCGACATTATCATTGAACAGTTGAAATGCAGGACTCTCAACCTCAGCCTGTTCTAAAGCCTCAATAGCTTCGAACCATACGTCCTGAACATTCAAAGTCTATTTGTATTGTCTCCGGGTCGACCACCTCTCCGTGACTGAAGAATCCTGTGTGAAATAACAAGAGCTAATTAAGCTCAAACCAAACCATTTTTGTCAATAGGGGTGTAGGTTGTTTAAAATAATCTGTGGTAGGCCAAATGGGAAAGGTCATTTCTGTTTCTTTAGGCCATATGGGACTTAGGCCAATAGGGGATGCACCTAGCCAAGTGGTTAAAGCGTTCGCTCATAAAGCCGAAGGCCCGGGTTCCATTCCCAACGTGGGTACAATATCAATACAATACTCATTCTGCTCCGGAATTAGGACGAAAGTTGTGATAGTTCAGTTTGGGTACATCGGGGTATTGTTTTGTATGTTTGTTGTTTAATGCCGCGCACAGTAATGTTCCAGCTGTATGACGGCGGTATGTAAATAATCAAGTCTGGACCAGACAATCCAGTGATTAATATCATGAGCATCGATCCATGCAAATTTGGATACGATGACATGCATCAACCAAATCAGCGAGCCTGACCACCCATTGGTCGTCCCATGCGATAAGCATAGTCGCCTTTTACGCGACAAGCATGGGTTGCTGAAGACCTATCCTCTTCCTGGATCTTCAGCGTCCTATGTTGTTATTGTTCAATGTGAGTGGTGAAGAAAGCCTCTCCAGATGGTCATATAAATACCAGTGACATAGTGAACGTGTCTTTGAAGGTATTTAGAAGTGATACACATAAGGAAGAGAATATATGGATGTCAACTTCTTTATTATGAGGAACGGGGCGGTCGGGTAGCCTAGTGGTTAAAGCGTTCGCTCGTCACGCCGAAGACCCGGGTTCGAATCCCGACATGGGTACAATTTGTTAAGCCCATTTCCGGTGTCCCCCGCCATGATATTGCTGGAATATTGCTAAAAGCGTCGTAAAACCATACTCACTCACTCACTATTATGAGGAACACAATGTTTCGGAGTATATACTTACTCCTTCATCAGGTGAATGAATGCCATGAGGCAGAGCGCATATATATGTACAGGTAAGGACAACAAAATTAATAAGATAACAAAAGGTGGAAAAAAACAATGGGTAGAAACTAACAAGGGAAGCCAACAGATGATTGGCGCTGATAGGTGATTAACAATAGACAATGGAAGCCAAAACTTTACAGTAATTAGCGCTGATAGTATGGAAGCCAATAGTCTACTGAAGCTTCATAGATAAGTAATAGGTAATGGACATTCTTTCACCTATCAGTGCTAATTACCAACGGCCTCCAGTTTGCCCAGTGTCCATTACCTATATGTTATTTTCCTTATAGTGAAGGGGACACGGGTGGCCCAGTTGTCTAAGGCGCCCCGATTCGCTGTGCAGAGTTGCGTCCCTTGATCACGCTAGAAACCTATGATTGTGGGTTCGAATCCCGGTTCGCCCCGATTATGTTTCTAGGTTTGTCAGCACCATACCCGTGCTCGTGGGTTTCGCCGAAGTGGTAAACGTCTGAGACCTGCATCACTTGGGCTTTCCTCCCACATTAGCTGACACGCCGCGATATAACTGGAATACTGTTAAAAGCGGCGTTAAACCCAACTCACTCACTCACTTCTTATAGTGAAAGTAGTAAAGTCTGTACTGTTATGTAGATCCAGGGGTTCGTTGTTTCAGTAGAGTGATGGGAAGATGAAGCCGACATGTGAACACTAATAATGCAAACAGTAAAACAAGGGATGGAATAAACTATCAATGGCAATCAACAAGGGTGCTAATTAGCAGTGTTAACAATGTAATTAGTGCCCTTTCCAGTGGATACCGGTGGATTTAGCCTGCCTATTGTTCTCCGCAAGCAGTTAGAATTAGCATATAGGCGCAACCAAAACTTGAATTTGAACAAATTAAGCGAGTTTTTATAACTTTCTAAATTGGAAGATTGGCGCTGCCCTGAGTTAGACACATTGTAGCAATATATCTCATTAAATTTGTTAATCTTATATAAAGTCAGGGAGAATATAAAGTTTGATAAAGAACTGAAAAATACACCTTACAAAACAATATACTATTTCTGCTGTAGTACTCAGATATAACATCTTGCTAATAACAGGAATAACTATAAACATAAGGCTCGAAATACTCCATCATTCATTAGTCAGTTAATATTTTACATCATCATTTTCAAAGTTTAACAGAGGTGAATTAACATTCTGACATAAATCTATTTCCCAAATAACCACAAGAAGGAATCCGATCTCATGTGAATCAATTAGTTCAGGGGAGGTAACCGCTATTCTCTGCGCACTAAATAATTTTTGCGCATGCCTGCGCATGTTGTTACCCAAAACAATAATGGCGGACCTTAGTTTCCAGTCAGAGTAACAGTCATGGAGTTAACGTGTGAAATATGGGTTTTTAAACCAGTGTATGTGGAAACATACTGACAGTTTTGAATTCTGTGTTTCTTTTGGATTTCACATAGAAGTAACAAGAAGAAATGCTCTCCGGCGGCTATTCGTATCCTTCAATGGCGTTGATAGTTTGAATGACTGAAAAAACCCAGTCATATGTCATGATTTCGGTTAGTTTATCCATTGTGACATTACATTTTCCGTTTAATATTTCGCACATTTCAAAGTTATAATATCCTCTACTGTTTTCCCACTAAACCCATAGTAGTGATTGTTTGATACGTCATCTATTTTCAGAAAAAGTAACCTTTTGGGGAATAATATGTCATAGACTGCAGTATTCTTTTCAGATACAGAGTCGGACCCTTTTTACATTTACACTTGAAGAAACAAATTTGTGGGTTGTGGTTTTGAATCTTTAACTTCAGTAGTATGACTGTGTGTGTGAGGTTGTGTGTGGTCAGACAGTCAGGCTTGTTTTGTTTGTTTGTGGTTAACCATGTTGATGCTGCCCTTAGCAGTATTCCAGCTAGGCTCAATGACAGTCTTTAAGTAATCGAGTATTTACCAGACATCCAGTGATTGACATGATGAGCATTGATCACACAATTGATGAGACTTGTAAGTGCAGCAGGTTCACCTCTTCGGTCATGTGGACAAGGCGTCCGATCTTGGATCAGGAGGTCCTTGGTTTGAATGCCATCAGGGCAATATGTTAGTTTGATTTTGGTGAGGGTACATTTGTGTATAGTGGGAGGTTCCTCGGGTACATTTCTGTTGTACATGTGCAGACAGTGACCCCAACAGCTTTGAGACGAGGTGAGGTATAACATCGCTTTCAAGAATATTTCAATTTTATTATAATGATGTACATGCACGCGTGTGTGAGTCTGATTATGTTAGCACTGATCCTTAACAACAGGTTGTTTGTTGTTTAATGACACAATATTCCAGCTACATGACGGTGGTCTGTAAATAATTTAGTCTGGGGTCAGTTCCACAAAGCTATCGCAGCACTAAGGTAACTCCCATACTTTAACATAGACCTATGCCTGTCGTTGCGCTAAGATCGCCTTGTAGAACGGGGGCCCTGGACCAGACAACCCAGTGATTGATGTCATAAGCATCAACCCACGCAAATAGGATAAAATTGGGATAAAATGACATGCATCAACCAAGTCAGCAAGCAAGACCACCCAATCCTGTAAGTCACCTCCCACGACAAGCATAATCACCTCTTATGACAAACATGGGTTGCTGAAGACAGATCTTCACTGGTCCTCAACAGCTAGCCAACAAACACAGGAAAATTGACTGTATGCATTTGTATGGATAATATGGTGGGGTAGCCTAGTGGTAAAAGTGTTCGCTCGTCACCGAAAAACCCAGGTTTGATTCCCCACATGGGTACAATGTGTGAAGCTCATTTCTGGTGTCCCCTGCTGTGATATTGCTGGAATATTGCTAAAGGCATCGTAAAACCATACTCACTTAGGTAGCTTGAAATAGCATTTGCTCCCGAAACCCTCAGATGTTTTTGAAAGGAAGCTAAAAATAGCACTGAGAACTTACACACCATTACAAAGGAAATGCCCAAATGGCAGAAGGTATCATGTCATTGGGATCAACATAGGATTTTAAATACAGGATGGGTATCAAGCCTCATGCCCTCCCCATTGGTTTCTTTGGTCCAGATTTGATATTTTTCTATAGCCAGGTGCGCGAAAGCTATGCCCGATTTTTTAAAAGTACTGATTTAATTTTACTGCATCTGCCATCTTGTTTATTTGACCTATTGACTTTTGCCATTGACTTATTACATTTCTTGGTGTGAATGTTGTCCAAACTGCACGAAATTGCTTAAAATGCAATCAAATGTTTTAAAAATTTATGGGGGGGCATGCCCCCAGACCCCCCTAGACTTTTCCTCTTTTTTTGGGAAAACCTGCTCACATCCCTGATCATTATTATCAAAATATTTTAAGAAATCTTATAAAATTACATTAATGGCAAATTAACATGTGGGTCAAGTATTTCGGACCACTAACTTTCTAAACCTGTAAGAACAACCTTACCACTGTCATCACCTTAACCACTGTGCCAGAAAGTGCTACCAGACCCTGGAGAGAGAGCAGGTGAATCATTTGAAGACCATGAAGCAGGTAGAAAAGGGAGACATCATTGCCCGCACCAGGCGACTGACCCAGGAGACCAACAAGAGGAGGAAGTAAGTCAGCTGTGCCAGTAGCAAGTGTGTTTTGTTTGTTTGTTTGTTTGTTTGTTTGTTGTTTAACACGGCCCTCGGCAATACTACAGCTTCATGATGGCGGTCAGTAAATAATCGAGTGTGGGCAGACAATCCAGTGATTGACATCATGAGCATCGATCCATGCAATTGGGATATGATGACATGCATCAACCAAGTCGGAGAGCCTGACCACCCAATCTCTTTGGTTGCCTCTTCAACAAGCATTATGAGCTTAGTCGTCTTTTTACGGCAAGCATGGGTTGCTGAAGAGCTATTCTAACCCCGATAGCAAGTGTGGGGCTGAACTGTCATCAAGGGCCCAAGGGCAGTGGGGTAGCCTAGTGGTTAAAGCGTTCACTCTTCACCCTGAGGCCTAGGCTCGATTCCCCTCATGGGTACAATGTGTGAAGCCCATTTCTGTTCCCCTGCCGTAATATTGCTGGAATATTGCTAAAAGCGGCATGTAATCAAACTCACTCACTGCCTCATTTTGCAAAGCAGTCTTAGCACAGTGAGACTTCACTCACTCACTCACTCTCACTGCCCAATTCTACAAAGCAATCTTAGTACTGTGAGACTCCACTCACTCACTCACCCACTGCCCCATTCTGCAAAGCAATCTTAGCACTGTGAGACTTCGCTCACTCACTCACTCACTCACTCATTCACTCACTCACTCTACAAAGCAATCTTAACACTGTGAGACTTCACTCACTCACCCACTCACTCTACAAAGCAATCTTAGCATTGAGACTTCACTCACTCAGTCTACAAAGCAATCTTAACACTGACTTCACTCACTCACTCACTCTACAAAGCAATCTTAGCACTGTGAGACTTCTCTCACTCACTCTACAAAGCAATCTTAACACTGACTTCACTCACTCACTCACTCTACAAAGCAATCTTAACACTGAGACTTCACTCACTCACTCTACAAAGCAATCTTAGCACTGTGAGACTTCACTCACTCACTCACTCACTCACTCAATCTACAAAGTAATCTTAACACTGAGACTTCACTCACTCACTCATTCTACAAAGCAATCTTAGCACTGTGAGCCTCTGACTTGCAATTGGATGAGAAATGTATTGTAGTAATGATCTAATCCCTAGTGGTGCAATACTGTGCCATGTGGGATGGGATGCTGATTCAATCTTGGGCCGGACAGTGTAATCATGTCCCAGTGCCACACCAGACCTAGCAGGACTGACTGGTATTGCAAGGAAAGCCATCAATGATATTGGTTCGAAAGCTCAATTAACCAGAAACATTTTGAAATAAGTGTCACAGCCATGCATTGAAGTAACCATGGTGTTGCAACCATTTTTTGTATTGCAGAGCGCAGGCCCAGAAAAGGAAGTATGAGGTGAAAAGAGAGGAGAGAAGGAGACAGGAAATCCTGAACCAACGTCACGAGGAACAGCAAAGGGCCACAGAGAAGTACCAGCGCTCCACCATCCCCTCCAGCAGATCAAGCAGCCGTAGGTCCTCCCCAACACACACAACCACCGGGATAGAAGAAGCCTTGAAGCTCATCAGAGGAACTCCACCACTCTCACGACAGAGCAGCCTCACATCAACTGGCAGTCACAAAGGGAAGACCTCTCCTCGAGCATTTGGGACATACAACCACGATCCACTAAATCGACCTTACTTTAACAAGTACTCCAGTCTACATTTGAGACCACAGTCTCCATCCGAGCGTGCCCAGGAACATGCAGATCTGCGTGACAAGTCGCTGCGGAACTATACCGACAGCCGGAGTCTGTTTGAGCAGCAGCTGGAGCAGCATCAGCAGCTTCTTTTGGAAGATCAGAAAAAGTCCCTCCACATCTTCAACCAGGCCATTCAGCGTGAGATGGATGCAGATGCCAAACTGGAAGGCACTGAGGAGGATGAGGAAGAAATGTCATGGATGAATCGAAGTGACAGTTTGTCTAGTGTTGACAGTCTAGATGTTTCCAGAGAGTCAGTCGGGAAAGACAGACCTCAAACAGCAAGTGCAGCCACAAGGTCCAGATCTTATCCTAGACCTGTCCCACCTAAGGCCACACCAATTGTTGGGAGAGTGGCTCCAAATAGTGCTAGTGTTAACATGACAGATGACTCCTTAGAGTCAAAACCATTCCAAGTGGAATATCATGCCAAACCTCCTGCAACGAATTATGACAGAGGTGCAGTTATTGGGCCGATTTTAAACAATAGGAATCAGGAACTGTCTTTTGTTCTTCATCCTCAACACCAGGAAACGTCTCATTCCTCAGCTGTGGTGATGGGCCAGCAACATCAGATGCACCAGATGGGGCATGCAGCAAGTACAGGGGGTTACCCTGTTCAGCTGGCGCAGTACCCCAGCCATGTAACCTCCAACCTTCCCATCTTCTCGCCACCCACCTTGGCAGACAACACAGGGGTGCTGAATCAGCCCAGTACAAGTGCTGGGTATGTTCTACCATCGAGTCTGAACCAGAAACACGATTACTCCCAGGCTACCACGGTGTCTACACTCTCCCTCACCAATCCCAGCAGTCAGAGCAGTCCATCGTACACACCGGCGCCTGTCTGCCAACAAAACCTACCCCCTGCAGCCAGCGCTGTGGACCCGCCACCATCAAACCCAACGCCGGTTTCCTCTACACTGGCAGCAACTGTCTGCACTACAAGTTCCCGCCCACGCCCTATTCCTGCTGTTGCGCAAACAGGAAGCAAACACAGTGTCAGCAGCACAACTCCATCAAAGGGGACAGAAGCGGGGAATATTGTTAATGGAACTCTTGGACTGGTTCATGGTAAGCTGTCAATTCTTGCCAATATTGAGGCAGTAGCCAACGGTAACCAGCCAAGCAAGGAACCAGGCGTCCAGACGACCAAAACAATGCCTAAGAAATCTGCTTCTGATTTTGAAGCTAGAGAGGTAAAAGGTATTCTGAAAAGGCCAGAACCCAGCAAACTGAAGAAGGTGGCATCCACAGGAAACTTGCAGAACACTGGACTACGAGTGAAAGACAGCATCGAGGTTGCCAGGGGTAACCACAGATCTGATCAAAGCAGAAAAGGAAAAGGGGTGAGGGATCTTTTTGTAGCTGAGCTTTGGGATTAACATGACATTTGACCCTTGAACTTACACTTTAGGTGCATGACTCCTTGTCCTCCATGACAATAATCTTATGGTGTCTATACAATGGGTGCTACTTCCTCCCACTCCTGTTTCATAGTACTTATTCAGCATGTTCAGCGTTAGAAATTGGCACTAGTCCTTGCCAAACCATCTTCCTGAGGCAAGAGAGTTAACTGACTATAAATGTCCAATTTTTTAACTTATCCTGCATTACTCCGTATTGCATTTACTGCTATGTTTGACAGAGAGACGAACTGTGTGAGATCCAGCTGCTGAAGAAAGTTGTCCCAACCAGCCCAGGAGGCAGCGCCCTCTCACAGTCGGCACGTGACCCGGAAGTCATGACGTCACACCAAAAGACATAACTGCTTTGTCACCTCCACGGACGGACGTACTTTGTATCCCTTGTGGAAATTAAAGCTTATTATTTGTTTTTTATATTTTGCGTGTTTCTACATTCATTATATGCTGCTACATTGTTACCTGTTATGGGCCGTGACCTTAGGGTCTTCCCATTCGTAAATTGTAACGTTTATCGCTCGTCTGTGGCTCACGTCACAGTAATTTACGGGCGCAATGTTGTTCCCGCCATTTTGTTTTCTTTCCCGCCATTTTGGCCATTCACCACGTGGCCACGTAATGTCGTGTTCTGCGTTTTGAATTCTCTCTTTGGCTTGGGTAATACATTACATTTATGTATGTTGTTTTGGTGTGCTTAAAGCCTTGCCTTTTCGCTACCTCTAAGCGTAATTGTTTCTTCTCATAAACTTCAATATAATACGAAGTTTATGAGTTACATTATGTCTCCCGTACTCTGTGGTTTTGCCACATGGTTACGTGTTTGCTTAAGGCTTTGCCTTTTCGCTCCCTTTTAGCGTACTTGTTTATCTCATAAACTTTAATAAAATATACTGTTTTTGAGTTACTTTATGCTTCCCATACTTTGTGATTGGCCACACATTATGCTTCCCGCACTTTGTGGCTTTGCCACATAGTTATGTTTTGCTTAAATTCCAGATTTTCTGCCTCGCTGCACTTGTTGCCGCGGGAACAAATCTGGCCGGGGCCGCCCCTTTCTGCCGTGATTGTACGACGCCCTGTACTTTCACAAGGCAGTGCCGATGTTGCAGTCATTCGTCGCTGTGATCCTTCAGCTCATGCGAGTATCCAGGACACACCTCGCTCAACGTGCTCGTCGACCCCCACCTACGTTGACGGCAGCAGCGCTCAGCGGAGCTTCACGGCGGCTCCCAACGTAGAGTCTGCCTCCCATGGCACGACATACGACCGTTCACGGTCTCCTACTCCACTGGCGGCTCCAGCGCTCCCAACGTAGAGTCTACCTCCCATGGCACGACATACGACCGTTCACGGTCTCCTACTCCAGCGGCGGCTCCAGCGCTCCCAACGTAGAGTCTGCCTCCCCTGGCACGACATACGACCGTTCACGGTCTCCAACACCGTCAACGCTGATGTCTCCGGCGCCCCCGCGCCCCCGGCGCCTCCGGCGCCTCCGGCGCCTCTGATGACACGGCGCTCCCGGCGCCTCCGGCGCCTCTGATGACACGGCGCTCCCGGCGCCTCCGGCGCCTCTGATGACGCGGCGCTCCCGGCGCCTCCGGCGCCTCTGATGACGCGGCGCCTCCGGCGCCTCTGATGACACGGCGCCTCTGATGACACGGCGCTCCCGGCGCCTCCGGCGCCTCTGATGACGCGGCGCTCCCGGCGCCTCCGGCGCTTCTGATGACGCGGCGCCTCCGGCGCCTCTGATGACACGGCGCCTCCGGCGCTTCCGATGACGCGGCGCCTCCGGCGCCTCCGGCGCCTCCAATGACACGGCGCCTCCGGCGCTTCTGATGACTCGGCGCCTCTGACTCGGCGCTCCCGGCGCCTCCGATGACTCGGCGCCTCTGATGACTCGGTGCCTCCGGCGCTTCCGATGACTCGGCGCCGCTGATGTCTCGGCGCTCAACAAGCTTCATGACTTGTTCATGACAAGCTGATGACTCGGCGCTCCCGGCGCCTCCGATGACTCGGTGCCACCGGCGCCTCTGATGACTCGGCGCCGCTGATGTCTCGGCGCCTCTGATGTCTCCGCGCTCCGGCGCCTCCGCATCCTCTGATGTCTTCGGCGCTCAACAAGCTTCAGATCAACAAGCTTTATCAAGCTCAGATCAACGAGCCGACCATCCGATCTTCTACTGCGGCTTAAGGGGCACCATCGGCAATCGCCTCCCCGGCGCCACTGCCCTCTTCTCTTGCTGCCGTCTCATAACTCGTCACACGGAGAAGCATGGTGAAACAACTGTCGCCGCTCCTGTCGCTACTCTCCCGTCGGTCTTCGGGATCGTGACTATCGTACTACTTCCTGGGTGGAATCATTTCAACCAATAGACAGTTGGTCTGATTCAGCTTGCCCACTGAGACGTTATCCATAATCCCGTCGTTTAAAGCGCTATGATTCCGGAGAGATGACCTGCGGGTTTCCATCGAAACAGAGCGCCATGTGAACAGCGTCTGTATCAGATTCGATGACGACATCCACTTACAAAGAGTTTACTTCGTCGACATCGCAGACATCAACGCTGTTCTACCCTACCCTAGCGCCAGCGTTCCTGAGAGAGACTCTTCCTCGGCGCTCCCCGGGTTTTACACGACGCCCATGGGGTTCCGTGTTTTATCGCAAAACTCGGGTACACCACTTGATCGTCTCTCACACAGTTCATTGAGGATTGTCTGTGTGTGGAGTTTGCACCTCAGTTCCGACTCCAAGGCGGTTTTCTCGGCTACTGCGCAGAGTGATTTACATGTCACGTGTCAAGTACTCGGACTGTCAACAACTCCGACCGGATTTAGGTCAACTTACCATGGCAAGGGGTGCCATGTATTTCTACAGATTGGTTTCCATGTCTACCTGTACGCTTGGTGATACCACTCAACCAGGCGCCTGTCGCAGTCCATCCATGCACGGATGTTGGAAACAATAGACCTCCTCTACCAACACGGCTGTCACGAGGAACCTTGTTTCATCATTCTCTTTCAGATTAA
This sequence comes from Haliotis rufescens, assembly GCF_023055435.1. Taxonomy (NCBI): domain Eukaryota; kingdom Metazoa; phylum Mollusca; class Gastropoda; order Lepetellida; family Haliotidae; genus Haliotis; species Haliotis rufescens. The sequence continues at coordinate 2,666,718 of NW_025964212.1, read as the reverse complement.
ATCCTCCTTGGGGCACTTATTGCATTTTCCTGGCTCAAGAAAATCTACATGACATAGTTGTAACCATTTTCCTTAATAAAAATTGTTACCACACAAAAAACTTTGTTTTTGTATGATATACGTCCACCCTTATGGTGCCTCACCCTCCACGGCGCGTCACGCCAAGGGAAGCAACTCTCACCCAAATCACTTTCCTTATGTCATCTGACAAAGACAGACGTGCTGTTTTTTTCAAGACAATATAAAGACAAGATTATCGTTTGTACAAGAACCATGGCAGACCAAACTGTATGTATGGTACATTTCTTTCATGCAAAGGCGTAATACCTCGCATTGTAAAGTTATAAAGTTGTAATTATGTGACACGTGTACGATACCTTTGAAATAAGGCCGTCGTAGCGTCCATTTTGTAGTGCCACGTATGATATATGTAACACCAGGGCCATCAAAAACGGCTTCGGTTTTTTAATCTATATCATCGGGCTTTAGCCTACAATCTTTTCCTTTAAATAAACCCAAGGTGGTGTGTTAATTATTTTAAATTACACTTACCTTTTTTACGGGTTTTCTACACCTTCGCGCGTAACACGCCCACTTTGGTGTTATAATTATACTACGACATTGGCTATTAGTATCGCGTTACCAATCGCATTCTAAATTACGCCTTTGCTTCTAGTTACACAATTTATGCACGTATCTTTCCGATCTTTCAATCGCACTGATACACTTTATTACCCTTCCCGCCAAACTCAAAAATTACGGTCTTTTTTACAGACCTTCAAACTGTGTACGGGGTGCTCGGCTTCGATTCCCCCCCAAGACAGGCATGATACCTGCATAAAGTGTTTGGCCGAAGACGGGCATGACGATGGGTCATGCCCGATCTGTGTTGCATTTACACCACGGGCGCAAAAAAAGAGAAATGTGGACCTCTTACACTTTAAGGGTCTATTGAAGGCGGGGGTGGACATTAGGTCGGCAAAGACCGCCCCGCCCCCCTCAAAAAAAGTAAGAAAGGGTAAAAAGGCAGCTGAGACTGTCTCCTCCGCTCCCTCCCCGGGGGCCGGGGGAGAAGGCTCTAGGGTCCCCGTCACAATCACTGCACCCTCTCCTGCACCGTCTTTGGCAGACATCTCTGCCTTGTTGAGGTCGCAGATGGCGTCGATGATGGAGGAGGTAAAGTCTCAGCTCCGAGAGGAGTTGCGGACCGAGCCTTCCCCGTTGTCGGCGCCGGACGCGGCTTCGAGACCTTGTGATATGCCCGGCGTCGGCCGAGGCAGGCCACTTGGTCTCGGGGACGAACTCAGACCGGGCTTCGGCGCCGGCTCGAGGTCGCTCCCCAGCGGAGGGGTGGCGGGCACTGGCCCGTTCACTACCGACGCACAGTTCTCCCTAGCGGAGCCAGACGCCTCTTCCGAGGCCGAGGCTTCCTCTAGCGGATTTCTAGCCCAGAGCCAGGTGGGTTCCCTTGAACCCCCGGCACCTCGGGACCGGGACTCGGCTTCGGGCCGGGTGCAGCCCGGGGATGCGAAGGCCCAGGCCTTCGGGCGTCCCCTTCCGACTTCGTCTGCCTCTTCTCTCGGGGAAGAGTCGATTAATTTCGGCTCGGAATCGAGAGAGGAGGAGTGGATGGAGGAGGGGGGAGACGACTCGGAGACCTCGGGAATATTTTCCTTCGTTTCCTCGTTGAGGCATGTACGGGACAAAATTGTCCAGGTACTGCCTCAGGTGGCTGCGCCCATGCCCCAGTCGGATCCGACTGAGTTCCGCCTTCCGGGGGACGCTTTTGCTCCGAGCAAGGCGCCCCAGGTGCGGCTCCGTATTCTGTCTTCATTGGTGCATGAAGTCATCAACCCTCTGTTGTCGGGTGCCCGCAGGAAGTTCGACCTGCCCGAACTTATTAAGCGGTACCCGTTAGCAGAGGATGGTGATTTTGAGGTACCGGTGGTGGACGAATGCGTCTGGACCTCCGTTACCCTGGGGGGGTCTTCGACCCCCAACTTGGCTAAGGTCAAGCAGGGCCGGCGGTTGCCACCCTTTCCCGCGTGCGGTACGGAGCTGAAGGCTGCTTACGTTTGCTTCGAGGAGCAATATCGTAACGCATGTCAGCAGCTCCGGGTGTCCGTACACTCCGCTTATCTGTCGGCCGTACAGAGGGAGTTAGCGGGAGAGGGGCCGGCCGACTCTTCGGAGTTGGCCGCGCAACTGACGGAGGTACATAGTCATCTTGCGAGGGACGCTATTCGTAGCTGTGCCTCGCAGATGATGTGCGCAGTCATGGGCATGCGCAGGCTGTGGATGTCGGTATCCAAATACTCGGCTTCCACACGCCAGGATCTACTTGCTTTGCCTTATAAGATGGGTGCCACCCTCTTCCCTGGGGCTCAGCAGGTGGTCCGAGAGGCCGCACAGTTGTATGCCTCCATCAAGGATTCTAAGGCCTTGTTGGAGGTACCATGCGTTAAACCGCGTAAGCGGACCTCTCCACTTGCTTCCTCCTACGCTGACGCGCCGGGTCAGAAGTCTGCACCTGCTTGGAAGCAGCCGCTTCCTTCAGGTAAGGGCGCCGGGAGGAGCAAGAGAGGCAGGGGCCGGGGCAGGGCAGCTGGTCGAGGCCAGCAGCCTTTTCGCGGGGCCGGGAACCCATCGGGTTCCCATTAGCGCCCGAAGCGCCCCGGGCGGACCCACGGTCGCATGTTTTCGAACTGCCGACAGCCGGGGTCTGCTGCCTCAAGCCGGATGTCCCCGTAGGCGGCCGACTGGCTCTATTCCTGCAGGAATGGGAGACAGTCACATCCAATCCCTGGACCCTGTCCACTCTAAGGGATGGCCATTTGCCTCGGTGGAAACATCATCCGCCCCCCTTCTCCGGGATAAAGCACACTCCGGTGCCTGCTACCCTGGAGAGGGCGGAATTCCTCCGTGCCGAGGTCGACGCACTTCTTATGAAGGCTGCGATCGAACCGGTTCCCGTGGGACAGGAAAGCGAGGGCTTCTACTCGACATATTTCCTAGTCACCAAAAAAGACGGAGGGTTCAGGCCTATTCTCAATCTGAGAAGGCTGAACAAACTTATAGAGGTACCGTCCTTCAGGATGGAGACACTGCGCTCGGTGATCTCAGCTGTCGAGACCGGAGAATGGCTAACGTCAATAGACCTAAAAGACGCCTATCTCCACGTACCCATACACCCCGAGTTCAAGAAATACCTCAGGTTTTCTTTCGACGGGAGGTGTTATCAGTTCAGGGTTCTACCATTCGGGATCGCTACGGCCCCGAGGGTGTTCACCAAGCTGATGTTGATTCCCGCCCAAGTGGCCAGGTCAAAAGGTCGGTTCTGCCATCCGTACCTCGACGACTGGTTACTAAGAGCTCTATCGCAATCCCTGAGTCAGATAGCTACACAACAAGTGATAGATATTCTGATCACTCTAGGGTGGATAGTCAATCTCAAGAAGTCAGATCTGAGCCCTACTCAGAATCTAGTCTTCCTAGGGGCGAATTTCAACACGGTGAGCGGACTTGTATCTCTGTCACAAGATCGCAGTACCAAGGTCAGAAGTGTTACTTCCCAGTTCCTTCTGTCCGCCAGTCACACTGCTCGTACATGGCTCCAGTTACTGGGCAACATGGCGGCGACAGTGGATGTGGTTTGGCGGGCGCGCTTGAGAATGAGACCCATTCAACAAGCGCTCCGTCGACTTTGGGTGAACTCGGAAGATCTCGAGACTGTTCTCGAGACTCCGCAGTGGCTCAATGCACACCTTCAGTGGTGGACCGAGGTCGGGAATCTGTCCCGGGGGCTCCCCCTCGACACTCCCGTGCCGTCTCTCACAGTTCAAACAGACGCGTCACTCTCCGGCTGGGGAGGCGTTCTGAACGATCACACTGCCTCGGGACTATGGTCCCAGCAGGAGATCAAACTGCATATCAATGTGCTAGAACTGAGAGCGGTCAGGTTGGTGTTCCAACGCTTCCTGGATCTGCTTCGTGGCCAAGTGGTGCGTCTAGAGATGGACAACCAAACGGCGATGACTTACATCCGGAAGCAGGGGGGAACGGTGTCTCCGTCGCTTCTCCAAGAGACGTGGCAGTTCCTCCTATGGTGCGACTCACACGTTATCAGGGTGCTACCTGTTTATCTCCCGGGGGTAGACAACGTCCGTGCGGACGCTCTGTCTCGCCGGATCCTCGCTCCTCACGAGTGGAGGCTCGACCCGGGGATATTCGGGATTATCTCCCAGTTATACGGGTCGTTCCAGGTGGATCTGTTTGCGTCTGGGGTGAATCACCAGACACCAACGTTCTGCTCCCGAGTCCCCGACCCGAGGTCGGTGGCACCGGACGCCTTCCAGCTAGATTGGACGGACAGAATACTGTGGGCATTCCCCCCAGTACCTCTGATTTCCAAGGTCCTGTCTCAGCTAGCCACTCAGCCTGCGCGACTACTTGTGCTCCTGGCACCCCTTTGGTCGGCGCAGAGTTGGTTTCCAGTCATACTCAGGTTTCTGGCTCAGCCTCCTGTTCTATTACCTTTACGACCGGACCTCCTATCCCAGAACGAGGCCCTCCACCCGAATCCCAGGATTCAGTGGGTGGCTTGGCCACTGTCCGGAATCGCCTCCAGGAGAGCGGTATTCCTGCACGAGTTGCAGACACAATACTGGCTTCGCGGAGGGATTCGACAAACGTTCAGTACGAGGATAGATGGGCCTGCTATGCGCGCTGGTGTGTCGATAGAAGGATTGCAGATCCCTTTTCTGCAGATCTCGTAGCCGTACTTGAGTTCCTCCAGTCGCGACTAGATGTCGGCCTGGCCGCATCGACAGTCCGGGGGTACTCTACAGCTATCGCTGCCTTTCACGTCCCCGTCGACGGGGCACTTTTGGGTGCGCACCCATTAGTGCAGCGTTTTTTAGCAGGTGTGGACAGGATCCGACCGCCTGTCCGGCGGATCAGTCCCCCTTGGGAATTGTCAATCGTTCTTGATTGGCTGTCCGGTCCTTCCTTTCGGGATCTGTCGTCTCTCTCTCTTCAGCTGTTGAGCTGGAAGACGGCGTTCCTTGTGGCGGTAACGTCCGGCAGACGGGTAGGCGACATTCACGCAATGTCAGCCGATCCCGAACTAACTGTCTTTCACCGGGACAGGGTCAGTATTCGCCTGCCGGACTCTTACCGTCCTAAGGTCGCACACGCCTTCCACGTGACGGCTCCTATTGAGCTACCTGCTCTTTCACAGCCTTCCTCGTCGGGGACCACTACAAGACATGCTCATGTATTGGATGTCCGCAGGACCCTTAAGTCCTATATCAGCAGAACTAAGGGTATCCGTAAGGATAATCAACTATTTTGCTGTTATGGCGGTAGGAAGGCTGGCTCACCTGCGAGCAAACAAACTATCTCGCGGTGGATAGTCTCTACTATATGTACGGCGTACACGCTTCAAGGCAGGGACCCCCCTACCAAGTTGAAGGCTCATTCGGTTAGAGCAGTGGCTACGACACAAGCGTATGCTGCGGCTCTGCCCATTGAGGAGATCTGCTCCGCGGCTATTTGGAGCCAGCCGAGCACGTTCATCAAACATTACCAACTCGACAAACACTCAAGCGAGCGTGCTCGGTTTGGTCAGTCAGTTCTCCGAACTGGGCAAAGTACTACATCTCTAGCCGATTGAGCCTTCGAGATTTTAGACCGCCCGGACCGGTTATAACACTGCTCAGTAACGGTCCGGATTTTATCTTCTACGGTCGATACAATACCAGCCATTACTAGTCGATAATCATCGTAATTGCACATGCACTCCTTCGATTACGGGGACCCTCTGGCCTAGCTCTGTGCGGGTTTATAGTCTCTCGTGATCTGTGCCCCCAATATCACTTGTTCAAAAAAGTGGGTGGGGTGGGGGGTGTGTGTGTCTCGAGTTCTCGATATGATGAGCCACAAAGAATGGCTCTTTTCATTGTGTATGGTCGATAACGCCCTGTCTCCAGCCCCCGCCTTTCGACGGTGGTGCCTCACGATAAGGTTGGTTCCATTTATTGAACTCTTGTTTATTCATTGAAATAATCAAAATACGATGTATTTTATGCACGCTTGTTGCTGACGGATGCCACTTCCTAGATTATCTTTAGGAGTCTATCTTGATGCAATAAGTGCCCCAAGGAGGATTTAATCTGAAAGAGAATTTTACAAACCTGTAGAGGTTATGAATTCTCTGATGAAATCCTCCTTGGGGCACGGCCACCCGCCTCCCCACATTCCGTCAGCATTAGACATATGGAAAGTGATTTGGGTGAGAGTTGCTTCCCTTGGCGTGACGCGCCGTGGAGGGTGAGGCACCATAAGGGTGGACGTATATCATACAAAAACAAAGTTTTTTGTGTGGTAACAATTTTTATTAAGGAAAATGGTTACAACTATGTCATGTAGATTTTCTTGAGCCAGGAAAATGCAATAAGTGCCCCAAGGAGGATTTCATCAGAGAATTCATAACCTCTACAGGTTTGTAAAAACCCTTCGCTATAAGAACGATAGCGCCTATAGGCGTTCAAGGGATGGAAAAGATCGCCTTCCTTCGTCCGGTTTGATCTTTTCGACTACGACACCTTCCTATCTTCCGCCTTGACTACCGGACACAGTGTCGATTTGATACTTAAAGTCCCTCGGCCGTCCCACTGACCCCTGTTGCATACCTGCCTCGTATCGTGTTGTCGTCCTCCATCGTCACCTCGATATAAGAACAGGAGTACTTATACGCCGCTTCAGGGATGAAAACGATCTCATTACTTCGTGCAATGGCCATATTGCCTCGACTTCCTACTACCCGGTTACGTCGATGCCCCGGCGGTCGATTGTGAAGCTAGTTTACTTCGTCTACTTGAGGTTGGCTCGCAGGCGATCACACCTTTTTCCGAATCGTACCGACGGTACGCAATCGCAGACCCCTGTTGCTGACTACCTCCCCTGCCACCTTGTCAGTGGCTAGTGGCCCACGCCAGCCCACATTGTGACCACCTGTGATCCAGAGATCAACACCATAGGCACAGCAACAGCCTCGAGATAAATGCTTATCCAGGACGGCACTTGCTGACAGTGCATTCTCGGTCACGCCCTGTTGATCGTGTCCACTGACGACGTCACCGTAGTGTGGTGTTTGCGGACCCAGAGTTCTCGCCCCTCTCCCGGCGCTACAAACTCGACCGGCGCCCCCGAGAATCACCATCTTAGGCGTTCCAGGCGCCCCAAGCTCTCCGACGCCTCACGCTCTCCGGCGCCTCGGGCCAGACTATGTGAAACGGTCGACACCCCAACCCTAGATCTGTTTGCCTCATATCTGAATGTGGCCAGCAGTCGTCTTCCATTCCACCTGTGCCGGATACGACCGCTGTGGCAGTCGAAGCCTTCCATCGTTCCTGAGAAGGATTACGCGCGTACGCTTTTCCGACTCCGGTTCTCCCTCCCACGGTTCTTCAGAGATCCAGGCCACTCGACCCCTGCCATTGACTTTGGTCTCGCCTTATTGGTCAGCCAGAAGTTGGGTTATCGACCTCCGAAACATAGCCAGAGACAACCCCTGGAACTTCCGGTGTGGTCCAACCTTCTGCTCCATCCACACGGTCTGTTGCCACACCCTCATACCCGCATGTTATCGTCTGCACGCCTGACACACATGCAGAAAGCCAAGGGCTATTCGGCTAGAGCGACCAAGGCTATTGCTTCAGCCCACCGTCCATCTACAGGGGGACTGTATGCTGATAAATGATGCTTGTTCCAGGCATTTTGTTCTGACAAACACCAGGATCCGATGACAGCGTCACCGCAGATCCTGGATCAGTTCCTTCTGTACTTGTGTAGCACCCATCGGTTGAAGGGCTTACCACCCCCACATACCTGGTCGCCATCTACTCCTTTCTGGCCATCCCGGACGATCGGAGAAAGACGAAAATTCCCGACCTACGGGCCTGGCTGCGCTCGTTCAGTCTTGAAGACCTGAAGACCAAGTTCGGACCGCCTGCGTTGGATCTGAATGTGGTCTTCAATGCCCTTCGAACCACTCCCCTCGTCTTCCTTCTTCGACCTTAAGTAGAAGACGGGTGTTTCTACTGGTTTTGACTACTGCCGCTCGAGTCCATGTACAGCACGCCCTCGACGTCTCCCATGCCCGGTTCGAATGCGGTACCCAGGGCGCCGTTCATCATGGACCGTACTGGGACGTCAGCGTAAAGACTCAACGCCCAGGACAGCCTGATAGATCATTCCTTGTCCCCTCCCCCCTCGTCCAGTGTGGGTGCCGAGGATGAGGATGAGCGTCATTATGCCCAGTAAGGGCACTGAAGGTTATTCTACGATCTAAAGACTGCCGCAAGTCTAGGAAACACCTTTTTCTGCCGGTCTCCCCTTCGTCGCTGTCGTTGGTCAGCCGGAATACTTTTCCCTGTGGCTCCGGGCGGTCATCCTTAAAGCGTATGAGCCGCCGGATTGGACCCTCCCCCCAAAGGCTATTACCTGAAATAAAATGAGATCAGGGCGATCGTATTTACACTGGTTCTTCACGGTATACTGTTCCATCCCGTCGTTCAGGGAAGCCTGTTCGTGGCGATCGGACACCGCCTTCACCAACCACTACTTCCGTGATGTAGCCTTGAAAGTTGTCGCCGGCGTTCACATTCTCTTTCAGATTAAATCCTCCTTGGGGCACTTATTGCATTTTCCTGGCTCAAGAAAATCTACATGACATAGTTGTAACCATTTTCCTTAATAAAAATTGTTACCACACAAAAAACTTTGTTTTTGTATGATATACGTCCACCCTTATGGTGCCTCACCCTCCACGGCGCGTCACGCCAAGGGAAGCAACTCTCACCCAAATCACTTTCCTTATGTCATCTGACAAAGACAGACGTGCTGTTTTTTTCAAGACAATATAAAGACAAGATTATCGTTTGTACAAGAACCATGGCAGACCAAACTGTATGTATGGTACATTTCTTTCATGCAAAGGCGTAATACCTCGCATTGTAAAGTTATAAAGTTGTAATTATGTGACACGTGTACGATACCTTTGAAATAAGGCCGTCGTAGCGTCCATTTTGTAGTGCCACGTATGATATATGTAACACCAGGGCCATCAAAAACGGCTTCGGTTTTTTAATCTATATCATCGGGCTTTAGCCTACAATCTTTTCCTTTAAATAAACCCAAGGTGGTGTGTTAATTATTTTAAATTACACTTACCTTTTTTACGGGTTTTCTACACCTTCGCGCGTAACACGCCCACTTTGGTGTTATAATTATACTACGACATTGGCTATTAGTATCGCGTTACCAATCGCATTCTAAATTACGCCTTTGCTTCTAGTTACACAATTTATGCACGTATCTTTCCGATCTTTCAATCGCACTGATACACTTTATTACCCTTCCCGCCAAACTCAAAAATTACGGTCTTTTTTACAGACCTTCAAACTGTGTACGGGGTGCTCGGCTTCGATTCCCCCCCAAGACAGGCATGATACCTGCATAAAGTGTTTGGCCGAAGACGGGCATGACGATGGGTCATGCCCGATCTGTGTTGCATTTACACCACGGGCGCAAAAAAAGAGAAATGTGGACCTCTTACACTTTAAGGGTCTATTGAAGGCGGGGGTGGACATTAGGTCGGCAAAGACCGCCCCGCCCCCCTCAAAAAAAGTAAGAAAGGGTAAAAAGGCAGCTGAGACTGTCTCCTCCGCTCCCTCCCCGGGGGCCGGGGGAGAAGGCTCTAGGGTCCCCGTCACAATCACTGCACCCTCTCCTGCACCGTCTTTGGCAGACATCTCTGCCTTGTTGAGGTCGCAGATGGCGTCGATGATGGAGGAGGTAAAGTCTCAGCTCCGAGAGGAGTTGCGGACCGAGCCTTCCCCGTTGTCGGCGCCGGACGCGGCTTCGAGACCTTGTGATATGCCCGGCGTCGGCCGAGGCAGGCCACTTGGTCTCGGGGACGAACTCAGACCGGGCTTCGGCGCCGGCTCGAGGTCGCTCCCCAGCGGAGGGGTGGCGGGCACTGGCCCGTTCACTACCGACGCACAGTTCTCCCTAGCGGAGCCAGACGCCTCTTCCGAGGCCGAGGCTTCCTCTAGCGGATTTCTAGCCCAGAGCCAGGTGGGTTCCCTTGAACCCCCGGCACCTCGGGACCGGGACTCGGCTTCGGGCCGGGTGCAGCCCGGGGATGCGAAGGCCCAGGCCTTCGGGCGTCCCCTTCCGACTTCGTCTGCCTCTTCTCTCGGGGAAGAGTCGATTAATTTCGGCTCGGAATCGAGAGAGGAGGAGTGGATGGAGGAGGGGGGAGACGACTCGGAGACCTCGGGAATATTTTCCTTCGTTTCCTCGTTGAGGCATGTACGGGACAAAATTGTCCAGGTACTGCCTCAGGTGGCTGCGCCCATGCCCCAGTCGGATCCGACTGAGTTCCGCCTTCCGGGGGACGCTTTTGCTCCGAGCAAGGCGCCCCAGGTGCGGCTCCGTATTCTGTCTTCATTGGTGCATGAAGTCATCAACCCTCTGTTGTCGGGTGCCCGCAGGAAGTTCGACCTGCCCGAACTTATTAAGCGGTACCCGTTAGCAGAGGATGGTGATTTTGAGGTACCGGTGGTGGACGAATGCGTCTGGACCTCCGTTACCCTGGGGGGGTCTTCGACCCCCAACTTGGCTAAGGTCAAGCAGGGCCGGCGGTTGCCACCCTTTCCCGCGTGCGGTACGGAGCTGAAGGCTGCTTACGTTTGCTTCGAGGAGCAATATCGTAACGCATGTCAGCAGCTCCGGGTGTCCGTACACTCCGCTTATCTGTCGGCCGTACAGAGGGAGTTAGCGGGAGAGGGGCCGGCCGACTCTTCGGAGTTGGCCGCGCAACTGACGGAGGTACATAGTCATCTTGCGAGGGACGCTATTCGTAGCTGTGCCTCGCAGATGATGTGCGCAGTCATGGGCATGCGCAGGCTGTGGATGTCGGTATCCAAATACTCGGCTTCCACACGCCAGGATCTACTTGCTTTGCCTTATAAGATGGGTGCCACCCTCTTCCCTGGGGCTCAGCAGGTGGTCCGAGAGGCCGCACAGTTGTATGCCTCCATCAAGGATTCTAAGGCCTTGTTGGAGGTACCATGCGTTAAACCGCGTAAGCGGACCTCTCCACTTGCTTCCTCCTACGCTGACGCGCCGGGTCAGAAGTCTGCACCTGCTTGGAAGCAGCCGCTTCCTTCAGGTAAGGGCGCCGGGAGGAGCAAGAGAGGCAGGGGCCGGGGCAGGGCAGCTGGTCGAGGCCAGCAGCCTTTTCGCGGGGCCGGGAACCCATCGGGTTCCCATTAGCGCCCGAAGCGCCCCGGGCGGACCCACGGTCGCATGTTTTCGAACTGCCGACAGCCGGGGTCTGCTGCCTCAAGCCGGATGTCCCCGTAGGCGGCCGACTGGCTCTATTCCTGCAGGAATGGGAGACAGTCACATCCAATCCCTGGACCCTGTCCACTCTAAGGGATGGCCATTTGCCTCGGTGGAAACATCATCCGCCCCCCTTCTCCGGGATAAAGCACACTCCGGTGCCTGCTACCCTGGAGAGGGCGGAATTCCTCCGTGCCGAGGTCGACGCACTTCTTATGAAGGCTGCGATCGAACCGGTTCCCGTGGGACAGGAAAGCGAGGGCTTCTACTCGACATATTTCCTAGTCACCAAAAAAGACGGAGGGTTCAGGCCTATTCTCAATCTGAGAAGGCTGAACAAACTTATAGAGGTACCGTCCTTCAGGATGGAGACACTGCGCTCGGTGATCTCAGCTGTCGAGACCGGAGAATGGCTAACGTCAATAGACCTAAAAGACGCCTATCTCCACGTACCCATACACCCCGAGTTCAAGAAATACCTCAGGTTTTCTTTCGACGGGAGGTGTTATCAGTTCAGGGTTCTACCATTCGGGATCGCTACGGCCCCGAGGGTGTTCACCAAGCTGATGTTGATTCCCGCCCAAGTGGCCAGGTCAAAAGGTCGGTTCTGCCATCCGTACCTCGACGACTGGTTACTAAGAGCTCTATCGCAATCCCTGAGTCAGATAGCTACACAACAAGTGATAGATATTCTGATCACTCTAGGGTGGATAGTCAATCTCAAGAAGTCAGATCTGAGCCCTACTCAGAATCTAGTCTTCCTAGGGGCGAATTTCAACACGGTGAGCGGACTTGTATCTCTGTCACAAGATCGCAGTACCAAGGTCAGAAGTGTTACTTCCCAGTTCCTTCTGTCCGCCAGTCACACTGCTCGTACATGGCTCCAGTTACTGGGCAACATGGCGGCGACAGTGGATGTGGTTTGGCGGGCGCGCTTGAGAATGAGACCCATTCAACAAGCGCTCCGTCGACTTTGGGTGAACTCGGAAGATCTCGAGACTGTTCTCGAGACTCCGCAGTGGCTCAATGCACACCTTCAGTGGTGGACCGAGGTCGGGAATCTGTCCCGGGGGCTCCCCCTCGACACTCCCGTGCCGTCTCTCACAGTTCAAACAGACGCGTCACTCTCCGGCTGGGGAGGCGTTCTGAACGATCACACTGCCTCGGGACTATGGTCCCAGCAGGAGATCAAACTGCATATCAATGTGCTAGAACTGAGAGCGGTCAGGTTGGTGTTCCAACGCTTCCTGGATCTGCTTCGTGGCCAAGTGGTGCGTCTAGAGATGGACAACCAAACGGCGATGACTTACATCCGGAAGCAGGGGGGAACGGTGTCTCCGTCGCTTCTCCAAGAGACGTGGCAGTTCCTCCTATGGTGCGACTCACACGTTATCAGGGTGCTACCTGTTTATCTCCCGGGGGTAGACAACGTCCGTGCGGACGCTCTGTCTCGCCGGATCCTCGCTCCTCACGAGTGGAGGCTCGACCCGGGGATATTCGGGATTATCTCCCAGTTATACGGGTCGTTCCAGGTGGATCTGTTTGCGTCTGGGGTGAATCACCAGACACCAACGTTCTGCTCCCGAGTCCCCGACCCGAGGTCGGTGGCACCGGACGCCTTCCAGCTAGATTGGACGGACAGAATACTGTGGGCATTCCCCCCAGTACCTCTGATTTCCAAGGTCCTGTCTCAGCTAGCCACTCAGCCTGCGCGACTACTTGTGCTCCTGGCACCCCTTTGGTCGGCGCAGAGTTGGTTTCCAGTCATACTCAGGTTTCTGGCTCAGCCTCCTGTTCTATTACCTTTACGACCGGACCTCCTATCCCAGAACGAGGCCCTCCACCCGAATCCCAGGATTCAGTGGGTGGCTTGGCCACTGTCCGGAATCGCCTCCAGGAGAGCGGTATTCCTGCACGAGTTGCAGACACAATACTGGCTTCGCGGAGGGATTCGACAAACGTTCAGTACGAGGATAGATGGGCCTGCTATGCGCGCTGGTGTGTCGATAGAAGGATTGCAGATCCCTTTTCTGCAGATCTCGTAGCCGTACTTGAGTTCCTCCAGTCGCGACTAGATGTCGGCCTGGCCGCATCGACAGTCCGGGGGTACTCTACAGCTATCGCTGCCTTTCACGTCCCCGTCGACGGGGCACTTTTGGGTGCGCACCCATTAGTGCAGCGTTTTTTAGCAGGTGTGGACAGGATCCGACCGCCTGTCCGGCGGATCAGTCCCCCTTGGGAATTGTCAATCGTTCTTGATTGGCTGTCCGGTCCTTCCTTTCGGGATCTGTCGTCTCTCTCTCTTCAGCTGTTGAGCTGGAAGACGGCGTTCCTTGTGGCGGTAACGTCCGGCAGACGGGTAGGCGACATTCACGCAATGTCAGCCGATCCCGAACTAACTGTCTTTCACCGGGACAGGGTCAGTATTCGCCTGCCGGACTCTTACCGTCCTAAGGTCGCACACGCCTTCCACGTGACGGCTCCTATTGAGCTACCTGCTCTTTCACAGCCTTCCTCGTCGGGGACCACTACAAGACATGCTCATGTATTGGATGTCCGCAGGACCCTTAAGTCCTATATCAGCAGAACTAAGGGTATCCGTAAGGATAATCAACTATTTTGCTGTTATGGCGGTAGGAAGGCTGGCTCACCTGCGAGCAAACAAACTATCTCGCGGTGGATAGTCTCTACTATATGTACGGCGTACACGCTTCAAGGCAGGGACCCCCCTACCAAGTTGAAGGCTCATTCGGTTAGAGCAGTGGCTACGACACAAGCGTATGCTGCGGCTCTGCCCATTGAGGAGATCTGCTCCGCGGCTATTTGGAGCCAGCCGAGCACGTTCATCAAACATTACCAACTCGACAAACACTCAAGCGAGCGTGCTCGGTTTGGTCAGTCAGTTCTCCGAACTGGGCAAAGTACTACATCTCTAGCCGATTGAGCCTTCGAGATTTTAGACCGCCCGGACCGGTTATAACACTGCTCAGTAACGGTCCGGATTTTATCTTCTACGGTCGATACAATACCAGCCATTACTAGTCGATAATCATCGTAATTGCACATGCACTCCTTCGATTACGGGGACCCTCTGGCCTAGCTCTGTGCGGGTTTATAGTCTCTCGTGATCTGTGCCCCCAATATCACTTGTTCAAAAAAGTGGGTGGGGTGGGGGGTGTGTGTGTCTCGAGTTCTCGATATGATGAGCCACAAAGAATGGCTCTTTTCATTGTGTATGGTCGATAACGCCCTGTCTCCAGCCCCCGCCTTTCGACGGTGGTGCCTCACGATAAGGTTGGTTCCATTTATTGAACTCTTGTTTATTCATTGAAATAATCAAAATACGATGTATTTTATGCACGCTTGTTGCTGACGGATGCCACTTCCTAGATTATCTTTAGGAGTCTATCTTGATGCAATAAGTGCCCCAAGGAGGATTTAATCTGAAAGAGAATTTTACAAACCTGTAGAGGTTATGAATTCTCTGATGAAATCCTCCTTGGGGCACGGCCACCCGCCTCCCCACATTCCGTCAGCATTAGACATATGGAAAGTGATTTGGGTGAGAGTTGCTTCCCTTGGCGTGACGCGCCGTGGAGGGTGAGGCACCATAAGGGTGGACGTATATCATACAAAAACAAAGTTTTTTGTGTGGTAACAATTTTTATTAAGGAAAATGGTTACAACTATGTCATGTAGATTTTCTTGAGCCAGGAAAATGCAATAAGTGCCCCAAGGAGGATTTCATCAGAGAATTCATAACCTCTACAGGTTTGTAAAAGTTTTGGTCCCTGGTTGTAGCCCAACAGGTCATCTATCTCCGACGCCACTGATTCTCCGATACCCTGAGCGGGGCCCGTCGACCTTTCTGGTGTTTATCACCCCAGACGAGACGGCTCTCTTGCGTTCCGCATTCGCTCTTAGGTCAGTTTTAGTTTTGGGTTACCCGACTCATTCTATTGCTGTCACCTATCCGGGTTTTACTTTTTGCATCAACTCTCGTTTCCTGACGACAGGAATGGTAGTAGATGTGGACACCGGCGCCGACGCCAACGCCGCTGCTTCTATGGTACCTGAGCGGTGCCCGTCGACCTCACCGGTGTTCCTTGCCTCCAGCCTAGAGGGCTCTCCTGCGTTTCGCATTCGATCTTGGGATTGGTCGTAGATTTTGCCGCCGACGCCGCTGATTCTTCGATTCCCCGAGCGGGGCCCGTCGAACTCTCTGGTGTTTATCACCTCAGATTAGCTCTAGGTTCTACTGCGTTTCGCTTTCGCTCTTCGGTAAGTTATATATTTTGGCTACACGCCTCATTGTATTTCGGTTACCTATTCGGGCGTTTCGTTTTTGCATCGACTCTTGTTTCCTGAAGACAGGAATGGTCGTAGATGTTCCGGTCATCACTTGTATGCGGTGCGGATTCATCGGACCTTGACGAGGGTTTAATATGGTTCACATCTGCAAGTATGCCCACCGGCCAAGCCGTCTGATAAAGATGCAATACGGAGTAATGCAGGATAAGTTAAAAAATTTAGTAAAATCTAAATATTTTTTACATTTGTATACTTATCCTGCATTACGAAGTCTAAGTTCCCTCCCTTTCGCTACGCTACCTCCCCACGAAGTTTCAGATGTTATGTTTAAAGCAGTTATGTCTTTTGGTGTGACGTCATGACTTCCGGGTCACGTGCCGACTGTGAGAGGGCGCTGCCTCCTGGGCTGGTTGGGACAACTTTCTTCAGCAGCTGGATCTCACACAGTTCGTCTCTCTGTCAAACATAGCAGTAAATGCAATACGGAGTAATGCAGGATAAGTATACAAATGTAAAAAATATTTAGATTTTACTAAGTTTCCACCCTTGCCGAACTAGGCTGGTATTATGGAGTTACATTTTGGCTGGACTAACGAGTCTATGCATAGTCTAATCAAAATCGCGCAACAAAATCGAAATCCGGTCAGTAAACTGTTGTGTAGATTTCGGTCGATTGCAGGATTTGCAAAGCATGTACATCGCCAACTTGTCAACAAATATTTTCCAAATCTTTTCAGGTTTTTAATCAAGGTGCTCCTGGAATTTAATGCACTTAGCGATGTAAGACCCGTTGTATCACACAATAGAACTTGATTATCGATCAGATCGTCTTGACTGGGCGCCGCCATTTTGTTTGATACAAATGCAAGTGATACGAGAGGTGGAATCTGATTGGTCCATAGCAGAGGCTCAGAAGGGACATGACTCGTAATAACCAATGGTGGCGCTACTATCGAGCCCAGGGATTCCAGCCTAGTTCGGCAAGGATGGAAACTTGACTTTTAAAGTCAGTTAACTCCCTTGCTTGATGTGCCAAACTGCCCAATAGTTAGGTATCATAAGGACTAGTAGAAAATTTGCCATTTTTCAGGGTTTTGCTATATGTTTTCATTATTAGGACTAGTGGAGTAAAAATGTTAGTTTCTACCTCTGTTGTTCATGGTATAATCTTTATAAGTAACATCACCTGCCTTGGAAATGTCTTCTATGGTGTGTCTTAGTACTTTCAACGTGTTCAATTTGAAAGTCCTTGGGCCGACTAGTGACCCCACTAGTGCCATGAGCCCAGCAGAAGGAAATAGTATTGTGACGACTGTTATGACTGTTGCAGTCAGGAAAGAAGAGTGTCAGGTTTGCTGACTTGCAGTATGATGAAGATATCCCCGAGGACAATGACAGTGTTGACAGCAACACCGACAGTGCTACACCTGTCAAGAAGGTCAGCCTGACTGGTAGAAACATCGGACAAGGTAAGTTCCGACAGTAACAGAATGTTATCTCAGCATGCTCAGGATGTAATTCTCAACAACTGTACTTAATAATGTCAGGTAGGGTTGATAGAAAATAATTGTAAATATGTTTTTATGTTAGATGCATTATTGTTGGGTCCTCCTCCGACACTCTACCATGACACACTTGCCCGAAAGAAAGTTACAAAAAGTATATTGTTTGTGTTACACTTCTGTGACCCAGTGAGGATTCCAGGTCCTCGCAACCTGTCCTTGTATGGTGGAGATTTGATTATTTACACGCCACTGTCACTGGCAATGCATTGCCATAATGAGTCCATTCATTAAAACCAAACAAATCTATACATTAATGCTGAAAATGATCCGTTATCTTAGGTTGGTTGGTTTGGTTGGTTTGTTGTTTAACGCCGCACTCACCAATATTCCAGCTATATGACGGCGGTCTGTAAATAATCGAGTCTGAACCAGACAATCCAGAGATAAATATCATGACCATCGATCCACACAATTGGGATCGATGACATGCATCAACCAAGTCAGTGAGCCTGACCACACGATCCCGTTAGTCACCTTTTACGGCAAGCATGGGTTGCTGAAGACCTATTCTACCCCGGAATCTTCACGGGTCTCCCCGTTATGTTAGGAGCCACCAAGGCTGCACAGTGACAGCGCCCTGTCTCAGCCAAATCTATGCATTAATCTTGAAAATGATCCATTATCTTAGGAGCCTACAAATCTGCACAGCGTCAGCGCCCTGTCTCAGCCAAATCTAGCATTAATGTTGAAAATGATCCATTATCTTAGGAGCCTCCAAGGCTGCACAGCGACAGCGCCCTGTCTCAGCCAAGGTGTCGGGATCCAACAGGGTTAACCGGCTGACACGGGCAGCCAGTGCCGGCACTCTCCGACCTGGCCAGCCACAACATGCCCAGGACCGGCCCCGAGCCGCCGCACACATCATTGCTCACTCAATAGAAGGAAATGACTACCTCAGTGGCCACCAAGACAAGAAGGTTACAGTAACTACCAACAACTTCATGGGCAAAGTCCCCGTGGCGATACCGAAACAAGCCGCATCAGCTTCCTCCCAGGGTGTCATCTACACAGCTAACGAAGCCTACACCGACCTGACAGGAGACGTGTCAAGCGTTCTGCAGAAGGCTGATAGCGTAGCTGCTGCCTACCAGACTAAGTACGTGGCCGCTCCCATCAACAGCCACCTCCCTCCAGACTCCGCAACTGACGCCTTCAACAAAAATCAGCCAGTGTACAATGAGAACGGTCTCCGCATTGATCGAACTCCCACTGACGATGAAATCAACTGGCTGTGGGAGAAGGTGAGGACATGCCTCAACCGTGAACCAACACCGTCAGAGAAGAAGACCACGGCCAGTCTTGTCGCAGCTGATCCTACCCAGAGTCGCCAGGCAGCAACAGTCTCCAACAAGTACATAGATGGCCAATCACTCGGTTTGACCGGCAACACGCGGGTGAACACTGTCCTGTTCAGTAACACCGTGCAGCACAGGGCCATCAACAACATGGCCAGCAGGCAGAAGCCAGCTAGTGCTGGCACTGGAGGCTACATGCGCAAGTTTGGCCTGCTGCAGCAGCGGAAACATCAGACCAGCTCGGCAAAGAGGATCACGCAGCCTCCAACATTCAGCCAGTTGGAGCCCCAGGAGAGTGACAGTGTGCAGCCTAATGGTAAGTTAAGTATAGGGCAAGAAACATTGCGGACATTTGTTATTTGTTACTTTCCATCCCTGTGTTGAGGACCTACCGATTCCTTCAAGTTGCTATAGGTGAGCTGTCACACCATGACTGATAATAATATGAAAGAGTACAGTACAGTAAACTACGGTCATAACAAACTCAAAGGGACCACTAATTTTGGTTTGTTTTAACCGTTCGTTATAAGCATTTATTATGCCTCAAAGTAAGATCGACCAATCAGAGAGCAGAACTACTGACCCTATATCAGCCTGTATACCGTCAGTAAAAATCCAAGATGGTTGATACTGACCTAATATGAGACCATATACCGTCAGTACTAGCCATCTTGGATTCCAACAGCCACCTGACCAATTTCACGTGAAAATTCTGGTACCGAAATTCGTTATTTGACACTGTTTTGTGTTTTAATATCATTAATTGTGATGTGCAAGGACATTTATCTGTTTTTTAGATCACATTCTTGACTTTATTGATAAAGATTAAAGTTAAAATTGTCAACAAGGTTAAGCCTCTAAGTTTTGAAGAGTAGTGACTCTTAACGTCAACGTACGGTTGTAGACGTGTAATTTTCATTTTGACATGACATGTGCGATATTGATACCAGAGAGTGTACCCTTTCGGCATAATAAATTCGTTATGGTGTCTTTAGTTGCTGTATACGGTGTCATATTAGGTCAGCAGAATAATATTTTTTTGCTAACCTAATATGACACCGTATACGGCAACGAAAGACACCATAACTTATAATATATAGCAGATACACAGCAAATGGCCTGGGCCCACTTGCACAAAGCGATCTTAGTGCTAAGATGATCATAACTCCCGTACTTTAACATAGGCTAAAGTCTTAGCGCTACGATCGCTTTGTGGAACGGGGCCCTGTTGTACATGTTGATGTATGGATCACACATAAGGACACAGTCCACATTCACTGATATCCTGGCAGACTATGGCGTCATTGTTGTATGATCTCGCTCCAGTGACTGAGAGTATGGCAACATTCCTGGCAGCGGAGCACTTCGCAGGGAAGAGTATGTCCGACAGCCAGGTGCAGCTGGCACTCGAGGAGGCAAAGAGACGGCAGCAGGAGATCCGCGCAGCTGCGTCACGAGGGGTGGCAGGTAACGCAAATATCGGATCATGTTTATTGTGTTCATGTTAGTTATATACCAATAATGGTTATTCATTTTAACTATCATGACTATACAGTGCCAGTTTATGAGCTATGCTTTCATTGTGAAGGTTATATCTATATGGCTTTAAAAAAATATAAGAATTGGTTCTCAGGCAATGTTTTTTGAAAATAAAGTGTGGGCGGGCGGTGGTTATTTTTTCGCTTGTTCAAACTAGTATGTAAGCAAGAAAAAGTTTGTGAACCATCAACCCGGGAAAGGGCCTCGCTACATAAACAAGCATACAAACTCCTATTGCCACAATGACTATAACACGAGATGTGCAGTAAAGCAGTGCGCTTGTAAAGGGAAGTAACTGCGTGCTATATTTGATTGTATTGTTTTTAAGTATTCAGATTTTAGAAAAATATATAAAATGGAAATAAAAACAAAACGTGCGGCAAACTTAATGATGATGCAGGCAGTGCTTGAGAACTAAGACTCTTAATTAGTTCAGGCCGGTAGTAATTCAATCGCAATATTGTTTTCGGCGATCACTGTAGTAAAAATGCCCTAAGAAGTGCAGGACTGTAGGTATGGTCTTATCTCGGACAGGTCCATCGGCGCTGTCCATGGAGGAACAGAAGCTGCTGGAGTCTCTGGAACATCTCAACGACAAACTCAAGAGTAGGTATCACCCAGGAGCTTCAGCATTCAACAACAGACTTAAAGGGGGACTCTCTCGCGCAGTTTGTTGCCCATCTCTAGACATTGAAGTTGTTTTAGGATTTAAATTTGGACATTGTCTCTTCGTAATGAGGATAAACTTTAACTGTTAGATTGATATACATCGCAAAGTTATCAGACCAACAAAGTGTTGTTTGAAGCACTTGTATCACACTTGCTGGGGCTGCCAGTTTTCCTGCGCCAAGAACCCCTATAAACAATTACCACCAGTTAGATCTTTGTCAAACAGTTGTGACATTTATGTCTCCTAATTTCTCCTCTAAGCCTGTCCCAGGATGTCAGATATTAGCATTATGATTATGGGGATACTTCTTACATGTTGGGGGGTGGTCGGGTAGCCTTGTCGTTAAAGCGTTCGCTCGTGACGCCAAAGACCCGGGTTCGATTCCCGACATGGGTACAATGTGTGAAGCCCATTTCTGGTGTCCTCCGCCGTGATATTGATGGAATATTGCTAAAAGCGGCGTAAAACCATACTCACTCACTCTTACATGTTGGGATTCAGTGGAACAGCCTAACTGCTGAAATATTGCTAAAAGCGGCGTAAAACCATACTCACTGACTCTTACATGTTGGGATTCAGCGGAACAGCCTAACTGCTGAAATGTTGCTAAAAGCGGCGTAAAACCATACTCACTCACTCTTACATGTTGGGATTCAGCGGAACAGCCTAACTCTTGTTTAGTTGGAAGTCAGTATGCAATTGGAGGTAACATTTTGTTTGAGGACAGTCTTTTCTTTTCCTAGACGTAAATACTGTAAATCTTGAAATTAACGCGAGCGTGAATTAAATGCGAAAAATGCGAGTGGTCTTTGCTTGCATTATTAAACATCACATTTATATCAACAATAAGACATTTTGGATAGCAGAAATACCAACTTAGACATACGCTGAAAACAAACAACTATGTTTTCCACATCACTGTTTATTGAGCAGCACTTGTAACAAGTATATAAAGAATGTCATTCAAACACTATTTACATCCTGTGAATTGTCACTCATATTTGTCATCACTGATCACACCTGCAAGTCAAGACAGACGCCACCCACCCAACACAGTGTCTTTGTTCTTTGCGACTACGTCAAAGGCTGACATGAGCCAGCACGCATGTATTGTTTTAGCGAAGTACTCTACTCAGCGCTAATAAGCGGTGCTATTTGGTGTGTGATTGGATTAATATAAGGTTGGATTAAGGTGAGGATTCTCCTGTAAACCTGACATAGGACATTTTGTTTAGATATAAATCCACTGAAACTTGAGAGGAGGGGGTGTCGCATTCATATTGAGTCGCATTTTTGGCTAGGGGCCAGCGTTCGCATTCTTTTGGAGACGCATTAATTTCACGTTTTTCAGTATGTGATGTTCTGTTTGTAGTTTCGGAGAGCAAGCACCAGCCTGGCAGCTCGGCCAACACTGCCAAAACACCTGGTGTTCATCACTTCGTCCATGTAAGTAGTAAAGTCAGCAGCTACATCTCAGTTTCAGTTTTCAGTTTCACAGCCGGGTTACTTGTAGTTCTTGTCAATTGTTTTTGTACTGAAGATATTGATTTCATCAATAAGTACTCAAGTTATGTATGTTGTACCAGTTACAGTGATGTGAAGATCTTACATGTGATCATTATTGTAGTTATTCCCGTTTCTGTCTCAGGTCCATGGTCGCCCCCCTGTCTGATGTCAAGTATGTCTCTTACATGTCCTCTCTCTGCCTCACTACATGTCTGTCTCATCACGTGTTTCACTCTGTCTCTCTGCCTGTCTCACTCTGTCTCTCTGCCTGTCTCACTCTGTCTCTCTGCCTGTCTCACTCTGTCTCTCTGCCTGTCTCACTCTGTCTCTCTGCCTGTCTCATCACGTGTCTCACTCTGTCTCTCTGCCTGTGTCAGCACTAATCACATCAGTTGTTGTGATGACAGGCACTCCACTTCCTGCTATTTTTTGTGTTTTTGTGAAGCTCGATGTGTGGGCACAGAAGAGAATTGCAGTAACATGCTAGTGTGTGTGTAGTGTGCAGTATGTAGTGGAGTACATGTAGTGCTTGTGTGTTTAGTGTGTTCTGATGCAAGTAATTCATCTAATCGGGTTGGAACACTGCATATGACAGTGCACAAGCCCCTACCTCTCACAGCTTGATGGGAGAGGTTGGAAGGGGTACGGAAGTAGATGGAATGGGTAGGGAATGGTAGGGGTAGGACAAGGTATAGATATATGAAGGGGTAGGAGACTGAGATGGAAGGGGTAGGGAATGGTAGGGGTAGGACAAGATATAGATATATACTACTCAAAAGAAGTTAAGGATCACCCGATTCTTTCATATTGGTAAAGTTAATCTGCCATGGCATGAGAGATTAACTATAGTAATATGAAAGAATTAGGTGATCCTTAACCCCTTTTGAGTAGTATATAAAGTGGTAGGAGACTGAGATGGAAGGATAGGGCGGGGTAAGATGGGGTAGGACAAGATATGGATATATGAGGTTGTAGGAGACTGAGATGGAAGGGGTAGGACAAGATATGGATATATGAGGGGGTAGGAGTCTGAGATGGAAGGGGCAGGCCACAAAGTTCAAAAAAAATTCAAAGGAGCCACTTGTCTCCTAATTTTTTTTTCAAGGAGCCAAATAGAATTTCAAGGAGCCAAGGCAAAATGTAAGGAGCCAAAAGTAATGACTTGTAATTTAACTGAGCTTCTGCATAACAAAACACAAAAAAATCCATTAGTTTAAATAATCAGTTTTATATCATGAACAACAACTGTTGTTGAAGCTTTTGAGTTTTTCAGACAAACAAGCTTTAGAACATTGTGTCAGGAACATCATCAAACAAGCTTTAGGACATCGTGTCAGTAAATCCATCAGTAACATCATCTGACAGTTTACCGGTGCCAGTTGCAGGTTTTGGTTCATCGAACGTGTCGACAGACGATGAAACTTCCGTGTCAGCTTCGCCATTCAAAGCATTCCGTATTTTCTTTAGTATACTGCGCATTTTTTTCCAAAAAAAACCACAGCTGTGTAGAAGGGGGTGCGCATTATACACGAAATAATGAGTTTTGATGTTTTACCCCCTTGGAAAGACCGTGAGCACGTAACACCGGAAATACCATGTCAACAAATCCATACTGAAGTACGCAAATTAATCATGTAATTACACTGTCTGACTATAAAAAGTGTTCTTTGTATATCTGGACTTATGTTTGTAACTTATTTCATTAATTTTATTCAAAATTACTTTTAATATTGTTTTAATTAATTTCGGCGAAATCGTGTGTGAAGCGATCGGAAGATCGCACAATTCACCGTTATTAACAGAAACCACGGTCAGATTACCGCTATTGACGCCTTGAAACGAACTTTAGTTGACAGAGAATGGATACATATATGTCATAAATGCCATACTTTGACTCGTTAAAAGTCATATTTGTTTTTGTTGGACGATTCTATGTCAACACGTAATTCACGCAATCACGTGCGCGGGAGCCTTGATGGTGACTGGTCGGACTGGTTCCATGTAAAACCATGTAATACCCAGTAATAGCAATCAGCTGCTTCGCTTAGGGTTATTATTATTTCAAATATGTTTAGTAAAAGCTGCATCTAAATTAACAAGATATTGGAATATATTATTTCTGATAAAAAAATAGTTTCAGGTACAATTTTTGCCGATCCTTGCATTAAAACCCTGTAAAGTTATATCATTGGGTGTGTCTTGACTGAATCACCGGTAAATTCCAAGAAAATGTGTGTACAGCTGATTGCTGCGTCCGGCTTAGTTTACGAGAAGATACACATGGTAATCTTAATCCCTGGATATAAAACAATGCCTAGCTAGCAGAACAAAAAATACAATTTAAACGGTAAATCAACATATCTGGTGATTTTTTCTCTCAAATCTCGAATTTGTACTGACCATGTTTCTCATCACCCGTTCGTTTGCCGGACTTCGCTAAAGGGGTAGATATATCTACGGTGTAATTTTTTTTCTGCGCTTGGAAGATCTATTCGAATTTTTTTCCCAAAAAAATTCTGAATCCGCTAGAGAGGGGTGCGCACTATACTTAAGAAAATACGGTATACATCATTTGCCGATTGACAACGATTTGTTGTTGTTTGGACTTGCGCAAATATGGAAAAATACTTCGTGTTTTTGAAAGGCGAAACGACCACCACAGCTGTCACCTGGGCGGATGTCGTACAGCGCATGCGTGGGTACTAAACTCTTAACACCGTTAGTGCATTACTTAATAACGGAAAGTGCTTCCTTCATTCCAGGTATGGAGCTTCATATCGAAAGCGAAAACAGTACACATGGCCTAGCAGGGATCTAGTCGATGTTATTATGTTCTGATATCGATTTTTTTTCACTGAAGTTACCGCACTTATATTAAAAACGATCTTTTTTAATATCTTATGACAAGAGATATTTAGTCGCCAAACTTAATTAAAGACAAGGAGCCAGTTGGCGACTGACATGAAAATACCAGTCGCAAAATACAAAACTAGATCGCCATGGCGACCAATTTAGTCGCAACTTTGTGGCCTGAGGGGTAGGACAAGATATGGATATATGAAGGGGTAGGAGACTGAGATGGAAAGGGTAGGAAATAGTAGGGGTAGGACAAGATATGGATATATGAGGGGGTAGGAGTCTGAGATGGAAGGGGTAGGACGGGGTAGGAGTCTGAGATGGAAGGGGTAGGACAAGATATGAATATATAAGGGGTAGGAGTCTGGGGTGGAAGGGGTAGGATGGGGTAGGACAAGATATGAATATATAAGGGGGTAGGAGTCTAGGGTGGAAGGGGTAGGAAGGGGTAGCACAAGATATGAATATATAAGGGGGTAGGAGTCTGGGTTGGAAGGGGTAGGAAGGGGTAGCACAAGATATGAATATATAAGGGGGTAGGAGTCTGGGGTGGAAGGGGTAGGATGGGGGGGGGGGGGGGTGGGGGTAGGACAAGATATGAATATATAAGGGGGTAGGAGTCTGGGGTGGAAGGGGTAGGATGGGGGGGGGGGGGGGGGGTAGGACAAGATATGAATATATGAGGGGGTAGGAGTCTGGGGTGGAAGGGGTAGGATGGGGTAGCACAAGATATGAATATATAAGGGGGTAGGAGTCTGGGGTGGAAGGGGTAGGATGGGGTAGCACAAGATATGAATATATAAGGGGGTAGGAGTCTAGGGTGGAAGGGGTAGGATGGGGTAGGACAAGATATGAATATATGAGGGGGTAGGAATCTGGGGTGGAAGGGGTAGGATGGGGTAGGACAAGATATGAATATATAAGGGGGTAGGAGTCTAGGGTGGAAGGGGTAGGAAGGGGTAGCACAAGATATGAATATATAAGGGGGTAGGAGTCTGGGTTGGAAGGGGTAGGAAGGGGTAGCACAAGATATGAATATATAAGGGGGTAGGAGTCTGGGTGGAAGGGGTAGGATGGGGTAGGACAAGATATGAATATATGAGGGGGTAGGAGTCTGGGGTGGAAGGGGTAGGATGGGGTAGCACAAGATATGAATATATAAGGGGGTAGGAGTCTGGGGTGGAATGGGTAGGATGGGGTAGCACAAGATATGAATATATAAGGGGGTAGGAGTCTGGGGTGGAAGGGGCAGGGGTAGGACGGGGTAGGCAGGGTAGGACAAGATATGGATATGTAAAGGTAGGAGTCAGATGGAAGGAGTAAGGGACGAGAAGAGACAATAGGCAGGTGAAGAGAAAGCATCAGGTGGAAGATGCTATCATCACTGCCAGGTCTTGGTCGGTCTCCTCTGAAAGGGCTTGATAATAGTGTGTTTGAACTGTGAAGAGAAAAAGAAAATATTTGCATTGGTTTATATCGATCATGTTCTTGGTCCATCTGCAGAAACATTTCTCTAAACAATACACCATTTATGTTGCATGACACTTCAGCCTTTGAATATGTAATGAAGCATGATGCACTTCAAAACATTATGAAGCATAATTCAATTCATTTACTTTATGAAGCATGATATGCTTTAATGCATTATGAGCGTGATATACTTCATTAATGATAATGAATCATAATTCAAGTAACTACACCTTATGCTTCACTGCCCCTCTGCAAAAGACATCTGATGGTGAAGTTGTTCATGTGGTTCATCGGTGTCTCATGACTGCTTTGATCCATGTTTTCAATGTGACATATTGATTAGGGCTGGGACGGGTAACTCGGGTCCTCGGGTCGAATGGGTCATGAGTAGGACCTGGGTACCCACAGGACTATCTGGACCCATGGTTAGTCAAGTGATGTATAGTTTAATGACAAAAGCTCACTATAGCTCAATGGTTACACTACAAGTCACAAGTTCGCATTTCTTTATGACTGTGAACCCATTCCTTCTGACTTATATATGTTTGAATAAAGATAAAACTTCAGGCAACTTCAGTGTATGCATGACCAGATCGTTTTATTGTTGTTTCTCAACAGTTTGCCAGGTGTACTGTCAAACTTTTCCCTATCGGACTGTTTGTGCCCATCTCATGAGACCTACAGTGGGTACTTGGGTAGGGTCAGGTAATAGTGGGGTGGGTACCCGGGTAGTAAATTTGGACTTGTCCCAGCCCTAATACCGTCCATCTCCAGTTATGATTGTCCCACAACAGAGCTCCAGATAACTTTTTTAGCAACTGAGTTTTTACTAGACGGTTTCTATTTTAATTGGGATATATAATTTTCATTGGATTACCAATTTTTTTTCACTCATCTATTCATCACTCTATTGTTTTTTTCCAAAAATGAGTAAACATTTTGAGATTTAAAAAAAATACGAAAAAATGTTTTAGATGTAATATAACGGTTCTCAATATAGGCTTGACTCGGAAAGTAAATAAGCTCGTAAATGTGTTGCAGATATTAGCACCGTTGTTCGCATGCTGAAAAAGCTTCATTGGGTATTTACGTATGCTGTTTTCAAACAAGTTTTCCATTTAATGCATGCGATTCCGTACGCAAGTTAATTGAAAGTAATTGGGTTTTGAATAATTTTTTTGGGTATTTTATGCAAATACGCAGCTTATCTGTAGCTCTGCCCACAAGTTATGATGTCAGAGATTTATGTGCAGCTAGTGAGTTGACCGATGCCCAGATTGCTCTTGAGTTACACATGGGAGGAATATTGGCAATATTACAGTAGAACACGGATATAGCGAACAAATGGATACAACAAACTGTTAAACAATCCCCGATTTATCTCCTATATAATATCATATAAAATGTATGTATATAACAAACTCTCTACAGCGAACTGTTATCTGATCACCGACAAGCCCATCTATCACTAATTAGTGACGAGTATAGCGAGCTAAGAAATCTCACTCAGTGTCAAGTGTCACTGACAATTGGCTGTACGCAATCAGCGGTGAATCAACACAATCGCGGCGAATCAACACAATCAGCGGTGACGGATCAACCTTGTTAAACTTAAATGAATGTTATGAAATGTTATCATTTGAATGCTATGAAGTGATCACTGCTAATACAAGTCAATGCTGCAATTACGTGTATTGGGTTTTGTTTTATCCAAGATGGCGGACGTTTCCGAGCGAAAACGCATATAAAGAACAACGGATATAACAAACTGATTTTTCTGGTCCCTTGTAGTTCGTTATATCCATGTCCTACTGTACATACAATTTCACGTTGTGTTGATGGTTATTGATGTTTGTGTAATGCATATTTTTATGGTCCTAATTACCTACCATTTGTGTTACAGTCTGGAGGGTTTCGAGGTCATCCACCAATTTCACAGCTACAGCGTGGCCAAACCTCTAGCAACAGTGTACGGCAGAGGGCCCAGTCAGCCAGACACTACCACTAGAGGGCGCCATTGCATGAACACGTAGCCGAGTAGTTCTTCAGATGAGACAAAAGGGGATATTATGATGAACGTTCCTATGGAACTCAGCTAGAGGCGGAACTTGCTGTGTTAATACACGACTGGTTTCTACTCACGGTCATGTGACTGTCATGTGACTGTCATGTGACCTGGTGTAATGTGTTGTACCTTGTTGTTTTCGACAGAACAAGGTGTGTAGACACAGCAGTAGGTCGTGGAATGACGAAGATGCTACACTATAGTGATTAGCTGGACTCTGCTGCTACTGTAAGCCCCGGCACGAGACTGGGAGACGTGTTCAAGACAGCTGATGTAACTGTGCTACATCAGGCAAAGATCTGTGATAATTTATTATTGTTGTAGTATAGCCATTTTACTAGTTACCAAATTAATGTATCAACGCTTCTGGCAAGTGAAGCACTGTTGGATTGAGCTGATTCAGACACTGGACGTCACTTGATGGTTCTGTGATGTCCCATGATGCAGTGCCATGCAGGACCGATCTAGGATGCCCTTGAATGACGGAACACATTTGTTGTCAGGGTAAAGCGCTCTCCTTTTAATTAATTCTTAATGTACAAAGCCTGTTTACAGAATCTAAAGCTTTATGCAGTATCAGCCTCCGATCATATGACCTTAGATTTACTCCGTCCATTGTTATTTTACACGTTGTTATGTTACAAAGTTTGTCCATGTTTATGTTGAGTGATTCTGTTTCTACGAATCAATGCTAGTTGTCTTATTGTAAGCCAGATTATCATTCCGTCCACTTTATTAGCAATCTCATTAAAATCAGACCTTAGTTCTCGCTACCGCTAAACAAAGATCTGAAGACATCCCATTAGGGGTCACGTCAGAACAACCTTTCATCCGACCAATGAGAGCGTTGCTTACCAGATCAGGAAAGTGACAGTCGGAATGTGATTTCTAATCACACAACCTCGAAAACTTCAACACGGGGTATTCCGAAAGATAGTTACAGGTTTAATGCCTGATTCCATACAATCTAGACCATCTTTAGCCATTCCAGAATGTTCTTTTGTTTAGGTTTCAAATTTGTAATCAAGAATTTGTCAAAATATGTTTCGAAGCGTAGTTGCCAATTTGAAATTAGTGCTGTAAAGCACGAGAAAGCTGCCTTCTGATTGGTCATTCTATTGGTCGGTCAAAGTTCGCGCAAGGTCGGTCTTACGTGACCCTTAATGGGATGTCCTCAGATCTTTGTTTAGCGGTAGCGAGAACTGAGGTCTGATTTTAATGAGATTGCTTTATTAGAGAAGTATTTATTTTGTTGCTGCAGTTTATGTAGAATGTATTTTATTGTTCCAACTTTATATTTTCTACAAGTTAGCTAGATACACCATATCCAGGACAGCCTTGAAAACATTTGTAACAGCTTCATGATATTTTCAATGTTACCTCAATTCTACAATTTGATTAAGTGCCTTGAAAGTGTTCTTAATGAATCTGTGTTGTTAATGATATCACAATTGATAGTAGTCTGTATTATTGATGTTAACCAGGATAGAAAAAACATTCCAGTATTGCAGTACATGTTTGTTGAAGATATTTCCAAATTGTCTTGTTCCCCTTTTTTTGTTGACACTTATTGAGACTGACAGAACTTGTAAATCATGTCTTTTCAAATTAGGTGCTTTCTAACATTCCTGAGAGCTGCAATAAACCGAGATTTTTGCTAACTTGTAGACTTGCTAGTTTTGGACAGGATAATGAGGGACAGGAGGGACAGGATAATGTGTCCCAGGAGGGACAGGATAATGTGTCCCAGGAGGGACAGGATAATGTGTCCCAGGAGGGACAGGATAATGTGTTCCAGGAGGGACAGGATAATGTGTCCCAGGAGGGACAGGATAATGTGTCCCAGGAGGGACAGGAGGGACAGGATAATGTGTCCCAGGAGGGACAGGATAATGTGTTCCAGGAGGGACAGGATAATGTGTTCCAGGAGGGACAGGATAATGTGTCCCAGGAGGGACAGGATAATGTGTCCCAGGAGGGACAGGATATGAAATCCTACACTCCCTGGCAATCAATACATATGATCATTCGAGATACAGATATGGTCACAGTGCTTGATTTAAGGAATTTAACTTGTACCAGGGGCATGTTTACATGAAAACCAAGTTGCACCAATCAAAACCAGGTTGCACCAATCAAAACCAAGTTGCACCCTGATCCCATAAATTTAGCAAAGATAGGCCTCTCAGCTGCCAATGTCACTTAAATTAATGACACATTTCTGTAAAACGTAATAGGAGCAAGTTTGTAGTTTAGCACCACACTCAGCAATATTCAAGCTACATGACTGCGAGTCTGACCACCTGATCCTGTTAGTCGCCTCTTACGACAATCATGGGTTGTTGAGTGAGTGAGTATGGTTTTATGCCGCTTTTAGCAATATTCCAGCAGTATCACAGCGGGGGACACCAGAAACGGGCTTCATACATTGTACCCATGTCGGGAATCGAACACGGGTCTTCGGCGTGACGGGAGAACGGTTTAACCACTATGCTACCCAACCGCCCCTCATGGGTTGTTGATGAAACTATTCTACCCTGATCTTAACGGGTCAATGGGAATATGTGCACATAATCTTCCAGTACCCACAGATTGATGTCAAGCCTTAGAAAGCATGACAAATTACATGTAACACAGGGATTAGTGATGTAGTATGGTAAATAAACTTTAGAGGTATTGAGTGTGTTCAAAGATCAATTTTGTGCGGACAAGTAAGGGCAAGTCACACAAATATGAATTTTATTTGACATGCACATATAAATATTAGGTTACATTTTCAATAATAGGTTGCACTTTTGCATGTTTTATTGAGCACTGTGATCAGTTATACAAAAAACAAAAACACGGAATTTGTTTTCATGTTTACTTTACAAATACATGGTATAACAAAATAAATATATATCTAATTATAGTACACAATATATATTGGTAATATACAGGTGTATACATACTGACTTCTAGTACACCCGCGTTTGGCTGATCAGGATCAACTGCCTGACAGTGGTTAAGACTGGTCAAGACGTGTCATTATTGAATATGAACGTTGGACTGGTAGATTACAAATTGTACAATCTGCCGCCAGCTTCTGACATGCACCCCTCGGTGTGTGTGTCCAGCCACTGAGAGACCTGTTGTCATATAATTCCATGTCATGGGGATCATGCAATCTCATTAAAATCAGATCTTAGTTCTCGCTACCGCTAAACAAAGATCTGAGGACATCCCAATACGGATCACGTCAGCACGACCTTTCATCCAACCAATCAGAGCGTATAAGTCATTCCAGACTGTTGTTTTGGTCAGTTTTAATTTTTTTTAATCGAGAATATGTCAAAATATGTTTCAAAGCGTAGTCGCCAGTTTGAAACTAGTGCCGTAAAGATTGAGAGAGAGCTGCCTTCTGATTGGCAAATGTCGATTTCTTGTCAGTCATTTCATTGGTCAGTCAATGTTTGCGAAAGGTCGTGCCGACATGACCCATAATGGGATGTCCTCAGATATTTGGTTAGCGGTAGCAAAAACTATGATCTGATTTTAATGAGATTGGGGGATCATGTACACTGGCTTGTTTCAAGAACTTACATGCTACATGAGTGAGTGAGTGCCGCTTTTAGTAATATTCCAGCAATATCACGGCAGGGGCCCCAGAGAAATTGGCTTCACACATTTTACCCATGTGGGGAATCCAGGTCTTCAGCGTGACTTGTGACAGATTAACCACTCGCCTACCCCACCATCCCTACATACCACATGTAATAGCTACAATTCTTGACTATAGTGTAAAACACCTTTCACCAGTTCACTCACTACATCACTTTTCTGACTGAATCATAACTGTTGACATCTAACACTGGTCTGATGCAAGCAGTGTGTTAATTTGACTCCCTAATAGCAGTGAGTGAGTGAGTATGGTTTTATGCCGCTTTTAGCAATATTCCAGCAATATCACGACGGGGGACACCAGAAACGGGCTTCACACATTGTACCCATGTCGGAAATTGAACCCGGGTCTTCGGCGTGACGAGCCAACGCTTTAACCACTAGGCTACCCGACCGCCCCACCTAATAGCAACTGCAGCCCTTTGAGAGTCAGATTTCATTGAGGTGATGACAGTGAGAGTTAGGATTATCTCATGCATGGTACTGCCCTGGCTGTGTGCCATGGCTCCCTGAGAGCACATACAACACCTGCTGAACAGGTTATCACAGTTTAAAGTTTGATATTCCTCAAAACATCTTGTCATGAGACCCTGAGCTAATGTCACGACATGTTTCTGGATGTCATGAGTGAATGGAGCTGACCGGTAACATGACACCTTGTTTCTGGAGGAGGCGCAGAACGTCCAGGATGGAGTCCAGCTCTGCCCGAAACTTCTCGATCTCTTTGTTCTTCACTTCGACAATCTTCCTCCATTTCTCTCCTTCCTGGTCGAGCTCAAGGGAAGCAACTCTCTGAGTGTTGGCTATGATCTGCTTCAGTTCAGATTCCCGCTGCTCGTGGCGGTTCTCCATCTGAATAATCTTCTCCTGCAGGGTCTCGAAGTGACGCATTTCCTGTAATAGATAAAACGTTAGATCTCAGGTGTTGCCCATCCAAGAAACTTCAACAGTGAGAGTCAAACTGATCAAAATGAGATCACAGTAAAGTGAGTAGGTTTGGATACGATTGCTTTGAACACAAAGTGTCAGCTTGATGAGGGAAGACAGCCCTGATCACAGTCAGCCAACAACCAGCAGGACGTGTCATCCCTGATCTGCCACACTGAAGCCCATGTGTACAGTGAGAAGGCTAAAACTTACAGGAGAGTGACTCTTCTTGGCCTCTTGCAGCAGGTCCTGGAGCTTCTCAATCTGATTCTGCTTGGCAGCTTCCCGTATCTTGAGGATGGATATCTGCTCTGCATCAACCTCCGACTTGGCCAGCTGCTGCTGTAGGTGCTGGATCATCACCTGGAACAGAAGAGAGATTGAGGTGGTGTACTGGGAGAGATCAGTCGGTTGGTGAGGGATTGAGGTGGTGTTCTGGGAGAGATCAGTCAATTGGTGAGGTGAGGTGGTGTCCTGGGATAGATCAGTCAGTTGGTGAGGTGAGGTGAGGTGGTGTTCTGGGAGAGATCAGTCAACTGGTGAGGTGAGGTGGTGTTCTGGGATAGATCAGTCAGTTGATGAGGTGAGGTGGTGTTAAGGGAGAGATAAGTCAGTTGGTTAGGTGAGGTGGTGTTCTGGGAGAGATCAGTCAGTTGGTGAGGTGAGGTGGTGTTCTGGGAGAGATCAGTCAGTTGGTGAGGTGAGGTGGTGTTAAGGGAGAGATCAGTAAGTTGGTGAGGTGAGGTGGTGTTCGGGGAGAGATCAGTCAGTTGGTGAGGTGAGGTGGTGTTAAGGGAGAGATCAGTAAGTTGGTGAGGTGAGGTGGTGTTCTGGGAGAGATCAGTCAGTTGGTGAGGTGAGGTGGTGTTAAGGGAGAGATCAGTAAGTTGGTGAGGGATTGAGGTGGTGTTCTGGGAGAGATCAGATAGTCGGTGAGGGAATGAGGTGGTGTTCTGGGAGAGATCAGTCAGTTGGTGAGGTGAGGTGGTGTTCTGGGAGAGATCAGTCAGTTGGTGAGGTGAGGTGGTGTTAAGGGAGAGATCAGTCAACTGGTGAGGTGAGGTGGTGTTCTTGGAAAGATCAGTCAGTTGGTGAGGTGAGGTGGTGTTCTGGGAGAGATCAGTCAACTGGTGAGGTGAGGTGGTGTTAAGGGAGAGATCAGTCAGTTGGTGAGGTGAGGTGGTGTTCTGGGAGAGATCAGTCAACTGGTGAGGTGAGGTGGTGTTAAGGGAGAGATCAGTCAGTTGGTGAGGTGAGGTGGTGTTCTGGGAGAGATCAGTCAACTGGTGAGGGATGGAGGTGGTGTTCTGGGAGAGATCAGTCAACTGATGAGGGATTGAGGCGGTGTTCTGGGAGAGATCAGTCAACTGGTTAGGGATGGAGGTGATGTTCTGGGAGAGATCAGTCAACTGATGAGGGTTGGAGGTGGTGTTCTGGGAGAGATCAGTCAACTGGTGAGGGATTGAGGTGGTGTTCTGGGAGAGATCAGTCAACTGGTGAGGGACTGAGGTGGTGTTCTGGGAGAGATCAGTCAACTGGTGAGGGATGGAGGTGTGTTCTGGGAGAGATCAGTCAACTGGTGAGGGATTGAGGTGGTGTTCTGGGAGAGATCAGTCAGTTGGTGAGGGATTGAGGTGGTGTTCCGGGAGAGATCAGTCAGTTGGTGAGGGATTGAGGTGGTGTTCCGGGAGAGATCAGTCAGTTGGTGAGGGATTGAGGTGGTGTTCTGGGAGAGATCAGTCAACTGGTGAGGAATTGAGGTGTTCTAGGAGAGATCAGTCAATTGGTGAGGTGGTGTTCTGGGAGAGATCAGTCAGTTGGTGAGGGATTGAGGTGGTGTTCTGGGAGAGATCAGTCAGTCGGTGAGGGATTGAGGTGGTGTTCTGGGAGAGATCAGTCAACTGGTGTGGGATTGAGTTGGTGTTCTGGGAGAGATCAGTCAACTGGTGAGGGATTGAGGTGGTGTTCTTGGCAAGATCAGTCAACTGGTGTGGGATTGAGGTGGTGTTCTGGGAGAGATCAGTCAGTCTGTGAGGGATTGAGGTGGTGTTCTGGGAGAGATCAGTCAACTTGTGTGGGATTGAGGTGGTGTTCTGGGAGAGATCAGTCAACTGGTGAGGGATTGAGGTGGTGTTCTGGGAGAGATCAGTCAGTCGGTGAGGGATTGAGGTGGTGTTCTGGGAGAGATCAGTCAACTGGTGAGGGATTGAGGTGGTGTTCTGGGAGAGATCAGTCAACTGGTGTGGGATTGAGGTGGTGTTCTGGGAGAGATCAGTCAGTTGGTGAGGGATTGAGGTGGTGTTCTGGGAGAGATCAGTCAGTTGTTGAGGGATGGAGGTGGTGTTCTGGGAGAGATCAGTCAACTGGGGAGGGATTGAGGTGGTGTTCTGGGAGAGATCAGTCAACTGGTGAGGGATTGAGGTGGTGTTCTGGGAGAGATCAGTCAACTGGTGTGGGATTGAGTTTGTGTTCTGGGAGGGATCAGTCAACTGGTGAGGAATTGAGGTGGTGTTCTGGGAGAGATCAGTCAATTGGTGAGGAATTGAGGTGGTGTTCTGGGAGAGATCAGTCAGTTGGTGAGGGATTGAGGTGGTGTTCTGGGAGAGATCAGTCAACTGGTGAGAGATTGAGGTGGTGTTCTGGGAGAGATCAGTCAATTGGTGAGGGATTGAGGTGGTGTTCTGGGAGAGATCAGTCAACTGGTGAGGAATTGAGGTGGTGTTCTGGGAGAGATCAGTCAATTGGTGAGGGATTGATGTGGTGTTCTGGGAAAGATCAGTCAGTTGGTGATGGATTGAGGTGGTGTTCTGGGAGAGATCAGTCAATTGGTGAGGTGGTGTTCTGGGAGAGATCAGTCAGTTGGTGAGGGATTGAGGTGGTGTTCTGGGAGAGATCAGTCAGTCGGTGAGAGATTGAGGTGGTGTTATGGGAGAGTTCAGTCAATTGGTGAGGGATTGAGGTGGTGTTCTGGGAGAGATCAGTCAATTGGTGAGGGATTGAGGTGGTGTTCTGGGAGAGATCAGTCAACTGGTGGGGGACTGAGGTGGTGTTCTGGTAGAGATCAGTCAATGGTTGAGGGATTGAGGTGGTGTTCTGGTAGAAATGAGTCCATAGGTAACAGATGTGCTGTGTTTTTGGAGAGATCTGTCAATATGTAACAGTTTTGACTGTTCTGGGAGAGCTCAAATCAGAGAGCAGACAGGAACACCAAGCCCTGGGAGATGTTGCCCAAGAGATGTGAGGTTTCCAGCAGTGGGATTTAAGACATTTTTGTTCAGTCATATCACTCAAATCAGTACATTTCAGTTTGAGTTTGACGGATGGTTTGGTTTAGCAGGCTTGTATTCAGACAGAGTATTAGTTGGCATGGTGGTGCTGAGTGGGCTGCGTGAGGCTGGGGAGGGATTAGGGTACTAGTTTACGGAGGTGGATTGGATGTGTGATGTATGGAAGAAAGCAAGGCCTACCTCCTGACTGTCACACTTGCTGTGTAGCTGAGCCAGTTTGGAGGAGTAGTGTTGGAAGGCCTGGTCACTGAGGACTCTCTGCAGCTCTTGCTGGTGGGACAGTCGCAGGCTGTCAATCTGAAACAGGGGAAACAACTCTTCGTTGATTACATCCCACAAACTTTGGCTCAAAGTCAATTTCATTAAAATCAGATCTTAGTTCTCGCTATCGTTAAACAAAGATCTGAGGACATCCCATTAAGGGTCACATCAGAGCGATCTTTCATCCAACCAATCAGAGCTGCGCTTACCAGATCATGAAAGTGACTGTCGGAATGTGTTTTCTAATCATGCAACCACGAAATATTTAACACAGGGTATTCCGAACGACATTTACGGGTTTTATGATTATATCCATACAATCTAGGCCATATATAAGCCATTCCAGAATGTTCTTCTTATCAGTTTAAATTTTTTTAATGGAGAATACGTCAAAATGTTTCGAAGCGTAGTCGCCAGTTTAAAACTAGTGTCGTAAAGCTCGAGAAAGCTGCCTTCTGATTGGCTAATGTCGATTTCTTGTCAGTCATTTCATTGGTCGGTCAAAATTTGCAAATGATTGTCTGACGTGACCCGTACTAGGACGTCCTCAGATCTTTGTAGCGAAAACTCAGATCTGATTTTAATGAGATTGCTGGCCCAAGTTAAGCCTTCAACTTACTACAACATCTAACAAACGTACCATTGGTAATATCAGACCTTATAAGAAAAGATCTTTAACAATTTATATAAAATGTCAACACCTGAGAATAATCAGTCTTGATTATCTGTCAAAATATTCCATTCAGCGTAAAAGGCAAAATAGAGACGACAATTATATGAATGGATCACTGAAAAGAAGTGATGACACCAGGTGTTCTCAAAAAAGGTAATAATGTCCTCTGCATGTGGCATCCTGAATGTCATCCTACTGCTGAGAGTGAGTGAGTGAGTATGGTTTTACGCCGCTTTTAGCAATATTCCAGCAATATCACGGCCGGGGACACCAGAAATGGGCTTCACACATTGTACCCATGTCGGGAATTGAACCTGGGTCTTCGACGTGACGAGCGAACGCTTTAACCACTAGGCTACCCGACTGCCCCCTAATGCTGAGAAGATATGCTCACCTGGTCTTGGTAATCCTCCCTGTGTTTCCGTGCTACGGCTTCCGTCTCCGCTAGAGACTTACGGAGGTCAACTCTCTGTTGGTCCAGTTCCAGCTGTAGGCTCTCCACCTGACACAGTGGACATGCAAGTTTAATGGCTTGGAGTGAATGAATAGCATTTATGCATTGTCAGCTATATTAAAAAATTCCTCGACTTGATTAAACACGAAAGAGGAACAGAGATTGATTGTCAGCAACATCTGTTTGTAACACTCTTCTTACCGTAGTTCTCAGATCTTGGTTTTCATGCAGGACTTGTGT
Source organism: Haliotis rufescens (assembly GCF_023055435.1). NCBI lineage: Eukaryota > Metazoa > Mollusca > Gastropoda > Lepetellida > Haliotidae > Haliotis > Haliotis rufescens. The sequence continues at coordinate 2,628,527 of NW_025964212.1, read as the reverse complement.
GATGTCCGAGTCTGCAAACGTCTGGGGCTCGTAGCTCCGGTCCGCTGTTGGAGGGAAACTGTCAAACTGAGACTCGGGAGTGGAGAGCTTCTTCCTGGTACCCTTGCCCTTAGTTTTTGATTTCTTTGTGGTATCTGTGAACAAACCGGACGTAAGTCTTGTGATTAACATCTTTCATATTCAGCATAAGACTATTTCTAAGGCTCTTTAACCTCATCATACATCTATTTAACCTCAAAATACAACTAATGCTGATGGTTCTTTAACCTCAGCATACAACTATTTAACCTCATTCTATGGCTCTTTAACCTCTAATACAACTATTTAACCTCATCATACAACTCTTTAACCTCATTCTATGGCTCTTTAACCTCTAATACAACTATTTAACCTCATCATACAACTATTTAACCTCACTATACAACTATCTAACCTCATCATACAACTCTTTAACCTCATTCTATGGCTCTTTAACCTCTAATACAACTATTTAACCTCATCATACAACTCTTTAACCTCATCATACAACTCTTTAACCTCATTCTATGGCTCTTTAACCTCTAATACAACTATTTAACCTCTAATACAACTATTTAACCTCATCATACAACTCTTAACCTCACTATACAACTATCTAACCTCATCATACAACTCTTTAAGCTCATCATACAACTCTTGAACCTCATTCTATCGCTCTTTAACCTCTAATACAACTATTTAACCTCATCATACAACTCTTTAACCTCACTATACAACTATCTAACCTCATCATACAACTCTTTAACCTCATCATACAACTCTTTAACCTCATTCTATGGCTCTTTAACCTCTAATACAACTATTTAACCTCACCATACAACTATTTAACCTCACTATACAACTATCTAACCTCATCATACAACTCTTTAACCTCATCATACAACTCTTTAACCTCATTCTATGGCTCTTTAACCTCTAATACAACTATTTAACCTCTAATACAACTATTTAACCTCATCATACAACTCTTTAACCTCATCATACAACTCTTTAACCTCATTCTATGGCTCTTTAACCTCTAATACAACTATTTAACCTCTAATACAACTATTTAACCTCATCATACAACTCTTAACCTCACTATACAACTATCTAACCTCATCATACAACTCTTTAAGCTCATCATACAACTCTTGAACCTCATTCTATCGCTCTTTAACCTCTAATACAACTATTTAACCTCATCATACAACTCTTTAACCTCACTATACAACTATCTAACCTCATCATACAACTCTTTAACCTCATCATACAACTCTTTAACCTCATTCTATGGCTCTTTAACCTCTAATACAACTATTTAACCTCACCATACAACTATTTAACCTCACTATACAACTATCTAACCTCATCATACAACTCTTTAACCTCATCATACAACTCTTTAACCTCATTCTATGGCTCTTTAACCTCTAATACAACTATTTAACCTCTAATACAACTATTTAACCTCATCATACAACTCTTTAACCTCACTATACAACTATCTAACCTCATCATACAACTCTTTAACCTCATCATACAACTCTTTAACCTCATTCTATGGCTCTTATAACCTCTAATACAACTATTTAACCTCTAATACAACTATTTAACCTCATCATACAACTCTTTAACCTCACTATACAACTATCTAACCTCATCATACAACTCTTTAACTTCATTAACAACTCTTTAACCTCATTCTATGGCTCTTTAACCTCACCATACAACTATTTAACCTCATTATACAACTATCTAACCTCATCATACAACTCTTTAACCTCATTCTATGGCTCTTTAACCTCACCATACAACTATTTAACCTCATCATACAACTCTTTAACCTCATCATACAACTCTTTAACCTCATTCTATGGCTCTTTAACCTCTAATACAACTATTTAACCTCATCATACAACTCTTTAACCTCATCATACAACTCTTTTACCTCATTCTATGGCTCTTTAACCTCTAATACAACTATTTAACCTCATCATACAACTATTTAACCTCACTATATAACTATCTAACCTCATTCTATGGCTCTTTAACCTCACCATACAACTATTTAACCTCATCATACAACTCTTTAACCTCATCATACAACTCTTTAACCTCATTCTATGGCTCTTTAACCTCTAATACAACTATTTAACCTCATCATACAACTCTTTAACCTCATCATACAACTCTTTTACCTCATTCTATGGCTCTTTAACCTCTAATACAACTATTTAACCTCATCATACAACTATTTAACCTCACTATATAACTATCTAACCTCATTCTATGGCTCTTTAACCTCACCATACAACTCTTTAACCTCACCATACAACTCTTTAACCTCATCATACATCTCTTTATCCTCATCATACAACTCTTTAACCTCATCATACAACTCTTTAACCTCATCATACAAAAGCTTATGCTTCTAAACCTCTTAAGATTATTATTGAAATGTTTCTCAGCCTCATAAGATTATCACGGAATGCTTCTTGACCACATACGATTAAGACCGAAGTCTTCTCAGCTACATAAGATTAATGTTGAAGGCTTCAAACCCTCATGAGACTAAATATGAAACTATCTGAACCTCATAACAACACTTGTGACAACTAGTCGGTCCTGCTCACCGCCAGTCTTCTCCTTGCGGAGTCTCTCCAGGGACGTGTAAAGGACATGGAGGTCATGCTTCTTCTCATCCAGTTCCTGCTGCAGCAGCGCCACCTGCTGGTTGAGGTCTGACTCAGGGGTTCGAGAGGTGTCATTCTTCATCAGGTCTAAAGATAGGATAATGCAATAATGACAGCATTCACGATTTCTGTTGTATAACATGCCCAATCTTAATAGCAAAATGTGTTGTGATCTTCATACTTAATAATGGCCATTATTTCTGTTTGGATGTATGTGTAAGGCTTTGAGTGTGATCAAATGAGTCATTGTACTATACAGCTAATGCTGACACTGACTGTGTAAACTGTGTGTAAAGCTTTGTGTGAGACTGTGTGTAAGTGCTGGTACTGACTGTGTGTAAGACTGTGTGAGAGTGCTGACACTGACTGTGTGTATGACTGTGTGAGAGTTCTGGTACTGACTGTGTATAAGACTGTGTGAGAGTGCTGGCACTGACTGTGTGTAAGACTGTGTGAGAGTGCTGGTACTGACTGTGTGTAAGACTGTGTGAGAGTGCTGACACTGACTGTGTGTAAGACTGTGTGAGAGTGCTGACACTGACTGTGTGTAAGACTGTGTGAGAGTGCTGACACTGACTGTGTGTATGACTGTGTGAGAGTGCTGACACCAACTGTGTGTAAGACTGTATAAGAGTGTTGGTACTGACTGTGTGTAAGACTGTGTGAGAGTGCTGGCACTGACTGTGTGTAGGACTGTGTGAGAGTGCTGACACCAACTGTGTGTATGACTGTATAAGAGTGCTGGTACTGACTGTGTGTAAGACTGTGTGAGAGTGCTGACACTGACTGTGTAAGACTGTGTGAGAGTGCTGGTACTGACTGTGTGTATGACTGTGTGAGAGTGCTGACACTGACTGTGTGTAAGACTGTGTGAGAGTGCTGACACTGACTGTGTAAGACTGTGTGAGAGTGCTGACACCAACTGTGTGTAAGACTGTGTGAGAGTGCTGACACTGACTGTGTAAGACTGTGTGAGAGTGCTGACACTGACTGTGTGTAAGACTGTGTGAGAGTGCTGACACCGACTGTGTGTAAGACTGTGTGAGAGTGCTGACACCAACTGTGTGTAAGACTGTGTGAGAGTGCTGACACTGACTGTGTAAGACTGTGTGAGAGTGCTGGTACTGACTGTGTGTATGACTGTGTGAGAGTGCTGACACTGACTGTGTGTAAGACTGTGTGAGAGTGCTGACACTGACTGTGTAAGACTGTGTGAGAGTGCTGACACCAACTGTGTGTAAGACTGTGTGAGAGTGCTGACACTGACTGTGTAAGACTGTGTGAGAGTGCTGACACTGACTGTGTGTAAGACTGTGTGAGAGTGCTGACACCGACTGTGTGTAAGACTGTGTGAGAGTGCTGACACTGACTGTGTGTATGACTGTGTGAGAGTGCTGACACCAACTGTGTGTAAGACTGTATAAGAGTGTTGGTACTGACTGTGTGTAAGACTGTGTGAGAGTGCTGGCACTGACTGTGTGTAGGACTGTGTGAGAGTGCTGACACCAACTGTGTGTATGACTGTATAAGAGTGCTGGTACTGACTGTGTGTAAGACTGTGTGAGAGTGCTGACACTGACTGTGTAAGACTGTGTGAGAGTGCTGGTACTGACTGTGTGTATGACTGTGTGAGAGTGCTGACACTGACTGTGTGTAAGACTGTGTGAGAGTGCTGACACTGACTGTGTAAGACTGTGTGAGAGTGCTGACACCAACTGTGTGTAAGACTGTGTGAGAGTGCTGACACTGACTGTGTAAGACTGTGTGAGAGTGCTGGTACTGACTGTGTGTATGACTGTGTGAGAGTGCTGACACTGACTGTGTAAGACTGTGTGAGAGTGCTGGTACTGACTGTGTGTATGACTGTGTGAGAGTGCTGACACTGACTGTGTGTAAGACTGTGTGAGAGTGCTGGTACTGACTGTGTGTATGACTGTGTGAGAGTGCTGACACTGACTGTGTGTAAGACTGTGTGAGAGTGCTGACACTGACTGTGTGTAAAACTGTGTGAGAGTGCTGACACTGACTGTGTGTAAGACTGTGTGAGAGTGCTGACACTGACTGTGTAAGACTGTGTGAGAGTGCTGGTACTGACTGTGTGTAAGACTGTGTGAGAGTGCTGGTACTGACTGTGTGTAAGACTGTGTGAGAGTGTTGGTACTGACTGTGTGTAAGACTGTGTGAGAGTGTTGACACTGACTGTGTGAGAGTGCTGGTACTGACTGTGTGTAAGACTGTGTGAGACTGTTGGTACTGACTGTGTGTAAGACTGTGTGAGAGTGCTTGTACTGACTGTGTGTATGACTGTGTGAGAGTGCTGACACCAACTGTGTGTAAGACTGTATAAGAGTGTTGGTACTGACTGTGTGTAAGACTGTGTGAGAGTGCTGGTACTGACTGTGTGTAAGACTGTGTGAGAGTGCTGACACTGACTGTGTGTAAGACTGTATAAGAGTGTTGGTACTGACTGTGTGTAAGTCTGTGTGAGAGTGCTGACACTGACTGTGTGTAAGTCTGTGTGAGAGTGCTGACACTGACTGTGTGTAAGTCTGTGTGAGAGTGCTGACACTGACTGTGTGAAAGACTGTGTGAGAGTGCTGGTACTGACTGTGTGTAAGACTGTGTGAGAGTGCTGACACTGACTGTGTGAAAGACTGTGTGAGAGTGCTGACACCAACTGTGTGTAAGACTGTGTGAGAGTGCTGACACTGACTGTGTGTAAGACTGTGTGAGAGTGCTGACACTGACTGTGTGAAAGACTGTGTGGGAGTGCTGGTACTGACTGTGTGTAAGACTGTGTGAGAGTGTTGGTACTGACTGTGTGTAAGTCTGTGTGAGAGTGCTGACACCAACTGTGTGTATGACTGTGTGAGAGTGCTGACACTGACTGTGTGTAAAACTGTGTGAGAGTGCTGACACTGACTGTGTGAAAGACTGTGTGAGAGTGCTGGTACTGACTGTGTGTAAGTCTGTGTGAGAGTGCTGACACCAACTGTGTGTAAGACTGTGTGAGAGTGCTGACACTGACTGTGTAAGACTGTGTGAGAGTGCTGGTACTGACTGTGTGTAAGTCTGTGAGAGAGTGCTGACACCGACTGTGTGTAAGACTGTGTGTAAGACTGTGTGTAAGACTGTGTGAGAGTGCTGGTACTGACTGTGTTGGTTCTTGTTGATCTTGGTCAGCTCCCCAGTGAGTCGGTCAACCTGGGCCTGCAGCTCAGCCACCTGCCGCGTGTAGCGTTGCCGCAACTCCTTCAACTCCAGCTCCATCGCAGCACCATGGGTGATGGGAAGATCCCCGCCCGTCCCGTCCACCCGCTGATAGATGGACAGCTGCTTCTCCAGGTCAGACACTCGCGACTCAAACTTGTACTGCAACACAGAGTTTACCACATGATCTCCACAGCGATTGACACATGATGTCAATGGAGACTGGCACATGATCTCCACAGAGACTGGCACATGATCTCCACAGAGATTGACACATGATGTCAATGGAGACTGGCACATGATCTCCACAGAGACTGACTCATGATGTCAATGGAGACTGGCACATGATCTCCACAGAGATTGACACATGATGTCAATGGAGACTGGCACATGATGTCAATGGAGACTGGCACATGATCTCCACAGAGATTGACACATGATGTCAATGGAGACTGGCACATGATCTCCACAGAGACTGACACATGATGTCAATGGAGACTGGCACATGATCTCCACAGAGATTGACACATGATGTCAATGGAGACTGGCACATGCTGTCAATGGAGACTGGCACATGATCTCCACAGAGATTGACACATGATGTCAATGGAGACTGGCACATGATCTCCACAGAGACTGACACATGATGTCAATGGAGACTGGCACATGATCTCCACAGAGATTGACACATGATGTCAATGGAGACTGGCACATGATGTCAATGGAGACTGGCACATGATCTCCACAGAGATTGACACATGATGTCAATGGAGACTGGCACATGATCTCCACAGAGACTGACACATGATGTCAATGGAGACTGACACATGATGTCAATGGAGACTGGCACATGATCTCCACAGAGATTGACACATGATGTCAATGGAGACTGGCACATGATCTCCACAGAGACTGACACATGATGTCAATGGAGACTGGCACATGATCTCCACAGAGACTGACACATGATGTCAATGTAGACTGGCACATGATCTCCACAGATATTGACACATGATGTCAATGTAGACTGGCACATGATCTCCACAGAGATTGACACATGATGTCGATGGAGACTGGCACATGATCTCCACAGAGACTGACACATGATGTCAATGTAGACTGGCACATGATCTCCACAGATATTGACACATGATGTCAATGTAGACTGGCACATGATCTCCACAGAGACTGACACATGATGTCAATGGAGACTGGCACATGATCTCCACAGAGACTGACACATGATGTCAATGGAGACTGACACATGATGTCAATGGAGACTGGCACATGATCTCCACAGATATTGACACATGACATCAATGTAGACTGGCACATGATCTCCACAGAGACTGACACATGATGTCAATGGAGACTGGCACATGATCTCCACAGAGACTGACACATGATGTCAATGTAGACTGGCACATGATCTCCACAGATATTGACACATGATGTCAATGTAGACTGGCACATGATCTCCACAGAGATTGCCACAAAATCCCGGATCTTAAAATGTAAAGAGTCCACCTCCGTATCTGAAAAGACTAGTGCAGTCTACCTATGTACCAGAGCATTAAACAACAACAAACAACAAAGTCCCCAAGAAAACCACCTTGATGTTGTTGTACTTCTGCTCCATGGCCCGCAGCAGGGTGTTGGAGGCTTCGTCCTTGCTGGCCAGTTCCTCCTCCAGCTTCTTGATGCGGTTCTCCAGCACCGTGACACTCGCGGACTTGATGGGGGGAGCCTGGTCCTCGCCCACGCTTGCAGCTGCAGCCATCATCAGCGCCGGGAGGGAGTTGGGGTGGCGGCGACGGATGATCTGCTCCATCTCCTTCACCTGCATCAGCACCAACGGAGACATTTAATTGGGGCTCAACACTTTCGGAATAGTCCAGATAGGAGGACAACATCAAGAAACAATCAGGACTCACAAAGCACACTTGATTAGGTATTGTCCAGTTGGAATAAAAAAACCATCATCATCATCATCATCATCATCATCCATCATTTGCATATACATAATGCGCCGAATACACGCTAAAGCATGTTCAAAAGGCTGCATTATTACCCTGTAACCTTCGACCAGAGGTTAATATGGTGACTAGCTAAAGCCAAGTCATCATCATAGAACCTGAAGCATCTGCTTCACTTGAGATTTCACAACTGATGATGTTTTACTGTGCTACCTGTAATGATGAAAGAAGATGGAACCTACCTGTCTTTGGAGGTCCTGAATCTTCTTGGCATCCGAGGCTCGCTCTCTCGCCCTCAGCTTGTTCTCCTCTAACTTGCGCCCAGTCTACAAACAAGACAGACTGTCACACATAGACACCTTGAAGATATTCCAAAACCATTCCAAACTCACGAACCAGTCAGTTTTCCATGTCCTCACACCATTCCCCATAGTCTATCTCCTCACTTAGCCCGCATCTGTTCCATTTAGCCCCACCCAACTGTCCTCACCATCCTATCTGTCCTGTATAGTCTGTCCGCCATGTCGTCACCCACAATCTGTATGTCCAGCATCTGTTCCATTTAGCCCCACCCAACTGTCCTCACCATCCTATCTGTCCTGTATAGTCTGTCCGCCATGTCATCACCCACAATCTGTATGTCCAGCATCTGTTCCATTTAGCCCCGCCCAACTGTCCTCACCATCCTATCTGTCCTGTACAGTCTGTCCGCCATGTCGTCACCCACAATCTGTATGTCCAGCATCTGTTCCATTTAGTCCCGCCCAACTGTCCTCACCATCCTATCTGTCCTGTACAGTCTGTCCGCCATGTCGTCACCCACAATCTGTATGTCCAGCATCTGTTCCATTCAGTCCCGCCCAACTGTCCTCACCATCCTATCTGTCCTGTACAGTCTGTCCGCCATGTCGTCACCCACAATCTGTATGTCCAGCATCTGTTCCATTTAGCCCCGCCCAACTGTCCTCACCATCCTATCTATCCTGTACAGTCTGTCCACCACGTCGTCACCCACAATCTGTATGTCTAGCATCTGTTCCATTCAGTCCCGCCCAACTGTCATCACCATCCTATCTATCCTGTACAGTCTGTCCACCACGTCGTCACCCACAATCTGTATGTCCAGCATCTGTTCCATTCAGCCCCGCCCAACTGTCCTCACCATCCTATCTATCCTGTACAGCCTGTATGTCCAGCATCTGTTCCATTCAGCCCTGCCCAACTGTCCTCACCATCCTATCTGTCCTGTACAGTCTGTCTGCCATGTCATCACCCACAATCTGTATGTCTAGCATCTGTTCCATTCAGCCCCGCCCAACTGTCCTCACCATCCTATCTATCCTGTACAGTCTGTCCACCACGTCGTCACCCACAATCTGTATGTCCAGCATCTGTTCCATTCAGTCCCACCCAACTGTTCTCACCATCCTATCTGTCCTGTACAGTCTGTCCACCACGTCGTCACCCACAATCTGTATGTCCAGCATCTGTTCCATTCAGTCCCGCCCAACTGTCCTCACCATCCTATCTATCCTGTACAGTCTGTCCACCACGTCGTCACCCACAATCTGTATGTCTAGCATCTGTTCCATTCAGTCCCGCCCAACTGTCATCACCATCCTAGCTATCCTGTACAGTCTGTCCGCCATGTCGTCACCCACAATCTGTATGTCCAGCATCTGTTCCATTCAGCCCTGCCCAACTGTCCTCACCATCCTATCTGTCCTGTACAGTCTGTCCACCACGTCGTCACCCACAATCTGTATGTCTAGCATCTGTTCCATTCAGTCCCGCCCAACTGTCATCACCATCCTATCTATCCTGTACAGTCTGTCCACCACGTCGTCACCCACAATCTGTATGTCTAGCATCTGTTCCATTCAGTCCCGCCCAACTGTCATCACCATCCTATCTATCCTGTACAGTCTGTCCGCCACGTCATCACCCACAATCTGTATGTCCAGCATCTGTACCATTCAGTCCCGCCCAACTGTCCTCACCATCCTAGCTATCCTGTACAGTCTGTCCGCCATGTCGTCACCCACAATCTGTATGTCCAGCATCTGTTCCATTCAGCCCCGCCCAACTGTCCTCACCATCCTATCTATCCTGTACAGCCTGTATGTCCAGCATCTGTTCCATTCAGCCCTGCCCAACTGTCCTCACCATCCTATCTATCCTGTACAGTCTGTCCACCACGTCGTCACCCACAATCTGTATGTCTAGCATCTGTTCCATTCAGTCCCGCCCAACTGTCATCACCATCCTATCTATCCTGTACAGTCTGTCCGCCACGTCATCACCCACAATCTGTATGTCCAGCATCTGTACCATTCAGCCCCGCCCAACTGTCCTCACCATCCTATCTGTCCTGTACAGTCTGTCTGCCACGTCATCACCCACAATCTGTATGTCCAGCATCTATTCCATTTAGCCCCGCCCAACTGTCCTCACCATCCTATCTGTCCTGTACAGTCTGTCTGCCACGTCATCACCCACAATCTGTATGTCCAGCATCTGTACCATTCAGCCCCGCCCAACTGTCCTCACCATCCTATCTGTCCTGTACAGTCTGTCTGCCACGTCATCACCCACAATCTGTATGTCCAGCATCTATTCCATTTAGCCCCGCCCAACTGTCCTCACCATCCTATCTGTCCTGTACAGTCTGTCTGCCACGTCATCACCCACAATCTGTATGTCCAGCATCTGTACCATTCAGTCTGTCTCTGTCCTCACCATCCTACCCACAGTATGTCCTCCTCATGATGACCTCACCCCTCATCTTATTCCCTACAGTCTGTCCTCGACGTTGTCCTCCCACCTATCATCCCTCACCTCAGTTGTGAGTCCTTCCAGTCTCAGTTTCAGCTGTCTGATTTCTTCCTCTTTCTTCTTCATACTTGCCGCCCCCTTGTCCAGCAGCTGCTGGTTCTCTGCATACCACTTCAGCTTCCTCCTCAACTGGGACACTTCCTCCTCATGCTGGGCCTTCAGCTCCTACACAACAGAGGCCAACTTTCAGCTCACATCAATAGCTCACAAGAGATGCTCTGTGATCCTACTGGCCAGGTCAATCTCTGGGATGCTTCCAAACCCCTAACTCAACCTGGCTGTTACAGTACGATCTTCCTCAGAACGACACTGACAGAGATCCAATATCTCCAGAACCCACTCGGGCCTAATTGCTGTGATAAGTGCTTCCTCACAAGCCCCTCACTGATGTCCTCCGAAACACAATTGACTGGCTTGACTGAAGTACCCTGAGGCCCTCCAATCTAACCTGGCCTGCAATTCTGGTGTGACCTTCCTCCCAAGACCCTCACTGATCTCCTACCAACCCCATCTCTCCCTGGCCAGTTCTAAGAACATCTTCGTCACAAGACCCTCACTGATAAACCAACCCCATCTCTCCCTGGACAGTTCTAAGAACATCTTCGTCACAAGACCCTCACTGATCCCCTATCAACCCCATCTCTCCCTGGCCAGTTCTAGCAACATCTTTGTCACAAGACCCTCACTGATCTACCAACCCCATCTCTCCCTGGACAGTTCTAGGAACATCTTTGTCACAAGACCCTCACTGATCTACCAACCCGATCTCTCCCTGGCCAGTTCTAGGAACATCTTTGTCACAAGACCCTCACAGATCTGCTACCACCCCCATCTCACCCTGACCAGTCCTAGGAACATCTTTGTCACAAGACCCTCACTGATCTCCTACCAACCCCATCTCTCCCTGGCCAGTCCTAGGAACATCTTTGTCACAAGACCCTCACAGATCTCCTACCACCCCCATCTCTCCCTGGCTAGTTCTAGGAACATCTTTGTCACAAGACCCTCACTGGTCTCCTACCAACCCCATCTCTCCCTGGCCAGTTCTAGGAACATCTTTGTCACAAGACCCTCATTGATCTACCAACCCCATCTCTCCTTGAACAGTTCTAGGAACATCTTTGTCACAAGACCCTCACTGATGTCCTTCATCAACCTGAACTTACCTTGGCCTGTTCTGGTGTGATCTTCTTTGCAGCGTCGAGGTCCCGACTGAGATCTTCCCGCTCCCGCACCAGCTGGTGAATGTGAAGGTCGAGCTCCTGCTTGGTCTGCTGCAAGACCTTCATCTCCCGCTGCTGGATCTCACTCTGCCTCTGAACACAGACCATACGGTATCACCCACAGGCTTAGAAATAACCGACTTCATACATATCGTATGTGCAATGCAAATATCATCTGGATGGCATTGTGACGTCATTCAAATCTTATTGTGATGTAAGGTCGGAATGACGACACACTATAAACGAGTTCATAGCAGAAGATTGCTGATGTCATTCGACAATAGTGGTTTTCTAAGATGACAGTCGCGATCAGTAAGAATTCATGTATTAACCTCACTTTAGCTCGAGAAATACAAAAATTCTGACATTTATTTGTTAAATCAGTATAACACACATGCTGGCATAATAATCTCTATGTATTTTGATGTAAGGGAGCTAACTCATTCCAAGAAGTGCTTATTCTATGTTTACACATGAATCAGATCAACATTACTGTCAATAGTAAGTATAGTATTGTTATGTGTGGTAGCTATGAGTAAAGTAATGTCACTGTGTAACAGTGATTAGTCAGTTGTATTAATTGATGCTCACGAAGAGCAATATTTACTTGACGTAGCAAGCTCTGTATCAGTAAAAACAAGGCTCACATTCAGAGCTGCAACACTCTGGGTCATATTACAGCTGACACAGCAGCTATTTGATCTCTTTATCATCTAAAACAGGTGTTCTCTGGTTGCAAAGTAATTTCACCTTAGCCTCTGTCAGTTCAGCCTGTAGCTGGACAAGCTTGTTGGCGCCGAGCTGGGCATCTGCGTTGCCAGCAGCTATCTGCTGCTGTGCTGCGAGACTTGTGATGATGCCCTTGTTCCTCAGCGCAAGGTCCTTCTGCTCAAGCTGGGATCTACAACACACAGATTTCTCTTTAACTGGAACAAGAGTTTGCCACTAACCTTTTTTAACCGAGGTGGAACTTGTCATGGAAATTGTGAAAAAAAGAAGAGTTTGGAACCTAGGTCCATCTTGTTGCCATGGAAACGTAAAAAATAAAAATTTCTAAAATTTCTAAATAGCAAAAGGCACCATTTCAGCATGTACCTGACAAACCTGCAAAGTTTCATGAAAAAATATTGAACGGTTTATGAGTTATGCTCCGGAAACAAAACGTGACGGACGGACGTATGGACGGACGGTGTCGTTTCTATATCCCCCGCCAACTTTGTTGGGCGGGGGATAATAATGACAGACAGAACAAGTTCTACAGTGACCTATGACACACAGATCATGCTAAACTTGGATCTACAGAAAATGTCTGATGTCTCTTCAGAATTGAAACATATTTGGGGGCTCTATGACACAGATCATGCTAAAATTGGATCTACAGAAATTGTCTGATGTCTCTTCAGAATTGAAACATATTTGGGGGCTCTATGACACAGATCATGCTGAACTTGGATCTACAGAAAATGTCTGATGTCTCTTCAGAATTGAAACATATTTGGGGGCTCTATGACACAGATCATGCTGAACTTGGATCTACAGAAAATGTCTGATGTCTCTTCAGAATTGAAACATATTTGGGGGCTCTATGACACAGATCATGCTGAACTTGGATCTACAGAAAATGTCTGATGTCTCTTCAGAATTGAAACATATTTGGGGGCTCTATGACACAGATCATGCTGAACTTGGATCTACAGAAAATGTCTGATGTCTCTTCAGAATTGAAACATATTTGGGGGCTCTATGACACAGATCATGCTGAACTTGGATCTACAGAAAATGTCTGATGTCTCTTCAGAATTGAAACATATTTGGGGGCTCTATGACACAGATCATGCTGAACTTGGATCTACAGAAAATGTCTGATGTCTCTTCAGAATTGAAACATATTTGGGGGCTCTATGACACAGATCATGCTGAACTTGGATCTACAGAAAATGTCTGATGTCTCTTCAGAATTGAAACATATTTGGGGGCTCTATGACACAGATCATGCTGAACTTGGATCTACAGAAATTGTCTGATGTCTCTTCAGAACTGAAAGACAGATCATGCTTAATCTGATCCAACTACAGTGAGTGAGTGAGTGAGTTTGGTTTAATGCCGCTTTTAACAGTATTCCAGTTATATCACGGCGTGTCAGCTTAATGTGGGAGGAAAGCCCAAAGTGATGCAGGTCTCAGACGTTTACCAATTCGGTGAAACCCCCGAGGACGGGTATGGTGCTGACAAACCTAAAAACATAATCGGGGCGAACCGGGATTCGAACCCACAATCATAGGTTTCTGGTGTGCCCAAGGGACGCAACTCTGCACAGCAAATCGCGGCGCCTTATACAACTGGGCCACCCGTGCCCCCTCCAACTACAAACACTGTCTGATGTCTCTTCAGAATTAAAAGATATACGGATACAAACAATCGACCTACTTTAGGTTGGTGACTTCTGTGATCAGTCTCTGGTTCTCAGAGAACATTTTCTCCTCCGCTGAGCGTGTGTTGGCACGGAGAGCCTTCATTTCGCCATACAGTCGTTGGTTCTCTGTTTGGAACCCGGCAATGAGAGACTCCTGGTCCTTGATCTCCCGTTCCAACATTGTCAGCTGCTCCCTCGTAACAGCATCCCCGCTCAATACCTCTCCCAGCTTCCTCCTTGCAGTGCTCTCCCCCTCCCCCTCGTTCAGCTGGGGAAATAGGAATGTATACATAAACATCCGCATTACAAGCAGATAGCCTCAAGGCTGAACTAAGGTGGTGTTGATGCTGAACTAGGGTGGTGTTGATGCTGAACTAGGGGATGTCCATGCTGAACTGAGGTTATGTCTATGCTGAACTAGGGGACGTCGATGCTGAACTAGGGGATGTTGATGCTGAACTAGGGGATGTCGATGCTGAACTAGGGGATGTCGATGCGGAACTAGGAGGCGTTGATGCTGAACTAGGGGATGTCTATGCTGAACTGAGATATTGTCTGTGCTGAATTAGGGAATATTGATGCTGAACTAGGGGATGTCTATGCTGATCTAGGGGGTGTAGATGCTGAACTAGGGGGTGTAGATACTGAACTAGGGGGTGTAGATACTGAACTAGGGGGTGTAGATGCTGAACTAGGGGGTGTAGATACTGATCTAGGGGGTGTAGATGCTGAACTAGGGGGTGTAGATGCTGAACTAGGGAATGTCTATGCTGAACTAGGGGGTGTAGATGCTTAACTAGGGGGTGTAGATACTGAACTAGGGGGTGTAGATACTGAACTAGGGGATGTAGATGCTGAACTAGGGGGTGTAGATGCTGAACTAGGGGGTGTAGATGCTGAACTAGGGAATGTCTATGCTGAACTAGGGGGTGTAGATGCTTAACTAGGGGGTGTAGATACTGAACTAGGGGGTGTAGATGCTGATCTAGGGGGTGTAGATGCTGAACTAGGGGGTGTAGATACTGAACTAGGGGACATCGATGCTGAACTAGGGGATGTCGATGCTGAACTAGGGGGTGTCGATGCGGAACTAGGAGGCGTTGATGCTGAACTAGGGGATGTCGATTCTGAACTAGGGGGTGTAGATACTGAACTAGGGAATATCGATGCTGAACTAGGGGATGTCTATGCTGAACTAGGGGGTGAAGATGCTGAACTAGGGGGTGTAGATACTGAACTAGGGGGTGTAGATACTGAACTAGGGGGTGTAGATGCTGAACTAGGGGACGTCGATGCTGAACTAGGGGATGTCGATGCTGAACTAGGGGGTGTAGATGCTGAACTAGGGGGTGTAGATGCTGAACTAGGGAATGTCTATGCTGAACTAGGGGGTGTAGATGCTTAACTAGGGGGTGTAGATACTGAACTAGGGGGTGTAGATACTGAACTAGGGGGTGTAGATGCTGAACTAGGGGGTGTAGATGCTGAACTAGGGGGTGTAGATGCTGAACTAGGGAATGTCTATGCTGAACTAGGGGGTGTAGATGCTTAACTAGGGGGTGTAGATACTGAACTAGGGGGTGTAGATGCTGATCTAGGGGGTGTAGATGCTGAACTAGGGGGTGTAGATACTGAACTAGGGGACATCGATGCTGAACTAGGGGATGTCGATGCTGAACTAGGGGGTGTAGATACTGAACTAGGGGACATCGATGCTGAACTAGGGGATGTCGATTCTGAACTAGGGGGTGTAGATACTGAACTAGGGAATATCGATGCTGAACTAGGGGATGTCTATGCTGAACTAGGGGGTGAAGATGCTGAACTAGGGGGTGTAGATACTGAACTAGGGGGTGTAGATACTGAACTAGGGGGTGTAGATGCTGAACTAGGGGACGTCGATGCTGAACTAGGGGATGTCGATGCTGAACTAGGGGGTGTCGATGCGGAACTAGGAGGCGTTGATGCTGAACTAGGGGATGTCGATTCTGAACTAGGGGGTGTAGATACTGAACTAGGGGACATCGATGCTGAACTAGGGGATGTCGATGCTGAACTAGGGGGTGTAGATACTGAACTAGGGGACATCGATGCTGAACTAGGGGATGTCGATTCTGAACTAGGGGGTGTAGATACTGAACTAGGGAATATCGATGCTGAACTAGGGGATGTCTATGCTGAACTAGGGGGTGAAGATGCTGAACTAGGGGGTGTAGATACTGAACTAGGGGGTGTAGATACTGAACTAGGGGGTGTAGATGCTGAACTAGGGGACGTCGATGCTGAACTAGGGGATGTCGATGCTGAACTAGGGGGTGTAGATGCTGAACTAGGGGATGTCGATGCTGAACTAGGGGACGTCGATGCTGAACTAGGGGGTGTAGATGCTGAACTAGGGGGTGTAGATGCTGAACTAGGGGACGTCGATGCTGAACTAGGGGGTGTAGATGCTGAACTAGGGGGTGTAGATGCTGAACTAGGGGGTGCAGATGCTGAACCACGGGACATCGATGCTGAACTAGGGGGTGTAGATGCTGAACTAGGGAATATCGATGCTGAACTAGGGGATGTCTATGCTGAACTAGGGGGTGTAGATGCTTAACTAGGGGGTGTAGATACTGAACTAGGGGGTGTAGATACTGAACTAGGGGGTGTAGATGCTGAACTAGGGGGTGTAGATACTGAACTAGGGGTGTAGATGCTGAACTAGGGGATGTCCATGCTGAACTAGGGGGTGTAGATGCTGAACTAGGGGATGTCCATGCTGAACTAGGGGGTGTAGATGCTGAACTAGGGGGTGCAGATGCTGAACAAGGGGACTTCGATGCTGAACTAGGGGACATCGATGCTGAACTAGGGAAGTCGATGCTGAACTAGGGAATATTGATGCTGAACTAGGGGATGTCTATGCTGAACTAGGGGGTGTAGATGCTGAACTAGGGGGTGTAGATACTGAACTAGGGGGTGTAGATACTGAACTAGGGGGTGTAGATACTGAACTAGGGGACGTTGATGCTGAACTAGGGGACGTCGATGCTGAACTAGGGGGTGTCGATGCTGAACTAAGGAATGTCGATGCTGAACTAGGGGACCTCGATGCTAAACTAGGGGATGTCGATGCTGAACTAGGGGGTGTCGATGCTGAACTAGGGAATATCGATGCTGAACTAGGGGATGTCTATGCTGAACTAGGGGGTGTAGATGCTGAACTAGGGGGTGTAGATACTGAACAAGGGGACGTCGATGCTGAACTAGGGGACGTCGGTGCTGAACTAGGGGATGTCCATGCTGAACTGAGATTATGTCTATGCTGAGCTGGGTTAAATGAAGGTTGAATCATGCTGGTTCTGAGAAGGTTATCGTACCTTGGCAGCCAGGACAAAGTTTTCCTGCTTCAGTTTGAACATCTCCTGCTCATGTTCCACCTTGACCTGGTCCATCTCCTCCTTATGCTGCTGCTGGAGGGTCCGCATCTCACCTGGATAACACACAGCGAATTATCACCTGGATAACAAGGAGGAAAATATCACCTGGATAACAGGGAGGAAATTATCACCTGGATAACATGGAGAGAAATATCAACTGGATAACAAGGAGGGAAATATCACCTGGATAACAGGGAGGGAAATATCACCTGGATAACAGGGAGGAAATTATCACCTGGATAACATGGAGAGAAATATCAACTGGATAACACACAGGGAATTATCACCTGGCTAACAAGGAGGGAAATATCACCTGGATAACTCACAGTGATTTATCACCTGGGTAACAGGGAGGAGTTTATCACCTGGATAACATGGAGAGAAATATCACCTGGATAACTCACAGTGATTTATCACCTGGGTAACAGGGAGGGGTATATAACCTGGATAACATGGAGGGAAATATCACCTGGATAACATGGAGGGGTATATAACCTGGATAACATGGAGAGAAATATCACCTGGATAACTCACAGTGATTTATCACCTGGATAACAGGGAGGGAAATATCACCTGGATAACATGGAGGGAAATATCACCTGGATAACATGGAGGGGTATATAACCTGGATAACATGGAGAGAAATATCACCTGGATAACAGGGGCAGGTATATCACCTGGATAACATGGAGGGAAATATCACCTGGATAACATGGAGGGGTATATAACCTGGATAACATGGAGGGAAATATCACCTGGATAACAGGGGCAGGTATATCACCTGGATAACATGGAGGGAAATATCACCTGGATAACAGGGGCAGGTATATCACCTGGATAACATGGAGGGAAATATCACCTGGATAACAGGGGCAGGTATATCACCTGGATAACATGGAGGGAAATATCAC
Source organism: Haliotis rufescens (assembly GCF_023055435.1). Taxonomy (NCBI): domain Eukaryota; kingdom Metazoa; phylum Mollusca; class Gastropoda; order Lepetellida; family Haliotidae; genus Haliotis; species Haliotis rufescens. Next base: position 2,609,820 of record NW_025964212.1, on the reverse strand, counting down.
CTGGATAACAGGGGCAGGTATATCACCTGGATAACATGGAGGGAAATATCACCTGGATAACAGGGAGGAGTTAATCACCTGGATAACATGGAGAGAAATATCACCTGGATAACTCAGTGATTTATCACCTGGGTAACATGGAGGGAATTATAACCAGGATAACAAAGAGGGAAATATCACCTGGGTAACAGGGAGGGGTATATCACTTGGATAACATGGAGGGAAATATCACCTGGATAACATGGAGGGATTTACCACCTGGATAACATGGATGGATATCACCTGGATAACAAGGAGAGATTTATAACATGGAGTGAAATAACACCTGGATAACATGGAGGGATATATCACCTGGATAACAGCGGTAAATGTGCCTAAATATAAAGGAGGGATATTTCATATGGATAACATGGCTACATATATATCAACAGGGGATACATACTTCACCAAGGTACTTTGGACAAATATCTAACCTGGATAACACAGGTAGTTATATGTGTTCACATGGCCACACAGGGAAGTTGGACTTACCCTGCAGACTAGCCAGTCTCTTCCTCTCTTCACCCAGCTCCTGCTGCAGCTCTCGCTCCACACTCGATGTCTTCTCCATCCGCAGACTGGCCGACACTGAAGGCTCCTCAGACGAGTACTTTACCTGACAAAGGAGAATGGGGATGGGTGTATGTTGATGTGTGCACATGTGCTTAAAGACTGTAGCAAGGGAGTGGCTGAGAGGACTGTGTCCAGCGCAACACCAACCAACCAAACAACCAGGTCACATTTGATAATCATAACCAATGCACTTTCAGCAACTGTGCCAGCAACAGACAATATATAAAATTCCAATACAACATACATATGGCTTCCTTATACAACATAGATGGAGGCGTAGCTTCCTGCTACGAAATGTATGGAGCCCTACCTTCCCATTGCAGCAGGAGTGGAGCCCTAGCTTCCCATTACAACATGAGTGGAGCCTTAGCTTCCTATTATAACATGAGTGGACCCCTACCTTCCCATTACAACACGAGTGGAGCCTTAGCTTCCTATTATAACATGAGTGGACCCCTACCTTCCCATTACAACACGAGTGGAGCCCTAGCTTCCAACACAACACGAGTGGAGCCTTAGCTTCCTATTATAACATGAGTGGACCCCTAACTTCCCATTAGAACACGAGTGGAGCCCTAGCTCCCCATTACAACACGAGTGGAGCCTTAGCTTCCCATTACAACATGAGTATAGCCTTAACTTCCCATTACAACACGAGTGGAGCCTTCACTTCCCATTACAACACGAGTGGAGCCTTCACTAACCATTACAACACGTGTGGAGCCCTAGCTTCCCATTACAACATGAGTGGAGCCCTAGCTTCCAATTACAACATGAGTGGAGCCCTAGCTTCCAATTACAACATGAGTGGAGCCCTAGCTTCCAATTACAACATGAGTGGAGCCCTAGCTTCCAATTACAACATGAGTGGAGCCCTAGCTTCCCATTACAACTCGAGTGGACCCCTAGCTTCCCATTACAACACGGGTGGACCCATAGCTTCCCATTACAACATGAGTGGAGCCTTAGCTTCCTATTATAACATGAGTGGACCCCTACCTTCCCATTACAACACGAGTGGAGCCCTAGCTTCCAATTACAACATGAGTGGAGCCCTAGCTTCCAATTACAACACGAGTGGAGCCTTAGCTTCCTATTATAACATGAGTGGACCCCTACCTTCCCATTACAACACGAGTGGAGCCCTAGCTTCCAACACAACACGAGTGGAGCCTTAGCTTCCAACAAAACACGAGTGGAGCCCTAGCTTCCCATTACAACACGAGTGGAGCCCTAGCTTGCCATTACAACTCGAGTGGACCCCTAGCTTCCCATTACAACACGAATGGACCCCTAGCTTCCCATTACAACACGGGTGGACCCATAGCTTCCGAATTTCAATCTTGACTCAAACCTACCTCTGGGACTCCCTTCCCTGTAAAATGGTCTCGGATGTAACTTGCAAACGACTCCACAGACTGCAGCAGACGTGTCTCAGGCACTTTCCCTTGAAGATTGTGGTGGGCGGTCCTTGGAGACTGGGTGCCTGGCAGTGCAGAAAAACACAGTCCAAACTCAGTACAGATTAGTTCCTTTGCAGTAAGCTAAGTCACAGAGCCTGCCTACGTATCGGAGTAGAAGATCTGATGGTAATGTTTCTGTCCATGTACTGGGAACAAACACCATATCCAGGGATGAGAATGGATGTTTTCCTTTTTAGCTGAAACTTCTTTGCAGTGGACCGTGGTCCAGAATTTGGGAATGTTTATTGGGGAAGCCATGAGATTTGAACAAATTTGTGGTCACTAAATTCGCGGAAATTCACGGATCCGCTGAAGACTTTCACCCCTGTAGGGTATGACCCTCCCTTACTTGGTGTAAACTTGGTCTTGTGGTTGAATAACCTTGCATTTAAGGAAGTTAGTACGAAGACTCAGAAGACTCCTCAATTTTCTTTGAGAAAGTCAAACCTATTGGGTTTGAAGACCTTGCATGGTAGGATGCGCCCCCGATATGGTCACACTGACACACTACTAGTACCTGTAACTTTGTGTCTGCTGACGTCTGCCGGGGACCAGGTCTGGTTGCCAGGTCGTGTTGATTTGCCAGGTGACCTTGATGGTGAATGTGAAGGCGACCGGCTAATGGAGCGCTTCCCATACCCTGAACTCTGGATGTGGGAAAATCTGGATCGGGACTTCTTACCTGAAACAAACACGAAAGTTGTAAGTCATGAGTTTGTTTGTTTTGTTTGTTTGTTTGTTGTTTAACACCGCACTCAGCAATATTCCAGCTATATGACGGCGGTCTGTAAAAAAATCGAGTCTCGACCAGACAATCCAGTGATCGACATTATGAGCATCGATCTACGCAATTGGGATTGATGACATGTATCAACCAAGTCAGCGAGCCTGACCACCCGATCCCGTTAGTCGCCTTTTACAACAAGCAGTCGCCTTTCACGGCAAGCATGGGTTGCTGAAGACCTATTCTACCCCGGATCTTCACGGGTCTGTAAGTCATGAGACTGTGGGTACACGTTGAATATATTCTCATATTTAGGGCAGCACCAACATATACATTTATTAATACACATGTCTTTTAGTCCCTGCACCAACTTGTCAAATCTTTGTTGTCAAGTTTTGTTCATCTGCTTTGTTTTCAGTTACACTAAATTTTGTGTGAAAACAAAATCAAGAACGCAGGTCATGTTGTTAAGATCCTAACAGAGATCAATGAGAACCTGATTGATTTCACTGACCTAACATATTGACAAAAGACTACCTTCCTGATTCCACGATTCATCAGATGACAAAAGATTATATAATACAGTAACCATGGTAACCTGACTCACCTTTAACCTCATCTGTCCTGACATTGGTGAAGGTACCACTGGCGCCATCTGTCTTTTCCTTCACAGACTGCCAACAGACATGGTGTGTATGTTATACTGACATGTAGGCAAGGTAGTGTAGCTGATGTATGTGTGAGCATGAGAGTAGTCGTCATATGTTATCCAGCCTTAGAAGTTAGTCATTTTTAAGAGTGAGCGAGTGAGTATGGTTTTACACCACTTCCAGCAATATCGCGGCAGGGGACACCAGAAATGGTCTTCACACATTGTAACCATGAGGGAATCGAACCCGGGTCTTCGGCGTGACGAGCGAACGCTTTAACCACTAGGCTACCCGACCGCCCCCTTTTTAAGATGAGTGTAGACCTTATTTCACTAGTCCTCAAGGTTTGTAGCTGGTTCTGTTTGAAACAGACAAACATGTCTATGTTCACATTTTCGGTCAGTTTTACTCAGTTCCAATTTGAAGCAAACTTGAGTGAGTGAGTGAGTGAGTTTGGTTTAACGCCTCTTTAAGCAATATTCCAGCAATATCACGGTGGGGACACCAGAAATGGGCTTCACACATTGTACCCATGTCGGGAATCGAACCCGAGTCGTCGGCGTGACGAGCGAATGCTTTAACCACTAACCACTAGCAACGAGCAGTAGAACAAGGTGTGTCTCACTTCTGATTGCTTATATTGGGTTTTCCATGTGCAGGGGTAGACACCTTTGGTCATACACAACTAGTCTGCAGTTTTTTTCGGACGATGTAAACAACAAGTTTTGCTAGATTTTCACTAGTCTTGGAGTAATGGACAAGGTAAGGTGAAATGGGGTTTAGCGTCACGTCCAAGATAATTGCACTTATATAGTGACGTGCATGTGTGTGTGTGTGTGTGTGCGTGCGTGTGTATGGGTGTGTGGGTGGCTGCTTGTACTAGCCCAGACTGATGCCAATTTGTAGTGCTTGCCCACTGAGATACCAGGTCGCAAATGAACACGAATACCCCAATCAGACACAGCATACTGATTCCAAGCCGACCAGTCCTTGTTTTAGCCCCTTAATGCCGAGAGCGCCAGACAGGGTAACAACAAGTACCATCTCATAACGTCTTTTGGTATGACGCGGCCGTGGATCAAACCCGGACCTTCCGCTCTCCGGGCGGACGCTCTACCACAAGACCACGGAGGCAGTCCTAACTGACAAGTAGCCGTGTTTAACCCCGCAGTATATCACATTCTCATTCCTAATTTACCAGAGTCAACAACAGCCATGAGGTTTGTCGTCAGGGGCAACAGCTACCTGCCTCAAGGTGTGAGGTGACTTGGATCATAATGACGTGTCAGTTATTGCACAGCACATGACAGAGCTCCAGATAAGCTTTTGGTGTTGTGGGTATTTTACCCATGCATTTTAAAATCATTGGTTATCAGTAATTCTATCTGGGTATTCAAATTACCCACTAGTTTTTACACATGTGGGTATTTAAGTTAAATATCTAAAAACACTATTCATTTAGTCCCTGCAAACTGGTGTCGTGTGGGTTCGACATTTTATAGGACTCAAAAATACCACGATACTTCCACAAGAAATTGTGATGGCAAATGATCATGATGTAACTGTCCTCGTGGAGTTTGGCAAGGTTGACGGAATGCCTGTTTATAATTTCAAAATAAGTTGCTGATTTGCTAAACAAATACGCAGGGTTACTTCACAATTTTTGATGATACGCACAAGTTTTATTTTTGTAGCGTATCTGTAATGTAATTTTACTGCATATTTCTGCATTTCTGATGCGTATTTTACGCAGATGCGCAGCTTATCTGGAGCTCTGCATGATTTGGTACACAACATTCACCTGTGACACACATTAGTTAGGTTAGACAGCAACTGTTGACATTAGCAAACAATACACAGCAAACTATATGTGTTATTATACATGGGAGAGATCACGGTCAGGCCGATGGGACATAAATGGTGGATCTTGTCCCAGTTCTACAAACTTAAGCGATCTTAGGACTAAGACGATCTTAACGCCAATAGACTTACAAGAGTCAATGTGCCAAGGTCGCTTTGTGGAACGCAACCCTGGTCGATAAAACATTGGATGGTTTCACTCCAGGAATTTTCAGACATTGGGCCCATTATGTGAAAATTTCAAATATTCCAGAGGTACACCCACACTTGCCCATACAGCACAATGTCAAAATGCCCCATGGTATTTGAAAATGTGGGCCTTTTCAAACATTTAGGGGTTAAACATGTTAAAAGCACAAGGTCCCACCCTAGAATTATCCCTGCATAACAATGCTGTTTGTTTCTTGTTCAACGCTGCACCCAGCCATATTATGACTATCTGGTTGCAGTCTGCAAATAATCGAGTCTGGTCTAGTCAAAAGGTAACACAGTGGATCAAATATACTACATGTATTTGTTCTACAGGTTATATATTGGAATACACCATCTATTCTATCTGGCAAACATGCTATATACTGGATATTATAGCCTACAGCTTATACATCGGATAATATATAGAGTTTTGGATAACATTTGCATGACAGTTCTAGTGTCTATAATATGGTGTCTACTGGTCTTCTGGTATTCTAGAAGACAGGGACACTTATGGTATGGTATATATTCAGTGGCTTACACAATTGGTGTTCGTGATATCATGGGAATGCGAACATGCAAAATTTTGATTAGAATAAATTAACTAAATGCAAGACACGCTCACTACTCTTGCACATTCCACAAATGAGTGAGTGAGTATGGTTTTACGCTGCTTTTAGCAATATTCCAGCAATATCACGGCGGGGGACACCAGAAATGGGCTTCACACATTGTACCCATGTCGGGAATCGAACCTGGGTCTTTGGCGTGACGAGCGAACGCTTTAACCACTAGGCTACCCGACCGCCCCTCCACAAATGAAAATAATGTTAAACAACCCACACCTGCTGATCTTGCACATTCCACAAATGAAAATAATGTTAAAAAACACACTTGCTACTCTTGCACATTCCAAGCATGAAACAATGTTTAAAAACACGCTCGCTACTCTTGCACATTCCAAGCTTGAAAATAATGTTAAAAAACACGCTCGCTACTCTTGCACATTCCATGAACTTGAATACTGTTAACCAACCCACACCTGTTGGTGTAGCACACACGTGACATGATGGAGACAGTGTTGTAAAACCCATGCATTGCACACAGACATGAAGCTCCTGGCGACACATGCAGTACTTACATACAGGCGCTGGATGCTGCGGCCTCTCGATCCCTTCAATAGTCACAGGGTTTATACAGTAAACAAATACATATATGACAAACAAATTATTGTAAAGAAATAATCTTGAACCAATAGTTGTATACATGTTTCACCATGATAGATTCTTGTTGTACAGAAAGAGCCACTTACGACGGCGGTGACGGGCTGGTACACCTCTGTGTCGTCCGTGTGGGAGTGGTCGAAGCCCCCTCGTTGGTCCTCCTCCATGTGCTGCTGATGTGATAGACCTGAGAGAACAAGGTTAATGCTGATGTGAGTCAGGTACAAACTACAACAGTAATGTTACTTGTCAGTTTAAACCTAGCTCATATTGCTCAACACAGCTGGGGGCGCCATGGTAGTCACTCAGGTTGAACATCCCTTCCCCTCCATCCAATCTACCGTATGTCACCTCACCACTAACCAGAGCTAGGGGTGCCACGGTAGTCATTCAAGTTGGACATCCCCTCCCCTCCATCCCTATCTTGTGAATCTGCCCTTACCTCTGAACAGAGCTGTTACTGTTGGCACTACGGTAGTCAATCAGGTTGAAAATCCCCTCCCCTCCATCCTATCTACTGTATGTCACCTCACCACTGACCAGAGCTGGGGGCACTACGGTAGTCACTCAGGTTGAACATTCCCTCCCCTCCATCCTATCTACAAAGCCTCACCTTTCCCATGACTGTTCGGGCTCCCAGAGCTGTGACTGTGGGCGCTACGGTAGTCACTCATGAGTCGAACATCCCCTCCCCTCAAACCTATCTACAAAGCCTCACCTTTCCCATGACTGTTCGGGCTCCCAGAGCTGTGACTGTGGGCGCTACGGTAGTCACTCAAGTTGAACATCCCCTCCCCTCCCCTCAATCCCATCTACCAAGTCTCACCTTTCCCATGACTGTTCGGGCTCCCAGAGCTGTGACTGTGGGCGCTACGGTAGTCACTCATGAGTCGAACATCATCTTCTCTGTCCTCCTTCTCCTTCACTCGTTTCTCCAGTTCACCCATCTCCCGGAATATATCATCCACTGTCCGGTCTGCAACCATTGATCAACAAACTGATTCTTCCGACCATGCAGGAGTCGTAGACCTAGCACACATTCAGTAGTGCTGTAGCCATTTAACAACAGGCTAGGGCTGGGCTGGCAACTTGGGTACCCGAGTCAGGTGGGTACTTAATAGGACCCATGTACCCACATGACTATCCGGACCCTAGTTGGTCACATGATATACTGTTTAATGACAAAAATTCACTATAACTCCTTGGTTACAGAACAAGGCACTAATGTTCCGATTTCTTTCTGACTATGCACACATTCCTTCTAAATTTTACAAGTTTGAATTAGATGAAGCTTACTCAACTTCGGTGTATGCATGACCAGATTGTTTAAATGGGAATCTAAATACTTCTTGCCAGAGCTCGAATAAAACAGTTCCCATTTGGACATTTTGTACCCAACTCTTGAGACCTACAGCGGGTACTGTGGGTTGGGTAACCGGGTAGTAAATTTGGACGTGTCCCAGCCCTACACCACTCAAAATGTGTTTTATCGATGATGACCAACAAGGGTAAGAACAAGAAGAGATTTACCCTCTGGCCCATCCCACAACCTAACCTTCCTGAAAGACTAACTCTCTGGTACAACTGTGTCCAGTAGAAGTTTAATCTGGGCACCTTTAAGTCTTTAAGTTAACCTTAGGATTATCACAAGGACCCCTTGACTTCCATATTTCAAATGGGGGCACGGGTGGCGCCGTGATTCGCTGTGCAGAGTTGCGTCCCTTGGGCATGCCAGAAACCTATGATTGTGGGTTCGAATCCCAGTTCGCTCCTGGTTTATCAGCACCATACTCGTGCTCGTGGGTTTCACCGAAGTGGTAAACGTCTGAGACCTGCATCACTACGAGCTTTCCTCCCACATTAAGCTGACACGACGCGATATAACTGGAATACTGTTAAAAGCGGCGTTAAACCCAACTCACTCGCTCATATTTCAAATACTCAGTACATGCCCTACATTCTAACACGATCCAGTACCTGATCTCTCCTTCTCTCGCTGCTGCTTTGCTGTGGCCGGGTCTGGCAGGCTCCCAGTGTGGGAGTCATGTCCGAGGACGCCAGTGAGAGGGTCGTCCTGTTTGATGGTGGGGGAGAGTCCTACCACTCGCAGCGCCTCCTGTAGAGCCTCCATCTCTCTGCTGGTGTTGGTGCCCATCATTCCTGGGTACACAACAGATGCATCAGGGGTCGATTTAACTGCTGACCCATTGGTCTGTGGCCAGTTAAAATTACAAAAGGCATGATTGTCAAAATTTCACCCCTTCTCCATGTGCTTTTTTTTTTATTTGACAATGCTGGTAAATCATGTAATTTTGATGAGAAAATCTTTAGGGGGGGTGAGGTCGTGTGAAGGGTTAACTCAAAGAGAGAAATATGTCGATCATCTCGGGAGAATGACAACTGGACGCCATTTTGCAATGTTGTGTACAACGTCTCTATTTGCTCAAAAATCACAATACAATGTGTGAAGCCCATTTCTGGTGTCCCCGCCGTGATATTGCTGGAATATTGCTAAAAGCGGCGTAAAACCATACTTACTCACTCATAAATCACTTTAAAATGAGGCAAATGGAAAACAAGATTTAATCTCAGGGTGTGGGAAAAGGTATTTCAGGGGTGAGGAGTTATTACATTTTCAGAGACCCGCTGGGTGGCTACACGACCACGGGTTCGGCCAATTGTCTGCCTCCCCCATTTAGTTGGAGGCCAGTTAGATTGGAGAAGTGCCAGTGACTTTTAAAAAGAGCATGCCCTGTTGGCTACATACAAATTTGTTGTTTAATGTACCCTTGTGTATCCCTGTGACTCCTCTTACAACTCACGATACAACTACGTATCACTGCTTACTATCACTAAATATAACAGCATACAGCACACATCACTGTCACCACTTAACATCATCTTTTATCACAATTTACTGTAAATAAACATATTCGACGTAATTCGCGCCCCGCTCTAATAAGCGCCACGGCGATATTGGCTAATATATTGACTAGTGAACAATACCAATTAGCATCCCTTGTGATCAATGTACACAAGACTTATTTTTTCGCGTATAATACGCTCTCGTGTTTTATGCACCCTTACTTATAGGCAATTAAATTCTTGAAAAATGTATCTGTCGAAAATAAACATTTCAGGCTGTTAGCATAAACCATGAAATTTATCTTTCAACTCTGTTGTTTTTGACCAAAATAATATTCTAATAAGAGCCCCCTATTTCTAATTTTGAGAGCGCCCTGGGCACTTATTACGTCGAATATGGTAAACATAATAAATAATGACCCTTCTCACTAAACATCACATAACACCATAGATCATGTTGATTGTAAATACATAACATCATGTCCAGACAACATATCACCACAGATCGTTGAATAAATAAATGAATTGTACTTGTATCAGAAGTTACCTGTGCCGGTCCGTGTCTTCAGCGTGTCAGGAAATGTTTGACCCAGGTTGTCATGGTTACCCTCCCTGCTGCCATCAAATGGCACGCTGGCCTTGGGGGAAGTGGTGGTGTTGAGAGTGGAGTCGAGGGAGTCGAGCAGCGAGACTGCAGGGGAAGCGTGGTACATAGAGCGATGTACATCATGTATAGCTGGTGGGTTGGTGTTTGTTTGTTTGTTGTTTAACGCCGCACTCAGCAATATTCCAGCTATATGATGGCGGTCTGTAAATAATCGAGTCTGGACCAGACAATCCAGTGATTGACAACATGTGCATCGATCTATGCAATTGGGATCGATGACATGCATCAACCAAGTCAGCGAGCCTGACCACTCGATCCCGTTAGTCGCATCTTACGACAAGCATGGGTTGCTGAAGACCTATTCTACCCGGCTCTTCACGGGCCTGGTGGGTTGGTGACAGCTGTTGCCGTATTATAACTCACAGCATCAGTATTAGTATCAGCAGTCAACATTGAGGGGGATCCTGGAGGTCTTCTCCCATGGTGAGTGAGTGAGTGAGTGAGTGAGTGAGTGAGTACAGTTTAAATAATAAAAAACGTCAGCAACATACCTTTGGACAGCATACTCGGCTTTTGTTGTGATGAGTCCTACAATGGGAAAAAAACAAACCTTATTTCCAGAGGCATGGCAGTGTTAGAAATTGGCACTAGTTCTGTAGTCCTTGCCAAACTGCCCAATAGTTAATGTATCATGAGGACTGCCCATGCATGCAAACAATGACATAACAATGACAAAACAAAGAATATAAGTAAAATATTTGTTATTGAAGTATATACAGGATTGGGCAATTTGGAGGACTGATTGCTAATGACACTGGGGGGGGGGCGGTCTGGTAGCCTAGTGGTTAAAGCGAAGGGTCCTTGAGGACATTTGGGGTGGGGGGTGGGGGGGTGTATAGAAATACACATAGTTCATTGAGCTGGTTGCAATGTGGAGTATGCTACATCAATATATCGGAGAAAACATTCCGATTTCCACTGTCCGAGTGTGGTGTGGTTCTTAAATAAACTAATAATCAACTTATGTACAATAGCTAAGGTATCATTAGGACTAGCAGAAATTTGCCATTTTAATGGGCTTTGCTATATGTTGTCATTATAAGGACTAGTGGACTAACACTGTTAGTTTCTATTCGCTGCATGACAATGTATTACAAATTGTCTTAACACATGACAACTAATCTCAACAATCATGATAATGTATCTCAATAATCATAATAGACCTCTCGTTCAAAGCCTGAGTCTTGTAAATACATGTTTGGTCTCGTAAGCTCAGCTCCTTATCACGCTCATAGTCAATACACTACATTAAACTCTTGTTAGGCTTGAAGACTCAGACATTCTTGTCACTGCCTGAATGATGCCACTGTATCTCAACGAGTGAGTGAGTGAGTATGGTTTTACGCCGCTTTTAGCAATATTCCAGCAATATCACGGCGGGGGACACCAGAAATGGGCTTCACACATTGTACCCATGTCGGGAATCGAACCCGGGTTTTCGGCGTGATGAGCGAACGCTTTAACCACTAGGCTACCCGACCGCCCCGTATCTCAACGAGAATAACAAGTTACCTTGACAAGCATGAAACTTATCTCAAAAAGCTATCAATTTATCTTAACAAGCATGACAAAGTCTCTCAAGCATGACAAAGTCTCTCAAGCATGACAATGTCTCTCAAGCATGACAATGTCTCTCAAGCATGACAAAGTCTCTCAAGCATGACAAAGTCTCTCAAGCATAACAATGTCTCTCAAGCATGACAATGTCTCTCAAGCATGACAAAGTCTCACAACAAGCATGACAAAGTCTCTCAAGCATGACAATGTCTCTCAAGCATGACAAAGTCTCACAACAAACATGACAATGTCTCTCAAGCATGACAAAGTCTCTCAAGCATGACAAAGTCTCTCAAGCATAACCATGTCTCTAAAGCATGACAAAGTCTCTCAACAAACATGACAATGTCTCTCAAGCATGACAATGTCTCTCAAGCATGACAAAGTCTCTCAAGCATAACAATGTCTCTCAAGCATGACAAAGTCTCTCAACAAACATGACAATGTCTCTCAAGCATGACAAAGTCTCTCAAGCATGACAAAGTCTCTCAAGGATGACAAAGTCTCTCAAGGATGACAATGTCTCTCAAACATGACAAGGTCTCACAACAAACATGACAATGTCTCTCAAGCATGACAAAGTCTCTCAAGCATAACAATGTCTCTCAAGCATGACAAAGTCTCTCAACAAACATGACAATGTCTCTCAAGCATGACAAAGTCTCTCAAGCATGACAAAGTCTCTCAAGGATGACAAAGTCTCTCAAGGATGACAATGTCTCTCAAACATGACAAGGTCTCACAACAAACATGACAATGTCTCTCAAGGATGACAAAGTCTCTCAAGGATGACAATGTCTCTCAAACATGACAAGGTCTCACAACAAACATGACAAAGTCTCTCAAGCATGACAATGACTCTCAAGCATGACCCTAAAGGAGACTTACCCTCTCTGTTGGACCTCCATGACTACCGGAAACCCTGGAGTGATCCAGCATCGCTGCACTTCGGGAGTCGTCCACTGCCACACCAGCTAACTTGGGGGACAGCGTTGTGGCAGTCTGACTCAGCTCCCGGTTCAGCTGTCCGTAGTCTATTGTGCCCTCAGCTTCAACCTCCTGGAGAAAGCAATGTCTGCTGTAACTTGGGAACTTCTCACATCTCATAGTAAAGAAAGTTAACGTGTGATACTCGCCTAATACTTTAATAGAACATATTTATCAAATGTCTCACAGTTGGCGAAAACTCACACTACAGAGCCTCTGGATGTCCATAAAACTCAACAATGGAGATAACTCACATCATAGAACCTCTATTTTATTTACTAACTCACATCATAGAACCTCTATTTTATTTACTAACTCACATCATAGAACCTCTATATATTTACTAACTCACATCATAGAACCTCTATTTCATTTACTAACTCACATTATAGAACCTCTATATTATTTACTAACTAACATAAGAGACCTATGTTTATCTACAATCTCAATCATGGAGATAACTCACATCATAGAACCTCTATTTTATTTACTAACTCACATCATAGAACCTCTATTTTATTTACTAACTCACATCATAGAACCTCTATATATTTACTAACTCACATCATAGAACCTCTATTTCATTTACTAACTCACACTATTGAACCTCTATTTCATTTACTTACTCACATCATAGAACCTCTATATATTTACTAACTCACATCATAGAACCTCTATTTCATTTACTAACTCACATTATAGAACCTCTATATTATTTACTAACTAACATAAGAGACCTATGTTTATCTACAATCTCAATCATGCAAATATTTCACTTTATAAAACAGCCCCTGGAGGATCTCATGACACTGTATGAGGTGGGGATGCACACTTTTTTCACCTTACACCTTGCCTGTGTCAACTGCCCTATCATGTGTATTAGGGGTAATGGGTCCCCACTCCCTGTCTGCAAAGTCTGGACCAGCAGCTGTGAATTACCCACCATCTCACCAACAGGGACTACTCACGTTATAGAACCTCTGTTTATCGGCTAATTCATCAAGGGTGTCCATGCCAACTTTTTCAGGGCTGTCTTGTCGGTCAGTTAACATGTCTGAAGGAAGATGCATGTTATTATCACCAGACACATGGAGGACTACACAATAATACTTTCCTAACTACAGTCAAGTCTCGTTAATCAGACACTCGTTTATCCGACATTGTCACATGATCAGTATTGTTGTTTGTTTGTTTGTTTGTTTGTTTGTTTGTTTGTTTGTTGTTTAACGCCGCACTCAGCAATATTCCTGCTATATGACAGCGGTCTGTAAAATAATCGAGTCTGGACCAGACAATCCAGTGATTGACATCATAAGCATTGATCCACGCAATTGGGATCGATGACATGTATCAACCAAGTCAGCGAGCCTGACCACCCGATCCCTTTAGTCACCTTTTACGACATGCATAGTCGCCTTTTACAGCAAGTATGGGTTGCTGAAGACCCATTCTACCCAGGAATCTTCACGGGTCTGATCAGTATTGACCTGACATGTGATGTATATTGACTCGTCTGCTAGAAAACAAGATGTCGTTTGGTACAAACATTTTACAGGTTGCAGCTAAGTTACTGTAACGAAACAGAGGATGGTTTAAAGACTTCTTAAACTGAAAGTGAATTTCGGTTTCACAAAATGAATAATTACTCGTGATGAGGTTAATATGTGAAAACTAGGACCCTCATACCATACGGGGGCACGGGTGGCTCAGTTGTCTAAGGCAACTGTGCTCGTGGGTTTCACCGAAGTGGTAAACGTCTGAGACCTACATCACTTCGGGCTTTCCTCCCACATTAAGCTGACACGCCGTGATATAAATGGAATACTGTTAAAAGCGTCACTAAACCCAACTCACTCACTCACACCAGACCCCTTCGGCGGTCTGACCATCTCAGGGATCGGATTCTCGGGTCCTTGTTTTCATATATTGACCTCGTCAAGAGAAAATATTTGTAAAAAGTGACATCACTTACTGAGTCCCTGTTACCATGGTGACCATGGCCTCATTTTGACATACAAATCACAATACCAAGTCAGCAGGCCCCAAAACAAATCAAATTGTCAAACAAACATATTTCATGAAAATATACAACTGAACAACTTTAAACAGTCTGTTGCACATGTTGTATACATCAATACAATAGCAGGGTGTACAAGAAGTCAAGCTACATGATCATGTACAGCCCTGTACACACGTGTACTACAGATGATCCTGTCCAGAGAGTGAGTGAGTGAGTTAGGTTTAACGCCGCTTTTAACAGTATTCCAGTTATATCACGGCGTGTCAGCTTAATGTGGGGGGAAAGCCCGAAGTGATGCAGGTCTCAGACGTTTACCACTTCGGTAAAACCCACGAGCACAGGTATGGTGCCGACAAACCTAGAAACATAATCGGGGCGAACTGGGATTCGAACCTACAATCATAGGTTTCTGGCGTGCCCAAGGGATGCAACTCTGCACAGCGAAACGCGGCGCCTTAGACGACTGGGCCACTCGTGTCCCCCTGTCCATCAGAGGTCACCCACACAAGCCTCACCTGCTGTGCAACTGTCTCGTGTCGTGTCCAAGCTGGAGTCAAGGCCAACAATCCTACAAAAGAACACAGTATCAGGGATGACTACTGCAGGATTTAACTGAAGCAATTGCTGCAAATCTATACCAAAAAATGATTCATCTACTCTAAAACACAGGTTTCATGGCTTTATTTCACATAATGACATGGGCATACATGCACTACTTTCAAGATTCGGTACATAGGCTAAAACATATAATAGTCTTGGTTCTCAGGCACCCCTGCATCATCATAAAGTTCACTGCATGTTTTGTTTTTATTTTCATTTTAAAAATATATATTAAAAAATCCTTAAATATTCCAATATTCCATTAAATAATGGCAGTCAAATACTATATTGGAGTAATTGACTCATCAAGGAATACATTTATGTAGGTTGATTGTATTTGGTTACACAACAGTTTATTTGGTAACATACTAGTTTGAGCAATTAAGAAAAAAAACAACACAACGCCCGCCCTCACTATATTTTCAAAAGCCATTACCTGAGAACCATTTCTTATATTTTTTTAAGCCTAAGGGGTGCTGTTTGAGGGTTAAAAGAGGTTCCCAAAACAGTCTGATGGAAAGTTACAACTGTGAATGTCATGTCATTTCAAACAAGGAATATTTTGAAAAAAAGCTAATGATGAAATATTTAATGGAACCTGATAGAACTTAACAGTCTGATACACAGTTATAACTGTGTCTTGTCATTTCAAACAAGGAATATTTTGAAAAAAAGCTAACGATGAAATATTAAATGGAGCCTGATAGAACTTAACAGTTTGAAACAAAGTTATAACTGTGTCATGTCATTTCAAACAAGGAATATTTTGAAAGAAATCTGACGTTAAAATACTTGATAGAGCTTTTGATTATCAATATTGTGATGGTATTACATAACGGAAACCATCAAACCGTCTAACATGGTATCAATGTCAACTATTGATAGTTTAACTGGTGATCAATAAATGTCACTGGACCACATCACTGAATTAAAGTTCACTATTTTGTAATGTCTGAGTCCTATAGCATCTACCCAAATGTCGTGTTGAGATCACACCCACCTGGCAGCTTCTCCTGCGTCATTCTCCTCCGACTTCTCCGATACTGGAACAAGATTACAAGTATACTGTATCTCTACTAACAGTGTTTGATATAAAAAAATATTTGCCATGCTGCCATCAAGACACACAGACTCTAGAAGCTGCAGGCTAGGGCTGGGAGGAGTCCAAATTTACTACCCGGGTACCCGATCCCCTATTACCCGGTCCTGCCCGGTACCCACTGCAGGTCTCAAGAGTTGGGAACAAAATGTCTGATTGGGAATTGTTTTATCGCAGCCCTGGCCAAAACTATTTAGATTTTTGTATCAAACGATCAATACACTGAAGTTGACTGAAGTTTTATCTTTACTCAAACATATACCTGCCAAAAGGAATGTGTGCATCGTCAGAAAGAAATGCGGACATTAGCGACTTGTGGTGTAACCAATGTGCTATGGTGAGTTTTTGTCATCAAACAATATATCACGTGACTAACCACGGGTCCGGGTAGTCCTGTGGGTACCCGGATCCTACTCAGGACCTACCCGACCCGAGTACCCAAGTTACCCGTCCCAGCCCTACTGCAGGCCCTGACTAAACTCGCCCTCATTTAAAAAACTGCAGCTTATTGTGACAAATAAATCAACACATAAATTTACCGCAGGCCAAAAAGACCAATACAAATTTGAAACTATGGGCCCAACACAAGATCTACCTTCCATGGGCCTATGGGCAGGTGCTGTTTTTTAACACTGTTTACTATCTGTACGGTCTTTCTATTTTCACTGTTCACACTTCACAAAGTGAGTGAGTGAGTATGGTGTTACGCCGCTTTTAGCAATATTCCAGCAATGTCACGGCGGGGGACACCAGAAATGGGCTTCATACATTGTACCCATGTCGGGAATCGAACCCAGGTCTTCGGCGTGATGAGCGAACGCTTTAACCACTAGGCTACCCGACCACCCCCCATGCTTACTATCTCTCAAGAAGTAACTATGTGCAAGTACACAGAGGAGAAAAGTCCATTTGATTCGACATGGTTCTTCAACTAACATGATGAGGATATCAGCACATCACAGTGTCATCAGGACCGCATCTTTGGCACGTTCAAACTCAAGTCTGACACATGAGTGAGCGAGTTGTATTTTACGCCGCTTTAGCAATATGCACCACACTGTGCCGTGTGTATAACTGAGTCTACCACATCATGATTGTGTGAGCAGTGTGTGTTTTCTAAACATACTACACACTTACTGTCTTCCAAGCTGTCTTTACTCATGGAAGCTTCTGTCCGCCCTCGACCGGGTCGTTTCGGGGACACCTAAAGCAAAACACTTATATCACCAAACAATTAAACTGTTTTTATATACTTATTCTATCTCACACTGTGCATTTCTCTTTCTTCTTCCGATCTTGGTGTGGAAACGCTCTTGAACAAAGTTTCCAGCTTTAAAAAACATTACACCCGAACACATACCAGTATCACCATGATCACGACCAAAACATATGGGTCACATACTATAGTCCTGTGCATATCAACCAAGTCAAACTGACCACCTGACACAATCTGTGATATCATTCTTCTTAGAGTGGACAGGCTAGTGCATTCTGATGTGGGTATGGTTGGGTGGGCATTTAGCGTGTGAGATAGGGTAAGTATATAAATATACAATTGATTGTAAAATTTTCAAATTTTTAAACTTATCCTACCTCACACAATGCATTTTATTCCACAGTTGGACAATGAGGCGCTGAAACCCTAGCCTGTAATTGACTGCAGCCTTGAGATGTACACGAGGAAGCTGGTTCTTAACAAAGCTCCAACCATTAAGATTGTTACATAGTTAAGTGTGAAAAAAGACATGAACTTGTGAGTGGGTAAAACACTATAAAAAATGCAAAAACCCTTTATCATTACCAGGACACAACATCATGAAATTGGGTATAACATCTGTGTGTGTGTCTTCATGTAGAACATCAATTCAAAAACAAACACATAGATTTAAAGAAGTGAACGTATTCAACCACAACTTCTAACCAATTCGGAAGGGGTCTCCAGTCCATTAGTTCAAGACAAACACCACATACTCTCTCAGACACAAGGCAGATCAGCTTGGCATCTCTGTTTAAACTTCGTCAAAGCTGACAATCACGCTGTGTGGTTGATTCATGCTAACTGAGGAGAGGTAACGATCAATAATATCCATAAGAGGCTCTTCAAACCAATATTCAACAACACATGCTCAAGGCAGAGATGCTCTGAATCGGCCGTGCCTTGCAAAGACTTCAGTGTTGAAGACCGGAGTGTCTACAGATGAGTTAGCCGTGTGCGAAATAAGCATAATGACGATAAGCACATGTTAAATCTCCAATAGTAAGTAAGTAAGATGAGTTATTTCCCCTTCAAAAGGGTATCCAGTTCAGGAACCCGAGTCTAAATGGAGGTGGAGGTGACAGTTCGAGTCTCATGTGGATTGGATGGTAGGAGGCAGTCTAGTCAAGGTATAGGCCTGCAGAATCACTGAATGGAGCCAGGAGACCATGAGATGAGGTGAGGTGAAATTGGGTTTACGTCGCGTCCAAGATTATGGCACTTATATAGTGGGGGGCACGGGTGGCCCAGTCGTCTAAGGCGCCGCGATTTGCTGTGCAGAGTTGCGTCCCTTGGGCACGCCAGAAACCTATGATTGTGGGTTCGAATCCAGGTTCGCCCCGATTATGTTTCTAGGTTTGTCAGCACCATACCCGTGCTCGTGGGTTTCACCGAAGTGGTTAACGTCTGAGACCTGCATCACTTCGGGCTTTCCTCCCACATTAAGCTGACACGCCGTGATATAACTGGAATACTGTTAAAAGCGGCGTTAAACCAAACTCACTCACTCACTTATATAGCGACGTGCATGTGTGTGTGGCTGCTTGTACTAGTCCGGACTGATGCCGATTTATAGTGCTAGCTCACTGAGATACCATGCCGCAGTTTAACATGAATACCCCACTCAGACACAGTATACTGACTCCGAGCCGACCAGTCCTTGTTTTAGCCCCTTAATGTCGAGCGCCAGACAGGGTAACAACAAGTACCATCTTTTAAACGTCTTTTGGTATGACGCGGCCGGGGATCGAACCCGGGACCTTCCGCTCTCCGGGCGGACGCTCTACCACAAGACCACAGAGGCGACCAGGAGACCATGATACATGATACTTTCATGGAAGCTGCCGTGGAGAGTGGGATGTAGAGTCTCTTCCTGGAACATTGTAGTGTTGCAGAGGCCATCGGGTAAATGTGGAGGGCTCTGACCGGGTATAAGGATGGATGCCAACAAAGGCATGGTGAACAGCTAATCTGGTGGGCCCAGAAGTTAATTCTTTGCAATGAAGTCCCAACGAAGTTGCAGGTAGACCTTCCCATGGTGCAGCCACTCAAACTGGACTTCCATGACGTCAAGAGAATGTAACTTGAGCAACTGTAGCAAAGGCCTGGAGAAAAATGTCTTCAAAGTGACATGTTCAAATCTCTTTTCTTCCAAGAGTTCATAGTCTTTTGAAGTCAGATGGAATAGAATTACATTGAGGTCCCAAGTAGGAGGACTTGTAACAGTGGGTCAGTGACATTCGTGTTGATTGCAGTAAATGTTTCAAAATCGACATTGTTGTTTCTTTTTATTTGATATCAAATTCCATCCATTTTAGCTATAATAACGGTAACGCTATTTTTCAGGGCATTATCATTTGCAGAAGCCCTCGGTCTTTTCAACTGCCCTCCTTCGTCGGGCAGTTAATGGAAGACCTCGGGCTTCTGTAAATGATAATGCCCTGAAAAATAGCGTTACCCTTATATTAGTGGAGGTGCGATACACTCCAGTGATGGCTGCACTTTTTGAATAACCAACCAGTGAGTGAGTGAGTGAGTGAGTGAGTATGGTTTTACGCCGCTTTTAGCAATATTCCAGCAATATCACGGCGGGGTACACCAGAAATGGGCTTCACACATTGTACCCATGTCGGGAATCGAGCCCGGGTCTTCGGCGTGAACCAACCAGTGACTTCTGGAGTGGAGGCAAACACAGAGATGGAGGATGTCCGGCGATAGGTGCAGCAGGTGTGAGGGAGGCTGGAGAAGATCAGCTCGCAGGGGAGAGGATGGAGTCTTCTTTCTGCGGTGTTTACCAATACTGTGAACCAACTTCCAGCTGGCCAATGAGGTGTAACAAAAAGCAGTTGAAGTTGGTTGGGGGTTGCTGCCTTTTGAAGTACCCGAGGAAGAAGGTATTTCAGGGGAAAGGCGTAAGTGTTGAGATTCTTCCACGAGATGGCCAGAGTGTCATGGTGGATCACATATTGATGATGTACCAAACTAATGAGATGTTGTCCGACTGGATCATGAGCTGCGATGCACAGAGTGAGTGAGTGAGTTAGGTTTAACGCCGCTTTTAACATTATTCCAGTTATATCACGGCGTGTCAGCTTAATGTGGGAGGAAAGCCCGAAGTGATGCAGGTCTCAGACGTTTACCACTTCGGTGAAACCCACGAGCACGGGTATGGTGCTGACAAACCTAGAAACATAATCGGGGCGAACCAGGATTCGAACCCACAATCATAGGTTTCTGGCGTGCCCAAGGGAGGCAACTCTGCACAGCGAATCGCGGCGCCTTAGACGACTGGGCCACCCGTGCCCCCTGCGATGCACAGAGGATCTCAGCCAGAATTCTAAGTTGTTGATATGGAGCCTCTTGGGTTTCTTAGATGAAGAAGGCCCATGTTCCTTATCTCTAGGCAGAAAATAATTAGTTGCGAAAAGCTTCCTCTGGTGAGTGGGAACACTGTAAGAAGCAATGAGTTACACACACCCCGGCAGTCACAGCAAAGATCGTGTAGATCTGCTGCAGAACTGGTTTGTCTGCAACTTTTTACAGGCCGGGCGTTTATCAATGTCTGTTACCATAATTCACCACAGAATGTTGATTAGGTGTACAAGGAAGCTAAGAAAGAGAATGACCTGGCATAAGGTGATCAAAGTGCTTAGGTCAGGTTGTACAGTGTGTGACCCATTTGTTTCCGTAGAGACCATGGTAATACTGGGATGTGTTTGAGTGCGACGTTTTTTGAAGCTGGAAACTTTGTTCAAGGGCGTTTCTACACGAAGATGGAAAGAAGAAGGAGAAATGCATAGTGTGAGATAGGATAAGTTTGAAATGACATTATTTATCTTAAATCAAAGATTTCATATCTGAATCTGTAAATATCAAACTACCAGGACTATAACAGTTGACTCGTTTGGTTTTCCCGGGCAGGAAATCATTGCTTAGCATCTGTACCCCAAACTCACATCTTTCTTTCTGACACGTGTCTTCTCCTGCTTGGATTTCACCTTCCCAACTCCAGTCTTTCCACCTTTAGCCGACTTCTCAGATGAACTCTTTTTTTCAGGGCTTTTCTTTGTCTTCATGAAACTCTTCCCACTTGCTGTCAAACCTAAAATTGATAATCCTCCTTAATAACAGAAAGAAGTCAACTCTAGTACTATCTATCGCACTGTCATTACAAAGTATATATGTCGCGGGTTCAGCCAACGATGTAATTGAGGGAACTGAGGTGGTGAAGATGGGTTATGAAAGGATTTATCACCTGTAAAAAGATATAAATGACATCAACATGAATTGATGAGCTAAGGGAGAAAGAATGTCTCCCTCGGCAATGGCGTGACATAAAGTGGCATTTGAAAGTGTCCACGTCACACCCCAGGTATCAGCACGAGATACTGCTGGTAAGACAACCAGGAGGAAGATTGAGAGATGAAGCGTCCGGAAAATGAAACAAAGATAACTCTTGGCAAGTAACCCTAAATATATCTGGCGACATATAATTACCGTTAACACAATAAACAGTTAATTACCATGATTAGTATATATTTCAACTAAAATCTCCTAAAAATGAAGACATGATTGGGCTAGCAGACTCTATAAAGTTTCTCGACTGTCACAGTTTTGTTGAAATTGAAAATATTTTTAAATTTATTATGATAATTTTCTTTCACTGGTCATAGCTCACCTGATGGATGAATCCTATAATTTCTTTTCAATTATCACATATCACTGGAGGTGTAATGATACGGTGGGGGTCATGCTACAATACCTATCCTGATACTACTTGTGCAATGCGCTTCATAACCTGAAGTACTTTTATTTCAAAAGTTGATATTCCTTATTGTATTTTACTCCTAACTTTTAGAGATCAAAGAAAGGGTATTGTAGGGCAGAAACATATAGACTTAAGGGCAATGAATTATGTTATTTATACCTGGAAATACTAGAGAATCTGCATAAGCTGGTTGTTGAACATTTCTTTTGTTATTATTCACAGGTTTTAAAAAATCGACACCACTACAGCTTGTACTGTAATTATATATCTCAATACTGGGATTATTTACCAATAGATTTATTGTATTGTATCCCTGTCTCAGGATACAAACCTGTATCATAAATACATTGTACTGAGCAGCAACATCCTGTGTCTGACCTGAGCCAAGTTTCTTGTCTTGGTCATCTTCATCCAGCCACCACGGCTTGGCCTCCCTCTTCTTCCTTGCCTCAGCTATCTTGGAAGACTTCTTCTGCAATGTCTCAAATGACTCATCTGAAGAAACTGACTGAAAAAGAAAGACTTGGGTGTAACTTTAAAATCCAATTTTGAACAGTATTTCAGTCAAGTGAAGCATGTCAGCATATTTTTGCAGGGTTTCATCTAGGCTGCGTTCCTGTGGCATTTATGCATCATTGTAATAATTAATGCATCAAAACCGGATATTGTGGGCCCTTGGGCGCATTACGTATGTGTGATGTCTAAATCGTTTTACACAATCACTTTCCAATTAAAAGTTAGTCTGAGTTTAAGTTAACTTCCGGGTCACACATAAGCTTGGTTTGTTATATGTTTTTCTGATTGATTAATAGTCTTTCTAATGACCAATGAAATGCTTTCATAAAGTTTCGTATCATTCTGAGATTGTGCAGTAACAAACGTCATTGTCCTGTTTTTGATAAGTGTTCTCAGCATCATGCCATTATTATTGTTCATGACAAGATGATATTATATCAGTGTTCCCGTTTACCGGTAATAACCAGTAAAATTAGGCTTGGGCTGGTTTAGAGTTGCCAGTCCATCGGGACTGACATAATGCTTTAACATGGGTTTGTGGCAGTATTGCCCCAAGACCCGGTGGGTAGCCAGGTGTGCGGATGCTATGGCCGATTTTTTTAAAGTACTTATTCAATAAAGGTTCTTGGTGATTCAGATTTCAAACCAGCTTCCCAAAGTTCCCAGCATGACTTATTGACACAACTCTGCACAGTCAATTGTGCATGTATGTAAAACAAATTAATCTTGGTAAGCAATCCAACAAACTTATTTAAGGCAATGGTTAAGATATTTAAGGTGTAATATTGTAAATTATTACCATGCGCAATAAAACCATTCGATTTCTTTCGTACAAAGTTACCATTTCGAGTTGCTCACATTTTATTAAATTTAAGTTTACAAATTAATTTTCAGGACATTAGCTGAAAGTGGGAGAAGGTTACTGCCAGTCATGTTTTCAGACAATATTGAAAAAAGTTATTGTCTTTCAGTTCTCTCAACTAATTTTTCATTCAAAATTAGTATTATAAAAAAACCCAATCTAATTGCCATTAACATGATTTAGGCATTATCACTACATATTGTTCATGTTGCAGTGAAATATCTGTTGAAATGTAATTCATGTCCATCACACATGCATCTAGGTATAAATTGATAAGTTATGTTTGTATCCTGCTGTCCAGCATTGAATGCCCAGTTCAATCTTTATTTCAACCTTCATAATAAATGAATGCCTAGTTAATTAAATTAACCTCCAAGTTTGTCACAAAACATTTCTCTTCTGTCAGAATTCACCATTTAGTTTTTACCCCTAATGTTTACAAGTTGTAATACGGATTGTTATTAATATCAATAACGAAGCAATACGACAGTCTGGTTTAATGATAAGTGTTCTCAGCATCATGCCATTTTTATAATGCGTACCTGTTTCAGGAACACTTCAAACTGGTCATCTAATTCCTCCTTCGTGAATCTCCGTGACATGGTGAAATCTAGCTTCCAGAGTATACTTCTTTTAAGATTTTATACAAAAGCCTCAAAATCGAGAATCTGCATTGCCTAAAGCTTGGTTGCTTATTTCCATGACAGTGCGTTGTAAATAAAATTCAACTGTGTGTATCAAACGTCTCGTTTACTAATTGTTACTAATGCTTAAAATTAAATAAATGTTTTAAACCCAAAACAAATCAACGGAACTCAAAATGTGTCGGTGCTTGTCTTAAAACTTTCCGCCATTTTGAAACAAGCGTCCCAAAGCTCTAAACACTGTATATCATTTTCATCTACAACATTGAAGGAGATGCGAAGCCTATGCAATGAAAAGAGCTGACATTGGTTGCTGGCAAGCCAATCTCCACGCAGTGTCACGCTAAAGCGATCGTAGCACGCGATGTAATAGAGTCTCCCTCCGATCGTGCTCAGAAAGAGCTTTACCCACAGGACCATGTGACTAATTATAACAATAAAAAATTTAAAAAGTCGCAAAAATAATGACAGACGAGGCTCGTCTATGATTTTTTGCGACTCTTTTTATTTTTATTGTTATAATTAGTTAGATGGTCCAGTGCTTTACCCTACTATGGTTTGGATACTTGCCTATAGATTGTCTATGGAATGGGATCACTGGAATGACTAGACAGTAAACAATACACAAATGAGTTTTTTTTTCAAACAAAACGTGTGAAGAATGTTAGAAATAAGAGATATACCTCTGAAATAAAATGGAATCAGTATGTGGGTTCTCGATGATACCGAAATCATTTGTTTCACTTCAATTTTGTATTTTATTTATTTATTTCAAATCTGACCGAATGTTTAAAACAAGCCCTATAGAACCAATATATTGGTCTTCTTAGTTCCTTCAACCAGTTCATCATATCTATTATATACTATGTAACAAATGTTATATTTGGGATATCACAAAGTGACGATTAGGTGTCTCGCTCTGGCAGTGTTGGTTGAAATCCCGGATCGGACTCAACCCCAAAAGTACAGTACTTTACTAAGAAAGTGTTATCCCAAACATAGCATTTGTTACATTTGACCACTTTATAAATGGCATAGTGCGTTCAGATATACTATGCATTAAATCTTCAGCTTTACACGTGACACAAGACCATGTCTGCGTTTAGTGAGATGAGGCCTATATATTCTTTTGTCTGATATATCAATAGGTAAGACCACTACAAACTAATAAATTATTCTTGGTATTTTTCGTGTATGTATGCTAGTGTGGTGGTTTTAGCTATGTTTGGGTCGGTTTGTTTGTTTATTAGGCTAGCTAGTGTTGTGTCTATTTTGTCTTTTTTTGGTATTTTAAGTTTGGGGGTTAATATATTTGATTGTTTGCAGTTTTGTTTAAGATTGTTTATTTGGTGTTCGTTTAGGTAGTTGGTTATCCTTTGGGATATTGGGGTAAGTAGGGGGTGTTTACGAGCTAGAGCTTGGTTATTGGGGCTGATGTTTTTGTTTATTAAGTTTTGGATGAGAGGGTTGGATTGGGACGCGGCCCAGAAGTTTAAGCTTAGCTGTTACCTACGCAGACTTAGTGGCATTTCTCCTGTTAAGGCCTGAAGTGAAGCGTAGGAGGTGCCATGTTGGGTCCGTGTGTCGTTGTTTTAGAGCCTGATATTGGATTGAGTCTAGCTTTTTAGATAGAGAGTTGTTTAGGGTGTTGGAAATGGCGCAGCCGTAGTCTAGTTTTGATCTTTCATTCTTTGATATGCAGAATGAGAGGAGGGTATCTTATCTTTGGAGGCCCCCAGTTAGAGCCAGTTGGGCATCTTATCGTGTTTAGGTCTTCACTGTATTTAGTTGTTAGGTTTTGGATGTGAGCATCCAAGGAGAGATGTTCATCGAAAATAAGTCCTAAGAATTTGGTTTGTTTTTGAAATTTGATTGTTTGGTTGTTCAGCTGGGGGATTGGAGAGGCGGGTTTCATGTTTTTATGTTTAAATACTATTCCTGGGTTTTTTTCTGAGTTAAGGGAGAAGCCCCAATTGTCAGCCCATTGTTGTATTTTGTTAAGAGATTTTTGGAGTACATTTTGGGCCATTTTGATGCCTTTAGTGCGGATCCAGAGGTTTTCATCATCCGCGAATTTTGATGTGTTTATTTTAGGGGATAGGCCCTCGAATAGATCATTTATCATTACAATGAAGAGTGTGGGGCTGAGGATACTGCCCTGGGGAGTGCCATTTTGTAGGGTTCTATTGGTCCGATAGCGTTTAGTCTATACCCACGGTTATTTTACGATTGTTCAGGAAGTCCTGGATGTAGTTTATTATCTGACCTTTGAGTCCTATTTTTTAAGTATTATTATTCCTCCTGCGGCTCTTTCTGTTTTGGGTTTGGCTCGATCAGTTCTGACTGAGTTATAGTTCGGTAGAGTGAATTTTTTATTTTTTGGCGAATTTAGTTTCCTGTATACAAGCAATATGCGGGCCTTTATTTCGTTTAAATTTAGCTTTTAGTTCATGGCCGTGGGAGTTTAGTCCGTTGGCATTCCACTGAAATATATTTAGACCTTCCATTACTTGGGGCTAAGCGGTTGGTTGTTTGGATTTGATTTTTAGATTTAGGTTTAGATTTTCTCGGTTGCTACCGTTATGCCTAGGTTAAAGGCATTGTAGTTTAGTGTTGTTGATTTAGCCTATGTGGAAGGATTTTGAGCTAGCATTTGGATTTATTTCTTTAAGCATGTAAGCGAGAAGGAGTGTTAAGTTATTTAGTTTGTTGTTTGTTAGCGTATCTTATTTTGTTGTTGTTGTTGTTGTTGTTGTTGGTGTTTTTTTTGTTTTTTGTTGTTGTTTTTTTCGGTTTGGTTAGTTTTAGTTTCGTCACACTCCATGGGGGTGGTTTGCGTGCTTGGTTGCGTTTGTGTGTTGGGTCTGTCTGTGGTATCCCTGCTGTCTGAGTTTTCGGGTTGTGCTTGCTTGGGTTTGGTTGTAGCTGCCATGGTGGCTGTGGCCATGGTGTGTTTGGTGTTTTGTTGTGTTGTTGGTGGTGGGGTTGCGATTTGGTTTGCGTGCGGGTGTGGATGTAGTGGCTGTTGGTGGTAAGGGGGAGAATTGGGAGTGGGTGTGTGGATGGTGCGAGGGTTGGGTGTTTTGAGTGCAGGGCGTGGTCATTGCTAAGCTTGAAACGACGGAACAGAAACATAAACTCCTGAAGGCGAAGAAAAGCCTGAAGAGCAGTAAGGACTTCCCCCGTGTGTATATTGACAGTGCTATGTCGCAGGAAGATCTCATCGAGCGGTCGAACCTTCAGGCGGTCATCAAAGAGATTGGGGTGGACAAGAAGCTGAGATTCCAGGGTAGGAGGCTGGTGAATATCCGAGCATAGGACAGATTGCGGCTCGGGCTATGGAACAGTTGTGGGTGGTCGTTAAATGACTCTGTAAATAAACAGTTTAGGGAATCTGTGCTGGAGAAAAGTAACTGCGATGTGTTCGGGGTCTGTGAAACTTTCTTAAAGGATCTGAATAGTATCTCTGTGAAAGGATATTCCTGGTTTGGTAAAAACAGAGGCCAGCGCGACCCTAGGGCGACACGGGCCTCGGGAGGAGTCGGTGCCTTTTTTAAAAAGTCACTTTTACAATGTTTTAATGTGCACATTTTAGATGATGATACGGATGATATTATCTGGTTTAGACTATCGCATAAGTCTGTGAAAGCTTTTATTTTGGTGTTGTGTGTGTGTTATTTACCACCCACTGGTTCATCCAGGCTAAGCGATGCTGAAAGTTTTTTCGA
Source organism: Haliotis rufescens (assembly GCF_023055435.1). Lineage (NCBI taxonomy): Eukaryota > Metazoa > Mollusca > Gastropoda > Lepetellida > Haliotidae > Haliotis > Haliotis rufescens. The sequence continues at coordinate 2,581,528 of NW_025964212.1, read as the reverse complement.
AACATTGCTTGAAAAGTATTATTTGTATCAAAATGAAGGTTTCACAATTATTTGTGGGGACTTTAATGCACGGGTGGGGTCACAAAGAGACTATATAGCCGGGGTAGACGAGGTGCCCGACAGAGATGTCATAGACCATACCGATAATTCTCATGGTTCTCTATTTTTAGATTTTCTCATTAACTGCAATCTGTGTATGTTAAATGGCCGTATTGTAAATCATGACTATACAATATCTTAAAAATGGATGTTCGGTCGTAGACTATATTGTGACCCCACATGAGAACTTACCTTTGTTTACTGATGTTAATGTCACGAGAATGACACGCTTTGTTGACGCCTGGTTTGTCCCTGGTGTCATCCCTGATCACTCCGTTATTACTTGTGATGTGAGGATTCCTAGTGAGGTCAGAAGTCCTCGGTGTGATGAACCTTTACCTGATTACTATAGCCGTAAGAAATATAAACAAAGTGGGATTGATGACAATCTTTTTGACGATACGAGTACAACACTTGTCTCTGATTCTATCCGTAGAATTGAGTTTAATTTATCAGTACAACAAGATGTTAATGCTGCATATGAGGAGTTCTTAACTTGTTTATACTCTGAGCTAGACAGTAAAGTTGGCACGTATGTAAGTAAAACGAAAACGTCTAACAAGAAATCCCTCCGTAAACCTTATTGGTGTGCAGAGCTTTAGTCTGCCTTGGACCTAGTAGTTGATAGTGAACGTCTATGGCTCAGATGTAAGAATGTCTCTCAGGCATTAAAACACGTCTTTGTCTCTAATCGTAAATCTTTTGATAAGCTGCATAGAAAATTCAAACGCTCCTTTCAGTTAGAACGTCAGCAGCGACTGTTGCATAAATACAAAGCTAGATAGCAGAGATTTTTGGAAACTTATTGGTAGGATTGGCTTAGCTTCCGATCGGGATTCTGTCATTCCATGGGAGATAATCCAGGGAGACGCGGTTGTCACCGATAAGTCGCGGGTTTTAGATACATGGAAATGTGAGTATAGCTCGTTGTTTAACGCTGATCCAGTGGGTGTATTTGATGAATCTTTCTATGATCAGATCAAGGACGAGTTAAGCAACATGGTTGTTGACCCCCCCCCCCCCCCCCCCTCAGGTATAGATGTAGATGTAAACATTCTGCAGGCCCCTATATCACGCAATGAGGTAGTACGCTCTGTTAGCCGCTCTAAGTGTGGTAAGGCCGTAGGCTGTGACCATATACCTGCAGAGGCACTTAAGAATGATACTTGTGTTGACATTCTGCACCGGATTTTTACTTACTGCTTCGAGAATAATGTTTGTCCAGATATTTGGCATGAAAGTATAATAACGCCTATTAAGAAACCGGGTAGTGACCCCAGAGATCCCCTCGGCTATCGTGGTATATCACTACTTTCCATTCCCTGTAAGATATATTCAGATATACTAAACTCTCGTTTCACAAGTTGGCTAGAAGATAATGACATACTGGCTGAGGAGCAAAATGGATTTCGAAGTAAGGTAATACTATTGAGCACATATACACTTTGTTTTCAGTAATTAATAACAGGAAATCTTCTAAGTCCTCTACATTTGTCTGTTATATCCATGAAGGCCTTTGACCGTGTTAATCGAGACTGCTTATGGTACAAACTGATGAAGTTAGGAATTAATGGTAAATTTTATTCTGCTGTCCATAAAGTCTTTATATGACAACAGTGTATCCCGTGTATCGGTAAATGATCGGCTTACTGACGGGTTTGATATACAGAGCGGTGTCAGGCAGGGATGTGTCTTGTCTCCATCACTATTCTCAGTATTCATTAATGACCTGGCCCATGAGATAAACAATCTAAAATGCGGTGTAGATCTAGACATTGGTGGTAGTCTCCTCAGTCTGTTCATGTATGCTGATGACATAGCATTAATTGCGCCAAATGAACATTCATTACAATCAATGCTTCACTGTGTTGCTGATTGGTGTAAGAGATGGCGAATTCAAGTTAATACCAGCAAAACTAAAGTAACTGTACATTATCGGCCACCATCTGTGAAACGAACATCATTTAAGTTTCAGTGTGGCAATGACAACATTGACATATGTTCATCATACAAATATCTTGGTTTATGGCTAGAAGAACATATAAATTTGAATTCTACAGCCAAAGAAATCGCCAAATCCGCGAGTAGAGCTCTTGGTGTAATTATGAGTAAATTTAAACTATTTGGATGAATGCCATATGACGTATATAATACGCTATTTAATAATCTTGTTCAACCAATTTTATCATATGGCTCAGTTATTTTTGGCAATCGAGAATTCAGTTGTATAAACGCAGTTCAAAATAAAGCTTGTCGTTTCTTTCTCGGGGTGGGTAAATATACTCCAAATTTAGCTGTCCGGGGCGAGATGGGTTGGCCTGCTCAGCTTCCTAAACAGAAAATAGAAGTTTTCCGATTTTGGAGAAAGATAAACTCTGTTCCGCCATCTAGACTTCACCGATTCGAAATTGGTCTCTTACCTTCCGCAAATCATGTGATAAGACAGTTAATGCAATGTTTATATCACTACAACTTCCATCTATGGATTTGTTTAATTTCTCTATTTGTGAATTCCATCTAATCACACGCACAATAACTATTGGGGTAGGGGTTATTTTACCATTTCTGTTTGAAGTAATTCTGTGAGTGCTAGCGATTGTAGGTTGGGGGTACATGTCCTGATTTTCATTTGCCTCTTTAGTATATATTTTCAGGTCTTCGTTAGTTTCTTTAGGATTAACCCTAATTACTCCTCGGGTGAAGAGCTGCCACTTTGGGGTTTGGTGGGTTACTGTAAATTGAAATATTTGGGTGATTTTTTTAGCGGCGTTAAATGAGTCCTGGTTGGGGAAGATAATTTGGAATCCTTTATGTGCCTGTATGATTTTATCAAAGTGGATGTTTTGCTCCTTGAACCATATCCCTATTTTATTTGCTGTGAGTGATTTGGAGAGTACGTTTACGGGGCCGTCTGCGCAAAAGTAGAGAGAGCGATGGTAGTTAGGATGGATGCAGGAGAGATGGAGGGTGTGGTGTTGGAGGTGTCCAGTTTGCGTTTTTTTCCGGTTTATTGTTGGAGTGGGCGAATGGGCTGTTTTGGTGGGGGAGGCGACTGGTTTTTTTAGCCGTATTCGTCAGGTATGAGTGCGTCGAGTGCCCGCTCGAAAGTGTTATGTGCTTCCGAGGGTGTGGTGTGAGTCGGTTTGGTGGAAGTCTGACTGAATGATGTTGCGAATGTCGGACATGTTGATGCTGGTATTGAGTTTGGGTGAGAGGATGTAGTGAGTGAGTTTGTATGTGGTGAGTAGTGGTACGTGAGTGGTGTTTGGAGGGGTGTTTGAGCTTCCTCCTTTTGCTGGCTATCAGTGGAAACTGTGCTGGCTTGGGAGGCTTTGCTGGGTGTGGATGGCTTGGCGGCTGTAGCACTTGGGTGGCTTGGAAGGCTGGAGAGGTTTTGCTAGTTTGGAGTACAAACTGCTACTGGAAATTCAACCCTTGAAGTAATAATGATATAGCTTTCATCCTCTGTGCAATCCACTCTGTTGGCTTATCTGCGAAGCGCACGAGAGCATGTTACAAATCACATCGCGGCATCCCGTACAAACCAATCCAAGCTCAGCACAAATCGATTTCAACACTTTCAAGTGATTATGATAAAGAAGTCACCGCCAATGCAATCACCTCCGACTGCTAATCCGCTCTGTATATTTGACAATAAAGTCTACCCACATATCAAGCACCGCGCCAGGAAAAGTACCAGACGCCTCAATCGCTTACCCGTCCAATATCCTTGCAAGGAGAGTAAGGACTCCCGCTAACAGTGAGGAGTACTAATTAAACATCCCAATAATGTAACACGCCACTATATCAGTTTTATTTGTAATTTGCTAATAATATTGATCGGCATTTTGCACATACAAAATAATTATAGAACAATACACAATACTTCATTTTGCACATATACAATATATATACACGAATACATAACAATTATCTCCCTTTACTAATATATAAAAAAATAATTAATTTTTGGATATATCATATACTCACACGCAAAAGAAACGCAAGTGGTTTTAAGCAGATAGGTAACAAACACCGAACCATATATTGATACGAGCTTTAGCCTGTAGTGAAGCCTGATGGTGTTATCAATATTTTTGGTTGCATTTTGGAAGCCCCGATTAAAAACGAAACATAAAAATCGAATCGCCAAAACGCACCATTTCAATGAATAAGTGGGTATCATGCACCCATTTCTCGCGAAATCGAAAATGCACGAACTGTCACGAACTGTAGTTGGTATAAAACTGTGGCCGATTCTTGGACCTACCACTCCTTGGTCAACAATGCCACGCCTAACTCAAATTCAGAGAAACCAGGCTATCGGACGTTTGGAAGCTGGAGAGTCTGTCCAAGATGTTGCCCGTCATTTCAACGTTAACAAAACCACAATTTACCGTCTCCTGCATCGATACAATGCTACGCAGACCACAGATGACCTTCCTCGGAGCGGTCGTCCTAGGGTCACCACACCTCGACAATATCGGCAGATTACCCAACACCAGCGACATCCGTTTCTAACTGTAAAGTGCTCGACAGACCATAGGAACACATAATCGACACATTAGCCGGGACACTGTGATCCGACGTCTCCGTTCCAACAACCTCAGATGTCGCCGACCAGCACGTCGTCCTGTTCTCCAGCCACGGTATCGACAAGCACGACTTCAGTGGGCACAGGGTCATCGCAATTGGCGTCATCGTGAGTGGAGGCGTCTCTTCTTCTCTGATGAAAGTCGCTTTTCTGTCTCCCATGCAGACGGAAGAGTCAGAATTTGACGGCGTCGAGGTGATCGTTTCGCTGACAGAAACGTTGTGGAAAGGGATCCATGGGTTGGACCTAGCGTCATGATATGGGCAAGGATTGGACTTAATGCGAGACTTGGACCCATGTGCTTTCTGAATGTTGTCAAGGTCGGGGACACGGCGTCACTGCTCAGCGGTATATCGACCAAGTGATCAAACCCCACGTTGTTCCATTTTTTGCACAACATCAACAACACATTTTCCAGCAGGACAACGCTCGTCCCCATGTTGCCAGAGCTACCATGGCCTTTCTGCAACAACACAACATCCGTGTTCTACCGTGGCCGGCCCTCAGCCCTGATCTGAGCCCCATCGAACACTTGTTGGATGAGGTTGAAAGGCGTCTGCACAATGTGCGCCCAGCCCCTACAACTGCCGATGAACTACGCACAGCTGCTCTGGATGTGTGCAGGGGGATCCCTAGGGCCTTCACAAATCGTCTGATCCACTCAATGTACAGGAGATGTGTGGCAGTGATCAATGCTAATGGTGGTCACACCAGATATTGTCGGACATTTTGGGTATTGACCCGAAACTGTGTAAGCCCTTAACATTTGAAAAAAAACAATTATGTCATCTGCCTTTTAATCCATTTAAATGGCTTCAGTCAATGATTTTTCAATCCTGCCCTATTAGTATGTCTTGTCTTTACTGTTGAAAATAAATAACATGTATACTGCATACTCGACTTGCGTTTCTTTTGCGTGTGAGTATATATACATAATTGTATATTTTTGTATATGTCATAAATACAAACTTGTATATTTTGTATATCTCATCATTCCATCTTTCCACAGCATATACAAGCTTGTATTTGTGGATTGTTTTTGCAGTGTTTGTGCAAGTGGGCCCTGGTGTCAGAGACCATATAATAGATTATATGGTCTCTGCTGGTGTTCACAAAGAGTGTAAACAGGTTAATCCCCATCGGAAGCCCCTGTCACTCACACCATTTGCATAAACACATTATGCTCACATAAGTACATTGTATTGGCAGAATGGACAAACCCAACATGAACAAGTAGAAATTTGCAAAGGCCTAGGTTGGGAACCTGTTACGAGAACACACGTTTTGTACAGCTAGGCCCCTATGAACATTCGCTCAAACGCGCCAATACCATTAAAACCGGAGCGGAGATTGCCTGTAAAACACAGGTTGAGTCAAACGTGGCAACGGAGTTGCAACAATACCAGTTTGTCGTCATTTGAAGGCCAATACTTAGCCATGAAGAAAATCCAAATATGTGCTACTGTCTGTTTCATTATGACTGCACTTACCGTATATCTCCATTTGAACTGGAATACATTCAGACTTTCACAGTAAGTATCACTGCATTTGATTGTTATTCCGATCAAAGTATCTACCCACTAAGTTGGTTTTATCTCACCACGACTGACGGTCCTAGTGAGCTTAATTCCCCTGTCTGTTCTTCTGTCTGTCCGTCCGTATTTTATCTTTTGATTCAATGGACCAGCCGAAACATATAAAACAAGCGAGGAGCATTGTACAAAAACATTCAGTTACCTTAGTTATTTAAAATAAAGCAATTTGTGAAAATCCGTTTGTAATCTTCTTCTCAGAAACCACAATGTCTAGGATTGTGAAACACTGATACGCTGCAACGAAATACCATTGAATTAGTTCGTTGTTAGTCCTGGTGGTACATGTTTATGTGTTATGCAAGTGTCCGTGAATCTGATTTGCACATCTAATTTCTATATACATGTATATTATAATTTCTATGTACATGTACATGTATATTATACGTGATATCGATATTTGACTTATAGCCTGATGATATGCCCTTTAATAAACTTGTTTAAATTCTAAACATGTTTAAAGGTGTTTTAAACTCGAAACATGTTTTTTTGTTATTGGGATATTGTGTTAAGGGGATGTTTAGGCTAAGTATGTTACAAACTTTTATTAACAGACACACTTCCATTGCACTTTACCTGATAGACAACCACATTGAAAAAATATTTATTTACGGACATAAACAACCATTTATTTCCAAAGGCAATAACACTGTGTATATAACTGGCCAGTAGAGGGCCATAACACAAATGTTTTATATTTGCGATATTGTTAATGTCATCTTCATCTGGCCATGTGTTTCACGGTGCAATTAAATTCTCTGTAAATACATTTCCTCGCACCAAAGACGTCATCTTCTCAGAAACTATTGAACCAATGAAGCTAGAACTATACATGCCTGTTCGTACCAATGATTCCAATCCAATTTTGTTCCGATTTTCTTTGTGACGCCATATTAAAATAAACTTTTTGTGGTTATTTTTGTTCTATATTTAATGACCTTTTTTGTATGGTAAGTTAAAGGGACTCGACTAACACGGAATGTTGTTTCGCATTACTTTACATTTTGACCTTCGTCAACACACACAAATAGAGCAGATGAAAAAACACACAAATAGAACAGACGAAAACACACACAATTAAAACAGATGAAAATACACACAAATAGAACAGATGAAAAAACACACAAATAGATCAGATGAAAACACACACCAACAGAAAAGATGAAAACACAGACAAATAGAACAGATGAAAACACACATAAACAGAACAGATGAAAACATACACAAATAGATCTAGATCAGACGAAAATACACACAAATACTAGTAGATCAGATGAAAATACACACAAATAGAACAGATGAAAACACACAAATAGAGCATATGAAAGCACACACAAATAGATCAGATAAAAACACACACAAATAGAACAGATGAAAACACACACAAATAGAAAAGATGAAAATACCCACAAATAGAACAGATGAAAACACACAAATAGAACAGATGAAAACACACACAAATAGAACAGATGAAAATACACACAAATAGAACAGATGAAAATACACACAAATAGAACAGATGAAAACATACACAAATAGAAAAGATGAAAAAACACACAAATAGAAAAGATAAGAAAAACCCCACACAAATAGAACAGATGAAAACACACACAAATAGATCAGATGAAAACACACACATATAGAAAAGATGAAACACACACAAACAGAACAGAAACCTCTTTCAAAGTATAGATCTCCTTCATCTATGAAGCACTATTTTGACTTATATACAGTATTTATATCAGTATGGCGATTATCTGGATCTGCTAGATGATTGATGTATTGATGGTATGCCATTGATAATATTTCAGGGGCTACTTTCCAACAAGAGGAACGACCTATCTGACAGAGGAGGTAATGCGTTATGGACTGGTCATTGTGCCTTCATTATGTGCAAATGCGAACAAATCCCGTGTGTCGCTCAACCACGCCCATAAAGTCTACAGTTTAGGAGAGCAGATTCAAGTGCAAGTAGATCTGTATGATTTGTATGGTAACCGCAAGTTAACGGGAGGTGACTTTCTGAGAGTCTGGATGGAGAACCCAGAGACAGCAGCTTCCGTTTCCTGTCTGGTGTCGGACCACAATAACGGAAGTTACACTGCTCTGCTCAGAGCCGTATGGTCAGGAAGCGCTACAATTAAGGCATTCATTGCCACGAGGAGGGAGGAGGTAGTTCTCAACTATATGATATACCAACAGCATGGCAGTCTCTGGACGACTTTAGCTGAATTCCGGGCAAACAATCAAACAGATGCAACCGCGTGTTCAGTTAGACAAGAGAATTCCTTGAAGACAAACGAGTGGTGTAATTTCACGAATGAGAACAATGGCGACAGTTGGTACTGTAAGAAGTCCAAAATCAAGCAGTTAACATGTGATACGTGGTCGCATTCGTTTAGTGCAAATGGAATTAGCTTTCTTCTTAATGACACTGAGAGAAACATTATTGGTTTGTATGTATATTTATTTTTAACTATTTCTCTTTTAATACCATGGTATGATCGTTAGGTATAAAGCTGCTTTGAACGGTATGTTACATATTTTACTTACTATGAGAGGAAATCCCAGAAGTCGTTGATATGAAACTTGACATGTGCCATTTTTAATTATTACCTTATTTATAACATCTATGTTTTGTGACTGACAGAGTAACTTTAACCAAACAAATAAATATGTTTTATTCCTAATACAGGTCTGTGGCAGCTTTAAAACAAGATGTTTTACAGAGTTCAGTGAGGGTGTCAGTTAGAGGAGGTAAGCATGTGTTGCGTTTGAAATACCACTCACTGGACAAATCATTCATTCATAGTGTTGACAGGAGGCATACAATTGTATCACTCACTGGACAAATCACTCATTCATAGTGTTGACAGGAGGCATACAATTGTATCACTCACTGGACAGATCATTCATTCATAGTGTTGACAGGAGGCATACAGTTGTGTCACTCACTGGACAAATCATTCATTCATAGTGTTGACAGGAGGGATACAGTTGTGTCACTCACTTGACAAATCATTCATTCATAGGGTTGACAGGAGGCATACAGTTGTGTCACTCACTTGACAAATCATTCATTCATAGTGTTGACAGGAGGCATACAGTTGTGTCACTCACTGGACAAATCTTTCATTCATAGTGTTGACAGGAGGCATACAATTGTGTCACTCATTGGGCAAATCTTTCATTCATAGTGTTGACAGGAGGGATACAATTGTGTCACTCACTGGACAAAGCATTCCTTTATAGTGTTGACAGGAGGCATACAATTGTATCACTCACTGGACAAATCATTCATTCATAGTGTTGACAGGAGGGATACAATTGTATCACTCACTGGGCAAATCTTTCATTCATAGTGTTGACAGGAGGCATACAATTGTGTCACTCACTGGACAAATCTTTCATTCATAGTGTTGACAGGAGGCATACAATTGTGTCATTCACTTGACAAATCTTTCATTCATAGTGTTGACAGGAGGGATACAGTTGTGTCACTCACTGGACAAATCATTCATTCATAGTGTTGGCAAGAGGCATACAGTTGTGTCACTCACTGGACAAATCTTTCATTCATAGTGTTGACAGGAGGCATACAATTGTGTCACTCACTGGACAAATCTTTCATTCATAGTGTTGACAGGAGGCATACAATTGTGTCATTCACTTGACAAATCTTTCATTCATAGTGTTGACAGGAGGGATACAATTGTGTCACTCACTGGACAAATCATTCATTCATAGTGTTGACAGGAGGGATACAATTGTGTCACTCACTGGACAAATCATTCATTCATAGTGTTGACAGGAGGCATACAATTATATCACTCACTGGACAAATCTTTCATTCATAGTGTTGGCAAGAGGCATACAGTTGTGTCACTCACTGGGCAAATCTTTCATTCATAGTGTTGACAGGAGGCATACAGTTGTGTCACTCACTGGACAAATCATTCATTCATAGTGTTGACAGGAGGGATACAATTGTGTCACTCACTGGACAAATCATTCATTCATAGTGTGGACAGGAGGCATACAGTTGTGTCACTCATTGGACAAATCATTCATTCATAGTGTTGACAGGGGGCATACAATTGTGTCACTCACTGGACAAATCCCTCATTCATAGTGTTGACAGGAGGCATATAGTTGTGTCACTTACTAGACAACTCACTCATTCATAGTGTTGACAGGAGGCATATAGTTGTGTCACTTACTAGACAACTCACTGATCAGGTAATCAGGTGATTACATGAGATGAGTATCGTTCCACCAGTTCGGGACACAATGACACACAATCAGCAAGGTCACAAGTTGTGACTAACCGTCCCTGAGAAGCATTGCTCAATGATGACCTATTCTCACCTAGAACCTTCTGGCACCGCACTGCAAAGACAATACATTGTAACATGTATCCATATAGGACTCCGAGGACATAGAAACATAAGATATGATTAGGATCCGGACATGTACAATTATCTCCAAAGAAAACAAACACGAACTTGAAGTAATAATTTTCGCATCACTGGGTGGTAGATATATCCCTTTCATAAATGTGACCTAGGATTAATTGAGGACGAGTATCACTTTTTACTAGTATGTCCGCATTATGATGAACTAAGAAAAGTATATTTACCAAAATATTTTCATGTAAACCGTTGTACATTTAAGTTTAAACTATTACTGACCACTAGCAACACTGAAACCATAAGAAATCTTTCTATGTATATATATCATGCTTTTATAAAAAAAATAATCAAGTTTGGAAATTATATGATTGTACCAATTGCTCCTGTAATCATGATTGTACTATAGGCCTGTGGCCTCCTCAGTACGTTGAATAAAGAAATTGAAATTGAATCCCGTTCATAACCAACACTAGAAGCACGAATATGTACGTATCCAACATTGATTTCTTCATCGTTAACTCATTTCTTTTCACAGGTCCTAAGGGTGTAAAACTAGCATCTCTTTCAACTCCCTGCAATGCGCTTCCAGCGGAAATGACATGGCGACGAACGTCCCCGAATGGTTTCTTTCACCAGAACAAGTGGCATTCGCTGCTGTGTACTGACACACTGCCTCGCACCATTGATGCTTACAGACAGTGCTTGAAAGGAAGAACGCTCTGGCTTCATGGGGACTCGACAAGTAATCAGTTTAAAGGAGCTCTTCATTCAATTTTACGCTTTCCTTCCCATACAGATGCTCATGTACCTGTTACTGATACAGATTTGATACATAATTTTTCAATTTCCTGGCATGCTCACGAACTACCGTTCTATCATGGAGCTCGACACTATAAAAGGTCAACAAACCAGGCGCAGCACATCATGATGGACCGCCTCCCGAGCACCACCAAAGATATTGTAGTGTTATATATGTATGTTCATTTCCTGCTTGTCCATCCGGATGTGTTTAGGCGACATGTTCAAAGACTTGTTCCATCTGTCAGGAACCTCTTGGAACGCGCTCCTAATGTTACAATCGCAGTTCGTGGCCCACATGCATTTTTCAGATCGATGCATGGTATGTTATCTTACTGGGGTCATCTGTACATTGATATTTGGCATCAAGAATTTGCTTCAATGCAAGACAAAATTGTCTATGTAGATTTCTGGGACTTGACTATGGCAAAACCATCTCAGGATTTCCACCCACAAACTGACACAGTGAACGAGATGGTACACAACATGATGTCATTGTTGTGCTTTAGAAAGTGAAGGAATTGTTTTTTCATATGGATATATACTCAGTTGCCTGTATTGTAACATGAGGGTTGTATTTCTTCAGATAAACTGGTGTTCTGTCTTTGAATCGCGTTATTTCAATTTACATCTTGAAATTATTTGGAAATTTCACATTTAGGTCTTCATCACCCTCATAAAAATATTCTTGACCATGTTTATATCAGAATAATTGCTGCAGTTATTTGTAAATATATTGATTAATAAGTTTATACAACTGTAGATTCCTTTCATTTGACACCAAAGTATCAATTTGGTTTAAGGAAATAGTTTAGAAAAATCCACGAAATACATTTGAAACATTTGGTTAAACGAATGGTTTATGTTATATCACCAAAAAATAGTTTATATCTTATCGTTATTTAATCTGTATTCAGTACTTAGAAGGGGTAACTGTTGTTTCTCAAATAAATGATTAATATCAGAGTAAATAAGCGAGTTTTGTCCAGCTAATACATTGATTAACAGCATGAGCAATGATCACCGCCACCAAGGAACCCGTTCCACAGAGCGATCTTAGTGCTAAGTTGGCCGTAACTCCCATACGTTACCATAGGCTTGCGATCAACGTAGCACTAAGATCGCGTTATGGAACAAGGCCCAGGATTCACACATTCCAATCGGTTCGTGGGGATGATGGGAACTGGTGTATGTAATTCGCTGTATTCGTTTCCGTTCCATGTTAAAATAGAAGGTCGTGATAATCTTCATGTTGTAGTTTATCACCAGGAGTTTCGCTCGAATTGAATCTTTTTTCTCATTGAACTCCAGTTGATTGACACTTTCATTGGCTAGTATCCATCTCCTGGATACTATGAGTGAGTGAGTGAGTGAGTGAGTGAGTGAGTGAGTACGGTTTTACGCCGCTTTTAGCAACATTCCAGCAATATCACGGCAGGGGACACCAGAAATGGGCTTCACACATTGTACCCATGTCGGGAATCGAATCCTGGCCTTCGGCGTGACGAGCGAACACTCTAACCACTACCCTACCCCCACCGCTCAATCTTAAAAAATAATGTTACTCAGTATGAATGTGTACGAACCAATACATGTAACAACAGAGTAGGGGCACGGGTGGCCCAGACGTCTAAGGCGCTGCGATTCGCTGTGCAGAGTTGCGTCCCTTGGGCACGCCAGAAACCTATGATTGGATCAGGGCATCTTCAGGCTGGGATGAAGACAAATCGCGATTCTACTATTTAAATAAACACATGCAAACACTGGCATATCTAGATACGATCAGCCTATTAAAAAAAAGCTGCAGAAAAACTATTAAAATTACTATCTGTATGAACGTCTGATGAAACCTCATTCTGCAGTTATATGTAGCCGAAAGCGACTGACGCACCAGCAACTATCATTTTGGAGTTGACTGAACTGAACTGAACTTTTTTTACCCTCAGCCCGCTATCAGCGGCATTAGAGGTACAAAATTATTTCAACACCATGATACATATACATATAAATATAGAAAAGATACAAAAACATCTTTGGTGAGCATGGATGTAATGTATACAGATTCACAAGGGTAGCAATATATGTGCATCTCAACAAGAGGGAGAGTTACTTGGTACGTTTAAACAATGACATGATGACTTTACAGAATTAGAACAGTTTTCTCAATGTTCCTAAATCGTGAATTATTAAAAAGTTAATTCATTGTATGCATATTGGGTTTGATGTAGTATAATCTGTATACAAATTGTTTTCTTTCGTTTTCTAAAGATGGACAAATAAACAAATAATGGAATTCATCACCTATATCAGATAATTTACAAAGTATATAATAGATATAAAGTAGATAATCTTCCAGTTTCAATATGTAGATTATGGTTACAAGTTCTAAACTTAAGTAAGACTCGCGTAACGTAAAGTACATTGGACATACCTTGGAATTAGGTTGATACATTCCTGTAGGCATCGATCACCAGGGTTCACAAATACAGGCAACTCATTTACATTAAGTGCATTCATCATAAGAATTAGACCATAGCCCCAAGGTAAATATAAAGTTATCGGATACTTTCCACCAATCTGTTAATGCTTCAATGGATTTAGAGGCATAATCATTATACCTCGGGGAATATCCTTTTATCTAAAGAAGATCGTTTATTTATAAACATATAACAGTCACTGAATATTCCTCCTGAACGTTCCTCCGATACACTGAATTCACGTGCACCATAAACGTCATTCCGCGAAGTAAAAGACATTGTTGTATTTTTACTGCACAACCAACTATCCACAAACAGTTCTTCAGTCCAACTTTTGAGGCATAATCATTATGCCTCGGGGAATATCCTTTTATCTAAAGAAGATCGTTTATTTGTTATATATGTTTTTTTTATGAACTGATAAGTGACACATGAGCAGCGATGTAAAACTAATGTGTATATGGGTGAATGCTTTTGGCAGGTATATAACTTTTTCATCCAAAACTTGCTCCCACAGGAGATATCGCTTGGGTGAAATCTTTGCAGACCATTGTAACATCACTGGTTGCCATGACGTCACAAGCGAGCCTAGCTACCCCATCCCGTTAGCATCTTCCCGAGGCAAGTGAGTTAACTGACTTTAGCCACTAAGATTTCTCTTCATAGATTCTAACTATTACATAAAAGTCCAGTTTCCACCCTTGCCGAACTAGGCTGGTATTATGGAGTTAGATTTTGGCTGGACTAACGAGTCTATGCATAGTCCAATCCAAATCGCGCACCGAAATCGAAATCCGGTTCGTAGAGTGTCATGCAGATTTCGGTCGACTGCGGGATTTGCAAAGCATGTGCGTCGCTAACTCGTTGTCAACAGATATTTTCTAAATCTTTTCATGTTTTTGATCAAGATGCTCACGTGATTTGATGCACTTCGCGATGTAAGACTCGTTTTATCACAATATAGATCTTGATTATCGATTAGATCGTCTCGACTGGGCGCCACCGTTTTGTTTGAAGCAAATGCAAGTGATACGAGAGGTTGAATCTGATTGGTCAATAGGAGAGGAATAGAAAGGACATAACTCGTAATAGCCACTGGTGGCGCTACGATCGAGCCCAGGAATTCCAGCTTAGTTCGGCAAGGGTGGAAACTGGACTTTTAAAGTCTTTTGCCTCGGGAAGATGTCCCGTTAGTTGCCTCTTACGAAAAGCACAGTAGCCTTTGTCTCAGCTGCCACGGGGAAGAAGGAAAGTGGCCAACAGGAAATCGGCTTATGTTTAACTGGGATGATCCTCAATGTCAGTTCCTTCATTCAACTGTCGTCTAAGGCGCCGCGATTCGCTGTGCAGAGTTGCGTCCCTTTGAGCACGCCAGAAACCTATGATTGTGGGTTCGAATCCCGGTTCGCCCCGATTATGTTTCTAGGTTTGACAGCACCATACCCGTAATCGTGGGTATCACCGAAGTGGTAAAACTGGAATACTGTTTAAAGCGGCGTTAAACCCAACTCACTCACTCACTCATTCAACTATTACTACAGACATTTTTATTTAAGAAATAAACCACGAGCGCGAGTTGTTTATCGTACAATAAAACACAGAATAGAGAATAAACTCCCTGCAGTGTTTTACTGTACGATAAACAACGTCGTTTTTTTCTTATACGAGTCATCAACATAATGATGACTCCCTGAATGTACAAACTTTAACAATATTTACCCAAATTCGACCTCGGAAATATCGCAAAAGTCCATTTTAGGAACAGGCGGGTTAAGTTTGGTATTTCCCGCATATTCTCACAATCCTCACGTCGATTATCTGTAACTTTTCCCCCAATACCGATTGTCATAATTATGTCTCCCACTTTTGGTTACAATCGTTCTTGACGTCATTTCTGAAGATACGACCATACGCTCACAACTTGATGACGTCGTATACTGGACGACGTTATTTTTGAGAGGAGGTGTCCAGTGAGTTGGTCCCCACAGATGTAGCTAGGCGACGCAAAGAACGCAGTGGCCTAATAATCACACCCAAAAGTGGGCGAGATATGACAATCGGCATTGGGAGAAAAGGTGCAGATAATCGACGTGTAAATTGCGAGAATACCAAACGTAACCCCCCTGTACATAAAATGGAGTTGTTGGGCATTGCCGAGGTCGGATTGTATTCTGGGAGTCATCGTTATTTAAATACGGCTAAATGTTTTTAGAGCTTGTACAATTTATTGACATCCTTAAAAAGGCTGTACAAAATGTTGATATCTATGGTGGCCGAGAGGGGACATCGCTTTCTCGCTTTATCGCGGCATAGCAATATTCCCTCTTGGCCACTATAGGGGTCGCATGTGTTATGTGTTTCTATACGATAAAAAGTATATACGTAAAACAACATTAATGAATTGTTAAACCTGACCTCAGTGGACGGAGGCTGAGGTGGGTTTTTATCAAAAGATAGCTGAGATTTTTCAAGTCACATTTCAAATTATACATTTGGATGGAATGTTGAAATTTTCTCACTATTTGCTTAAGCATAGTAACACAGTACAGACGTAGGTGCTTTTATAACAATCCATGGATTTCTGCGTGAAAAAGAATTTGATTGATTTATGGCCCTATTTAGGAGTTTTATTGACCCCCCGCCCCCAGGCCAAGTTATCAAAACAAACAGCAAATAACACCGCTCATTAGCGCTGAGTAGTACGTACTTCCTAAAAAACAATAGTGTTTTCCTAAAAACAACACTCAGGTTATATCAATGTTTATTCTGTTTGCGAGTAGATGTCATCAAAGTGGAAGTCCTCACCCAAGCAATAGTAATACTACCGGATGTCCATTATGTAATTTCTAGTTTTTGGATGACATATTGTTCTCAGTAACCGTAATGTGGAAATTGATTGGTTTTATATTCAAGTTGGTATTTCCGCTATTCAAAGTGTGCAGTGAGGCCGTCTTATCAACAATCATTTCTGAGACATAAATGCAAAGTTTAATTAATTAAGTCTACTGATATTTTTTGCATTTATGATTAACTCTAACGTTAATTTAAAGATTTACAGTATATACTATTCAAAAGAAGTTAAAGAACACCCGATTCCTTCATATGACTATGGTTAGTCATTAGAGAAAGCGAGATAGAGCGAGAAAGCGATAGAGCGATAGAGCGAGAAAGCAATAGAGCGATAGAGCGAGAAAGCGAGAAAGCTATAGAACGATAGAGCGATAGAGCGATAGAGCGAGAAAGCGATATTTCCCAAAATGCCGTACATTAAAACGGTTTTTGCTGATATTTAGTGATCCATTCCTGTAATTCTCACCGCTATTTTGCCTTAACACACACACACACACACACACACACACACACACACACACACACACACACACACACACACACACACACACACACACACACACACACACACACATAATTGTCTCTCCATATGTGTAATTTACACAAGTACACATATCAACTGTGGTAACGCCACAGCAATGGGGGCAGTGGGGTAGCCTACTGGTTAAAGCGTTCGATCGTCACGCCGAAGACCCTGTTCGATTCCCCACATGGGTACAATGTGTGAAGCCCATTTCTGGTGTTCCCCGCCGTGATGGTACTGGATTATTGTTAAAAGCGACGTGAAACCATTCTCACTCACTCACAGCGGTGTTTATCAAATTACTATATGCAAGTACATATACTTGTAGATTTGCACAAGACAAGAAACACAATTCAAGTTAAACATACATCAAATGTCAAAAAGAATATTTACGGACAACAGTATGACACACTGTAACATCATATACTACCGAAAACAAGTGAAAGAACAGCCACAATTATAAGATTGTATTTTTGCAAAACAATCAGCCATGACTAATTAACCATAGTCTTCTGAAAATCTTTTGAAAAAAAAAATATATATAGATTTTAACCTGCTTTATTTAGAGCGTTTGCCGTGATCTGCCACGCGCTTTCGGCGTGAGGGTCATATGCAACTGAATAGGGCCGTAAATCAATCAATTACATTTTACGCAAAACTCTGTGCATTGTTTTAAAACCACCTACGTCTGTACAGTTAAATTAGGTTTAAATAAATAGTGAGAAAAGTGCAACATTCCCTCCCAATTGCAGCAGATATCACATGCGGCCCCTATAGTTTTGTGGTCAAGAAGGGATATTGCTTAACCGCGAGAAAGCGAGAAAGCGAGAAAGCGAGAAAGCGATAAAGCGATAGAGCGAGAAAGCGGGAAAGCGATAGAGCGAGAAAGCGAGAAAGTGACGTTCCTGTTTCGGCCTCCATAGATATCTCATATAAGAATAAACCACGCTTCGTTCTTCATTGTTCTTTGCGATTTATCGTGTAGCTATCTTATAGTTTATCATTCAAATCTCGTCTCGTGCTAGCTACTTGTGCAAACATCATAGCATAACAGAAACATCGGTAGCGTATTTGTACGTATTGTAAACACAATAACTGTCAAGAAGCGTCTGTAAAATCACTTATTAACCCTACCCTATTTTATTGTAGTAGTTGTCATCGAATAGCAATGGCAACTAATGAAATACCATTCCTATGTCCTGCTGCCTTCGTTTGTCATAACAATGCTACTAGTTTGGGCTGACTTGTTATACTGGGACCTGTGCACGCTGTGGTTTTATCATACATATGGCAAGATGATGCATATTATAGGCAAGATGTACACTCCACACATTCCCTAGCATTATCTCCTGTTACATCTGATCAGCACCAGACCAGCATCAGATTCCCCTGTGTCTCCCCCCTACCCCTGACTAGCACCAGACACCCTGTGTCTCCCTGTACCCCCTGACTAGCACCAGACTAGCACCAGACACCCTGTATCTCCCCGCTACCCCTGACTGGCACCAGACACCCTGTGTCTCCCTGTACCTCCTGACTAGCACCAGACCAGCACCACATTCCCCTGTGTCTTCCCGTACCCCCTGACTAGCACCAGACTAGCACCAGACACCCTGTATCTCCCCGCTACCCCTGACTAGCACCAGACACCCTGTGTCTCCCTGTACCTCCTGACTGGCACCAGACACCCTGTGTCTCCCTGTACCTCCTGACTGGCACCAGACATCCTGTGTCTCCCCGTACCTCCTGACTGGCACCAGACATCCTGTGTCTCCCCGTACCTCCTGACTGGCACCAGACATCCTGTGTCTCCCCGTACCTCCTGACTGGCACCAGACATCCTGTGTCTCCCCGTACCTCCTGACTGGCACCAGACATCCTGTGTCTCCCCGTACCTCCTGACTGGCACCAGACATCCTGTGTCTCCCCGTACCTCCTGACTAGCACCAGACACCCTGTGTCTCCCCGTACCTCCTGACTAGCACCAGACATCCTGTGTCTCCCCGTACCCCTGACTAGCACCAGACTAGCACCAGACACCCTGTGTCTCCCCGTACCCCTGACTAGCACCAGACTAGCACCAGACACCCTGTGTCTCCCTGTACCTCCTGACTGGCACCAGACATCCTGTGTCTCCCCGTACCTCCTGACTGGCACCAGACATCCTGTGTCTCCCCGTACCTCCTGACTGGCACCAGACATCCTGTGTCTCCCCGTACCTCCTGACTAGCACCAGACATCCTGTGTCTCCCCGTACCTCCTGACTGGCACCAGACATCCTGTGTCTCCCCGTACCTCCTGACTGGCACCAGACATCCTGTGTCTCCCCGTACCTCCTGACTAGCACCAGACACCCTGTGTCTCCCCGTACCTCCTGACTAGCACCAGACATCCTGTGTCTCCCCGTACCCCTGACTAGCACCAGACTAGCACCAGACACCCTGTGTCTCCCCGTACCCCTGACTAGCACCAGACTAGCACCAGACACCCTGTGTCTCCCCGTACCCCTGACAAGCACCAGACACCGCTGTGTCACCCCGTACCCCTGACTAGCACCAGACATCCTGTGTCTCCCCGTACCCCTGACTAGCACCAGACTAGCACTAGACACCCTGTGTCTCCCCGTACCCCTGACTAGCACCAGACACACTGTGTCTCCCTGCACCCCCTGACGAGCACCAGACTCCCCTGTGTCTCCCCGTACCTCCTGACTGGCACCAGACACCCTGTTTGCCCCGTACCTCCTGACGAGCACCAGATTCCCCTATGTCTCCCTCAACCGACTGACTAGCACCAGACTTCCCTGTGTCTCCCCGTACCAACTAACGAGCACCAGACCTCCCTGTGTCTCCCCGTATCCATTGACGAGCACCAGACTCCCCTATGTCTCCCTCAACCGACTGACTAGCACCAGACTCCCCTGTGTCTCCCCGTACCCCCTGACTAGCACCCGACATCCTGTGCCTCCCCGTACCTCCTGACTGGCACCAGACACCCTGTGTGTCCCCGTACCTCCTGACGAGCACCAGACTCCCCTGTGTCTCCCCGTACCCCCTGACTAGCACCAGACTTCCCTGTGTTTCCCCGTACCAACTGACGAGCACCAGACTCCCCTGTGTTTCCTCTACCCACTGACGAGCACCAGACTCCCCTGTGTCTCCCCGTACCAACTGACGAGCACCAGACCTCCCTGTGTCTCCCCGTATCCATTGACGAGCACCAGACTCCCCTGTGTCTCCCCGTACCCACTGACGAGCACCAGACCTCCCTGTGTCTCCCCGTACCAACTAACGAGCACCAGACCTCCCTGTGTCTCCCCGTACCAACTAACGAGCACCAGACCTCCCTGTGTCTCCCCGTACCAACTGACGAGCACCAGACCTCCCTGTGTCTCCCCGTACCAACTGACGAGCACCAGACCTCCCTGTGTCTCCTCTACCCACTGACTAACACCAGACCTCCCTGTGTCTCCCCGTACCAACTGACTAGCACCAGACCTCCCTGTGTCTCCCCGTACCCACTGACGATCACCAGACCTCCCTGTGTCTCCCCGTACCCACTGACGAGCACCAGACCTCCCTGTGTCTCCCCGTACCAACTGACGAGCACCAGACCTCCCTGTGTCTCCCCGTATCCATTGACGAGCACCAGATCTCCCTGTGTCTCCCCGTACCCACTGACGAGCACCAGACCTCCCTGTGTCTCCCCGTACCAACTGACGAGCACCAGACCTCCCTGTGTCTCCCCGTACCCACTGACGAGCACCAGACTCCCCTGTGTCTCCCCGTACCCACTGACGAGCACCAGACCTCCCTGTGTCTCCCCGTATCCATTGACGAGCACCAGATCTCCCTGTGTCTCCCCGTACCCACTGACGAGCACCAGACTTCCCTGTGTCTCCCCGTACCCACTGACGAGCACCAGACCTCCCTGTGTCTCCCCGTACCCACTGACGAGCACCAGACTCCCCTGTGTCTCCCCGTACCCACTGACGATCACCAGACTTCCCTGTGTCTCCCCGTACCCACTGACTAACACCAGACCTCCCTGTGTCTCCCCGTACCAACTGACGAGCACCAGACCTCCCTGTGTCTCCCCGTATCCATTGACGAGCACCAGATCTCCCTGTGTCTCCCCGTACCCACTGACGAGCACCAGACCTCCCTGTGTCTCCCCGTACCCACTGACGAGCACCAGACTCCCCTGTGTCTCCCCGTACCCACTGACGATCACCAGACTTCCCTGTGTCTCCCCGTACCCACTGACTAACACCAGACCTCCCTGTGTCTCCCCGTACCAACTGACGAGCACCAGACTTCCCTATACCACTCGTACATACCCACACCCACCATCCAAACCCCCGCAACAACTCCCCAACTAACACCATGTAGCATATATTCCCCCGTTAAGAGCGTCATAAATGTCAATGTGTCCTTGCAACGCCCCTTATTCCACCACAAATTAGTGAGTAGGATAATAAACCCCAAGTGCTTGCAGTGAGAGTGTTTAAATGAGGTGTATTAATACCATGTATCACATATCTTGTTAACAGCTTTCTATGGAGGCCAGTATAACCTGACTGGGTGCAATGTTCGGTCACTCAGATGGTTGTTGTGCCTCGCATTGTTCCTGTTACAGTCAATGGGCGACACGCTGAGATTAAATACAAGCAATCTGACAGCGACAATAAGTTTTATATCCAATATTGGCTGCTATTGAGAGCGCAAATTGCAACCTCTACACGTACCTAGAGAAACGCGTGACGATGTTGGTCAAGGCAGGAATACGCTGGACACCGAGGACAGATGTTTGATGACAAGGGTCGTGCATGCGCCTCTCGACAGACAAGTGTCATCACACCGTTTAACAGCAAAGAGAGCGACTTTTAAATCAGGATACACTTTTCATGCTGCTAGGCAACGTTTGACAGGGAATATATCGGCATAACGGTTAACACGCCAACATCGGGCGAGCAACATCTGCAACAACAATGTCGTCTGTGACGTCGACACCGCGAGATGGTAAGTCATAGCACCGATATAGGTTTCAACATAACGGAAAAGACAATCGTTTGCATTTTACCTTTCCCACAAGTTGTACCAATCGTTGACAAGACACATTACACGGGGAGTACCTTCCCTCTCCGGTTTCCGAGTTCTGAAACATGGGTAGATGTAGAGACCGACCACTTGATATTCTTGGGGGAGATGCTTGAAAAAAAAAATGAGCATCGGGTTTTACTCACGCAGTATTTTTGTTCAGTGGATGTTTTGAAAAAAGGGACACCCACTCACCCCGACCCCCACCCCTAAAAGAAAGACAAAGAAAGAAAACAAACTAAAACGTGTTTGCCTCTTGTGGTGACAGCATCTTTTCTTCAGGCCAATTTTCATTAAAATATTGTTTTTTAATATATTTATGTTTAGCATTATTACCCATGGATATCTATTTTATTCAATCACTTAGAAAGCGAGAAATTTGAAACAAATCTAGAAACTTGTGTCTTGTTGTCGAAAAACCAATATCTCCGGAAATGTCACTTGTCATGTTGTTGAAGTATTTGATGAAGATGTGGATTACTAGTAATTACATACTTACATGCTTACAGGCTGCATTTGAACCAAATACACATTCAGGATCAACCAGGCAGCACATTTATGCAGGCATAAAAGTGACTAGGTACTGCCTATTGACAAAACATATAAAATACAGTACGTTTAGAAATATATGATATGCCCCTATATAGTGGAGTGATCTCCCCATCTCGCCATAGCAACATGTAGGCTTTGTCTCATATCGACAAAGCAACATGTAGGCTTTGTCTCATATCGACATAGCAACATGAATGCCTTGTCTCGTATCGACATAGCAACATGTAGATCTGGTCTCATATCGACATAGCAACATGAAGGTCTTGTCTCATATCGCTATAGCAACATGAATGCCTTGTCTCGTATCGACATAGCAACATGTAGATCTGGTCTCATATCGACATAGCAACATGAAGGTCTTGTCTCATATCGACATAGCAACATGTAGGTCTTGTCTCATATCAACATAGCAACATGTAGGTCTTGTCTCATATCGACATAGCAACATGTAGGTCTTGTCTCATATCGACATAGCAACATGTAGGTCTTGTCTCGTATCGACATAGCAACATGTAGATCTGGTCTCATATCGACATAGCAACATGTAGGTCTTGTCTCATATCGACATAGCAACATGTAGGTCTTGTCTCGTATCGACATAACAACATGTAGATCTGGTCTCATATCGACATAGCAACATGTAGATCTGGTCTCATATCGACATAGCAACATGTAGGTCTTGTCTCATATCGACATAGCAACATGTAGATCTGGTCTCATATCGACATAGCAACATGTAGGTCTTGTCTCATATCGACATAGCAACATGTAGGTCTTGTCTCATATCGACATATCAACATGTAGGTCCTGTCTCATATCGACAGAGCAGCATGTCGGCCTTGTCTCATATTGACATAGCAACATGTAGGTCTTGTCTCATATCGACATAGCAACATGTAGGTCTTGTCTCATATCGACATAGCAACGTGTAGATCTGGCCTCTTCTCACCATAGCAACATGGTGGTATTATCGCATCTTCCCATTTTAACATTTTAGCCTAGTCAAACATCATTTTATCAACACGAAAGAAACAATAACAATTTAAGGTATGTGTGTCTTGCAGGTGATGCGTCTCAATCATTTCACTATTTTGCCCAGCCTACAATTGGTTTACTTATCAATCACCATTCCGTCTAGTCTGTGGATAGTCTGCACAATGTTTTCCTCGACCCGAGCACGTAATCACACTGCCTTCTGTTACCCCCTAATACTACTTTTCCTATGTGTACAAGTAGGTACAAAGTTTACACACATTACACATCTACCCTGACACACATTACACATCTACCCAGACACACATTACACATCTACCCTGACACATATTACACATCTACTCTGACACACATTACACATCTACCCTGACAAACATTACACATCTACCCTGACAAATATTACACATCTACCCTGACACACATTACACATCTACCCTGACAAACATTACACATCTACCCTGACACATATATTACACATCTACCCTGACACACATAACACTACATCTACCCTGACACACATTACACATCTACCCTGAAACACATTACACATCTACCCTGACACACATTACACATCTACCCTGACACACATTACACTACATCTATCCTGACACACATTCCACTACATCAACCCTTACACATATTACACATCTATCCTGACACACATTACACTACATCTACCCAGACAGACATAACTTTACAACATTACTACATCTACCCTGAACACACGCCCAACATTACTATATCTACCCTGAACACACGCCCAACATTACAACATCTACCCTGAACACACGCCCAACATTACTATATCTACCCTGAACACACGCCCAACATTACTATATCTACCCTGAACACACGCCCAACATTACTATATCTACCCTGAACACACGTCTCACATTACTACATCTACCCTGACACACGTCTCACATTACTACATCTACCCTGAGCACACGCCAAACATTACTTCATCTACCCTGAACACAAGTCCAACATTACTACATCTACCCTGACACACGTCCAACATTACTACATCTACCCTGACACACGTCCAACATTACTACATCTACCCTGACACACGTCCAACATTACTACATCTACCCTGAACACAAGTCCAACATTACTACATCTACCCTGAACACAAGTCCAACATTGCTACATCTACCCTGAACACACGCCCAACATTACTACATCTATCCTGAACACACGCCCAACATTACTACATCTATCCCGACACACGTCTCACATTACTACATCTACCCTGAACACACGCCCAACATCACTACATCTACCCTGAACACAAGTCCAACATTACTACATCTACCCTGAACACAAGTCCAACATTACTACATCTACCCTGAACACAAGTCCAACATTACTACATCTACCCTGAACACAAGTCCAACATTACTACATCTACCCTGAACACACGCCCAACATTACTACATCTACCCTGAACACACGCCCAACATTACTACATCTACCCTGAACACAAGTCCAACATTACTACATCTACCCTGAACACAAGTCCAACATTACTACATCTACCCTGAACACAAGTCCAACATTACTACATCTACCCTGAACACACGCCCAACATTACTACATCTACCCTGAACACACGCCCAACATTACTACATCTATCCTGAACACAAGTCCAACATTACTACATCTACCCTGAACACAAGTCCAACATTACTACATCTACCCTGAACACACGCCCAACATTACTACATCTACCCTGAACACACGCCCAACATTACTACATCTACCCTGAACACACGCCCAACATTACTACATCTACCCTGAACACAAGTCCAACATTACTACATCTACCCTGGACACAAGTCCAACATTACTACATCTACCCTGAACACACGCCCAACATTACTACATCTACCCTGAACACACGCCCAACATTACTACATCTACCCTGAACACACGCCCAACATTACTACATCTACCCTGAACACAAGTCCAACATTACTACATCTACCCTGAACACACGCCCAACATTACTACATCTACCCTGAACACACGCCCAACATTACTACATCTACCCTGAACACACGCCCAACATTACTACATCTACCCTGAACACAAGTCCAACATTACTACATCTACCCTGAACACACGCCCAACATTACTACATCTACCCTGAACACACGCCCAACATTACTACATCTACCCTGAACACACGCCCAACATTACTACATCTACCCTGAACACAAGTCCAACATTACTACATCTACCCTGAACACACGCCCAACATTACTACATCTATCCTGAACACACGCCCAACATTACTACATCTATCCTGAACACACGCCAAACATTACTACATCTACCCTGAACACACGCCAAACATTACTACATCTATCCCGACACACGTCTCATATTACTACATCTACCCTGAACACACGCCCAACATTACTATATCTATCCTGAACACACGCCCAACATTACTACATCTATCCCGACACACGTCTCACATTACTACATCTACCCTGAACACACGCCCAACACACGTAGAACATTTCTTTATCTACCCTTCACAATTCCTCGCCCCACCCCTTGGGGTCAGATCGATCAGCCCCCGGCTTCACACTTCACCGCCCAGCGTTCACTTGACGATCAGTAAGTCAGTGAGTGCTGGGTCGCCTCAGATCAGCGACACATCGATTACACCAGAACACACTGTCGGGTGCAGGGGGAGATAGGACACTATGCGTGACAATAGATAGACACTGTCTCCGACTGTGATAGTGTGTCATATTGGATACTGTGTGGGATACTCTGTACTCGGGCTAGCCACTGGGACACGAGCAAAAGTAAGTTGAATCGTATTTAGAAGGACCTGGGGGCCGACTGATTGATATTCTGTGCGGGGGAAGGGGTTTAAATGGGTTTAAATGGGTTTAAATGGGATTTTAGTAAACACCTTGTTTTAGATGTTTTTTCAAGCACATTATGGGACAGAATGGTCATATGGTCGGATGCTTACGCATAGATCAAAGCCGAGTTTCACAAATCTCTCTATTTTATAAATAGGTTTAAGAACAACCCTATTTTAAAGAATCGCCTTGTATTATATGATTGTTTGATTTCGAATTGAAATAGAAACCCATTTCCTATTTAATAGACTGTTATATCTAGTAATCATTTTAATTTGGAATGGCCTTATGTATATTTTATTATTAAAAATAATTATTTTCTGTCAATATATTTTTACATAATGTAGTCATGATCCGAGCAAATATTTGGTAATTACAAATAAAACAGAGGTCTTTCAATCGGTCCATATACTTCACCAACACTGTACACAAGATCCATATACTTCACCAACCCTGTACACAAGAGCCATATACTTCACCAACCCTGTACACAAGATCCATATACTTCACCAACCCTGTACACAAGATCCATGTACTTCACTAACCCTGTACACAAGAGCTATATACTTCACCAACCCTGTACACAAGATCCATATACTTCACCAACCCTGTACACAAGATCAATGTACTTCACCAACCCTGTACACGAGATCCATATACTTCATCAACCCTGTACACAAGATCCATGTACTTCACTAACCCTTCACACAAGATCCATATACTTCACCAACCCTGTACACAAGATCCATATACTTCACCAACCCTGTACACAAGATCCATATACTTCACCAACCCTGTACACAAGAGCCATATACTTCACCAACCCTGTACACAAGATCCATATACTTCACCAACACTGTACACAAGATCCATATACTTCACCAACCCTGTACACAAGAGCCATATACTTCACCAACCCTGTTCACAAGATCCATGTACTTCACTAACCCTGTACACAAGATCCATATACTTCACCAACCCTGTTCACAAGATCCATATACTTCACCAACCCTGCACACAAGATCCATATACTTCACCAACCCTTCACACAAGATCCATATACTTCACCAACCCTGTACACAAGATCCATATACTTCACCAACACTGTACACAAGATCCATATACTTCACCAACCCTGTTCACAAGATCCATATACTTCACCAACCAGCCACACAAGATCCATATACTTCACCAACCCTGTACACAAGAGCCATATACTTCACCAACCAGCCACACAAGATCCATATACTTCACCAACCCTGTACACAAGATCCATATACTTCACCAACACTGTACACAAGATCCATATACTTCACCAACCCTGTTCACAAGATCCATATACTTCACCAACCAGCCACACAAGATCCATATACTTCACCAACCCTGTACACAAGAGCCATATACTTCACCAACCAGCCACACAAGATCCATATACTTCACCAACCATGTACACAAGAACCATATACTTCACCAACCAGCCACACAAGATCCATATATGGAGTATATATACTTCCCACAATCCTGTGCACGTGATCCATATATGGAGTCTATATACTTCCCCCAATCCTGTGCAAAAGCTATATATATGGAGTATATATACTTCCCACAATCCTGTGCACAAGATCCATATGCTACACCTACTGTGGATATAAGATCCATATACTTTCCTCTGTAGTGAGTGAGTGAGTTGGGTTTAACGCCGCTTTTAACAGTATTCCAGTTATATCACGGC
Organism: Haliotis rufescens; assembly: GCF_023055435.1. Lineage (NCBI taxonomy): Eukaryota > Metazoa > Mollusca > Gastropoda > Lepetellida > Haliotidae > Haliotis > Haliotis rufescens. Next base: position 2,552,919 of record NW_025964212.1, on the reverse strand, counting down.
GTGCCAGCTACGGAGGAAAACTTGCAAGTCTCAGACGTTAACCGCTTCGGTGAAACCCACGAGCACGTTGCTGACAAACCTAGAAACATAATCGGGGCGAACCTGGATTCGAACCAACAATCATAGGTTTCTGGCGTGCCCAAGGGACGCAACTCTGCACAGCGAATCGCGGCGCCTTAGACGACTGGGCCACCCGTGCCCACCCCCCCCCCCCCCCCCCCCCCCCCCTTCCTCTATTAGATCCCTGTGTCACTATATATCACACACTTACTCTAAGCCACAGGTGTTACCAAGCTACTCCTATGCGGCTGCCCATATAAGGACTATTTGGTATACGTCATGGAGGGTCATCCACATTCGTCATCGTTATCTCCTGTATACTAGTATATACTCCTCAACAAAGGTTAAGGTACAACCAATTCTTTCATATTACTATAGTTAATCTGTCATGTCATGTAGTTGTATGACAAATCCTATATCCTACCACCTCACTTCATTTCTCCATGGGGGCCCGGGTGGCCTAGTCGTCTAAGGCGCCGCGATTCGCTGTGCAGAGTTGCGTCCCTTGGGCACGCCAGAAACCTATGATTGGTGGTTCGAATCCCGGTTCGCCCCGATTATGTTTCTAGGTTTGTCAGCAGCATACCCGTGCTCGTGTGTTTCACCGAAGTGGTAAACGTCTGGGACCTGCATCACTTCGGGCTTTCCTCCCACATAAAGCTGACACGCCGTAATATTACTGGAATACCGTTAAAAGCGGCGTTAAACCCAACTCACTCACTCATTTCTCCCTCTTGACGTGTAATACCCAGCAGATAATACACTAACCAGACACTGACTGTAGAAGCCTGTATGCATGTTGCTAGTGTTGCCATGTCCCCAGCGTGTTGGCGTTGAATGAGACAGCTGGGTTCTCCTTGTACAAGCTGCCTGTTATAGATCTATATACAAACACTAAGTCAACACAAGATACCAGCCCTCCGCACCCAGTACCACATACACCAGCCCCCGCCGTCATTGTTGCCAGCACGCGCTTCACACGACAAGTGTTCAATTAGACACTTCTGATGTTTAAAGAATCGTTACGACTGCTTATCCGAGTGAACATCTCCCGCGCCATTACAGCCCAAATGGCGCTCACACACGACAGACAGAGCGACGAGTTGCAGGTAAACACACGATTTGTTAAAAGTGGTCGCATGTACCCTTGTTACTAGGTAATTACAGAGAGCACATCTCACTGACACAGCCAAGAGGACAAGGTAGGCTATGCTTCAATTCCTTTTGATTCTCAATGGAAAGGTTTTTACAAAATCACTAACAAATACATCAATAAGTTACTCTTTCTTAATGTGTATATTTTGGAATATATATATTTATATATATATATATAAATATGTTCTTTTGGCTCGTGTATTTCGTTCAGGTTCTCTTCCAACAGCGCAAAGACTATGGTAACTCGATATTCGTAGCGTTAAGATCGCTTTTGGGGACAGAACCGGCTCTGAAATGAAGCTGGGCCAGTGGGATGGCTGTAGTGGACAGATGGCACCGGGGACACTGTGTGGCCATGTAGTTTGGTCTGTGATGTACAAAGCGTCTTCATTCAACCACACATTTTTCAATATTTTAATAACAGAAGTCTCAGACTCAAGACATTATTTACCACAAATTGATTTAACTTTCGATGCCTGAACATTGCATAGATAATGGGTTTATCTTTATATCGTAATTTATGTGATATAATATAAGTCTAATCATAGATAGTCAGGTCTACATACATGTGTCACCTGTGTGATAAGTAAAGGGGGCGGGGGTAGCCGAAGGGTTAACGCATTGCTCGTCACGCCGAAGACCCGGGTTCGATTCCCCACATGAGTACAAAGTGTGAAGTCCATTTCTCATATTTCTGGAATATTGCTAAAACGGAGTAAAGCTATACTCACTCACTCACTGATTAATAAGGATTACTACTGATGACTAGTAAATCCCATAGTAGATCGTAACATATATTACTGTCTACGGTAGATGAATAGCGTCGTCTATTGCACACGGGTTTAGTGTCTATGATCAGTAAAATATGCTAAATGGTAAGGTCTACAGTAGAATAATGTTCAGGTTTACTGCACCTGAATAAAAAGGAATAACGGTGATGAATGGTAAGATCTAAATAGTAATAAATAATAGTAATCAAGGCCGTATGAAGATCAATAGAAGGGAGAATCAGGCCTTGTGGATATCAATAGATGGGGGAATCAGGTCTTGTGGATATCAATAGATGGGGGAATCAGGTCTTGTGGATATCAATAGATGGGGGAATCAGGCCTTGTGGATATCAATAGATGGGAGAATCAGGCCTATTGGATATCAATAAATGGGGGAATCAGGTCTTGTGGATATCAATAGTAGGGAGAATCAGGTCTTGTGGATATCAATAGATGGGGGAATCAGGTCTTGTATAGATCAATAGATGGGGGAATCAGGTCTTGTGGATATCAATAGATGGGGGAATCAGCCTTTGTGGATATCAATAGATGGGGGAATCAGGTCTTGTGGATATCAATAGATGGGGGAATCAGGTCTTGTGGATATCAATAGATGGGAGAATCAGGCCTTGTATAGATCAATAGATGGGGGAATCAGGTCTTGTGGATATCAATAGATGGGGGAATCAGGTCTTGTGGATATCAATAGATGGGAGAATCAGGCCTTGTATAGATCAATAGATGGGAGAATCAGGCCTTGTATAGATCAATAGATGGGGGAATCAGGTCTTGTGGATATCAGTAGATGGGAGAATCAGGCCTTCTGTATATCAGTAGTAGGGAGAATCAGGCCTTGTATAGATAAATAGTGTGGAGAAGGGAGAATCAGGCCTTCTGTAGATCAATAGTAGGGAGGATCAATCCTTCTGTGTATCAATAGTAGGGAGAATCAGGCCTTCTGTATATTGATAGTAGGGAGAATCAGGCCTTCTGTAGATCAATATTTGAGAGGAGGATGCCTTCTGTATATTGATAGTAGGGAGAATCAGGCCTTCTGTAGATCAGTAGTAGGGAGGATCAATCCTTCTGTGTATCAATAGTAGGGAGAATCAGGCCTTCTGTATATTGATAGTAGGGAGAATCAGGCCTTCTGTAGATCAATAGTTGAGAGAAGGATGCCTTCTGTATATTGATAGTAGGGAGAATCAGGCCTTCTGTGTATCAATAGTAGGGAGAATCAGGCCTTCTGTAGATCAATAGTTGAGAGAAGGATGCCTTCTGTATATTGATAGTAGGGAGAATCAGGCCTTCTGTAGATCAATAGTATGGAGAAGGATGCCTTCTGTAGATCAATAGTAGGGAGGATCAGGCCTTCTGTAGATCGATTGTATGGAGAAGGATGCCTTCTGTATATTGATAGTAGGGAGAATCAGGTCTTCTGTAGATCAGTAGTGTGGAGAAGGAGGCCTTATGTAGATCAGTAGTGAAGAGAATCAACCCTTCTGTAGATCAATAGTAGGTAGAATCAGGCCTTCTGTAAATCAATAGTTGGGACAATCACGCTCCAGGATAAGCTCCAAGGCATCAACGTCCAGTATAATCTCGACGCTGCGGCATGTACAGAGTGTGAAGCTGAGCCATTGTCTCTGCAATCATAAGGTTTATAAGCATAATAATGTCTTTATTCTCCGACAAATATATTGCTGCATTACCTATCTGATCAAACTTGGAGCTCAAATGGCTAGCGCCTAATCCCCATTAGAGACAACTGAGATATTGATGTGGTCACACCGATTATTAAGTATTGATAGGTCTTGGCTAGCTGACCACCAAGGAAGATACACTATCGATCACTGCTTGCCTTAGAGTAAACGTGCACGTTGTAGGCCGTTCAAAGTGCTGAGTAAGCAGAAACATCCGCCCACTCGTTTTCGCCGATGTCGTCCTGTTCACAATGGTCTTCATCTGGATCATCTGATCACATGGAGGTGTTTGGTGTTGAAGCGGAACAACGTTGACACTGTAAAGTAGTTACAGTTGTAGATGGGAAATGGGGTGTCTACGTTTCCTGATGAAGCAGCGTTAAACCGCCTCGGATCTGTGGCCTGGAACAACAGTTCAATACTCAGGACAATGCTGGCATCCCCACAGACTGTGTACCAACACTTTGACCTGCCCCTCCACTGTGTGGGATGTCCTCGCTCTACTCGCAGTATCGATCTAGCCCCACCCAACCGTGACCAAGGTTGGCAAGGACAACGGTGTTGTATACCCATCTACGGCGGATGTTATTTGCCGTACAGGTGGATGGTGTCGGGGTCGGGGAAGAGGCAGACACAAATGTCCAGGATCCTGAGTGGGTAAGATCCACACCTTCAGCCCTCCACCTCAACCACCGCTCCCCCTAACGTAGATGTATAGTAAGGTCTTCAGATCATCAACAGAACGGTCTAACGTAGATGTATAGTAAGGTCTTCAGATCGTGAAGAGAACGGTCTAACGTAGATGTATAGTAAGGTCTTCAGATCATCAACAGAACGGTCTAACGTTTATGTAAAGTAAGGTTTTCAGATCGTGAAGAGAACGGTCTAACGTAGATGTAAAGTAAGGTCTTCAGGTCATCAACAAAACAGTCTAGCCTAGATGTATAGTAAGGTCTTCAGATCATGGAGAGAACGGTCTAACGTAGATGTAAGAAAGGTCTTCAGATCGTGAACAGAACGATCAGTCGCAGATACTGTAAATCCTAAAATTAACGCGAGCGCGAATTAAATGCGAAAAATGCGAGTGGTCTTTGAACAGAACGGTCCGCCGTAGATGTAAAGAACTGTACATAGAAGCGCCCACAGATCCCCCAAATAAGTATAACACCCAACTAGAAGGTTTTTTTCAGCTGTACACCTTAATCTCGATTCTGTTATCGTGTCGACAGATACACTTTTTGTCAAGTCAACATTATTTCACATTAACCAGCTGTAGAAGCAGCGTTTTATGTCAATGCCGTGCAGTGCATGCTGATCTGGGTGATAACGCGGCTACTTCACAGTGCAGGGGCGACTTAGGGGATCGCTAACCTATACTTTGTCAATCCTTGTTCCAATACAGATAAAAACTGAGTTTCCCACTCGTTGATACGTCTCAGTATTTGACAATCCATAGCACTAAATATATGGCCGTGTATTACCCCGCTGTAGTGTTACCTCTGAATCTCCCGGCATTGGTGGGGGGGGGACAGGCCGCCGACTGGTGCTGCTCGTGGAACGTGGGGGAGGGGAGGGGAGGTGAGGGGAGAGGGGGGGGGGGGGGGGGGGGGGTGTATGGGGACTTGTTCTGAGCGAACCCGCTGTATATCCAAACTTCGGTGGGAAACAACACAAATACAGCTCAGTTAATTCCTGGTAATCCTCTGGGAATGATCCAGTCGTGATTGTTGCCCCAGGTGGAGGGATTTGTCTTGTAAGCGGCGAGACGAAGGGAGAGTGATTTATGGAGTAAGTGGCGAGATCCTGGGTAAATGCCGCCACTGTGACGAACCAGGCGAGGTGCTGTAGATAATATCAATATACAGAGATGTTGTTTGTTTGTTTGTTTGCTTGTGTGTGTGTGTGTGTGTGTGTGTGTGTGTGTGTGTGTGTGTGTGTGTGTGTGTGTGTGTGTGTTTGTTTTTTGTTTAACGCCGCACTCAATATTCCAGCGAAATGAAGACTGTCTGTCAATAATCGAGTCTGGACAATCCAGTGATTGATGTCATGAGCATCGATCCGCGCAACTGAGATATAATGACATGCATCTGCCAAGTCAGCAAGCCTGACCGCCCGATCCCGTTAGTCGCCTCTTACGACAAGCATGGGTAGGTGAAGACCTATTCTACCCCCGAATCTTCACGGGACATTCAGAGATGTAATCAGAATGTACCCGGTATTTGAATCAGTATATAATGTTGTACACTATACTGTTAGTGTACCATGATGTACATTTAATGAACCAATACACAACCCGACAACCCCACAACCCCCCCACCCGCCACACTCCAGCCCCCATTCTAGTGTCTGTCCTTCAGTGTATAAGTGTGAGTGAGTGAGTGAGTGAGCGAGTATGGTTTTACGCCGCTTTTAGCAATATTCCAGCAATATCACGGCGGGGGACACCAGAAATGGGCTTCACACATTGTACCCATGTCGGGAATCGAACCCGGGTCTTCGGCGTGACGAGCGAACGCTTTAACCACTAGGCTACCCGACCGCCCCTGTATAAGTGTGTGCCTGTCACTATACCAGCATGTACCGGTGTTTATGTACCCGTTAGTTACAGTATGTACCCTTTAATGTATTTGTTTGTGCCCTTAGAAAACCAGTATGTACCCGTTAGTCTACCAGTGTTAACAAAAATGTACAAAATGTACCCGTCAAGGGATATGTATGTACCACATAGCCTGCCAGTGAGTACCCGTTCATGTACCAGTATATTCCCGTTGTATACCAGTACGACTAACAATTGCTAGGATAACATTGAAACCTGTTCACACACTCACACATTCACCCAGTACTTCACTCACTCGCTCTATTGCTCACTTCACTCACTCGTTGATTTATTTCCTGCCGTCTTTCAACTCAACAGTTTCCCGGCCCCAGCAGTCCATTCCCACACATGTTGGCAGCGGTACTCTATGGAATACTGTAAGGGACATTCTCGCGATCTCGCCAAAATCTCGTGTTCTCGCGATCTCGCCAAAATCTCGTGTTCTCGCGATCTCGCCAAAATCTCGTGTTCTCGCGATCTCGCATTCACGCACTTTTGGCATATTTAGCTCGTTTCCAAAGGTCGAGATAGCGAGAATGGGAGATCGCGAGAATGTCCAATAGTATTCTATAGTACTCCCCTCTGCTATAGTGTTCTATAAACCCTGAACTCCTTTCGGGAGAGGCAATGAAGGCCTTCATCGATTATCCCGAGTTCTTTAAGAGTGTTTTATATAATCTCAAGGCAGGCTGCCAGTCAGGTTGGACAGATCTTATATGTCACAGTGTGTTTTTCGTCGTCTTCACAGATACTTGACATTCACGATTGTACCGACAGGAATACATTGGTAAATGTTTTACTGAGGTACCTCGCTACCTGTTATATCAACTCATGTATGCAATGTATGTGTATATTACTTCAAACGTTCAATTTCTTATGTTATATATAATAAATAATTGTTATTTTACCAGTATGTACACGTCATTGTACCAGTATGTACACGTCATTGTACCAGTATGTACACGTCATTGTACCAGTATGTACGCGTCATTGTACCAGTATGTACATGTCATTGTATCAGTATGTACACGTCATTGTACCAGTATGTACGCGTCATTGTACTAGTATATACACGTCATTGTACAAGTATGTACGCGTCATTGTACCAGTACGTACACGTCATTGTACCAGTATGTACGTGTCATTGTACCAGTATATACACGTCATTGTACAAGAATGTACGCGTCATCGTACCAGTATATACATGTCATTGTACAAGTATGTACGTGTCATTGTGACAGTATGTACACGTCATTGTACCTGTATGTACGTGTCATTGTACGCGTCATTGTACCAGTATATACACGTCATTGTACAAGTATGTACGCGTCATTGTACCAGTATATACATGTCATTGTACAAGTATGTACGCGTCATTGTGACAGTATGTACACGTCATTGGGACAGTACGTACACGTCATTGTACCAGTATGTACACGTCATTGTACCAGTATGTACACGTCATTGTACCAGTATGTACACGTCATTGTACCAGTATGTACACGTTATTGTGCCAGTATGTCCGCGTCATTGTACCAGTATGTACGCGTCATTGTGACAGTATGTACACGTCATTGTACCAGTATGTACACGTCATTGTACCAGTATGTACGCGTCATTGTACCAGTATGTACACGTCATTGTACCAGTATGTACACGTCATTGTACCAGTATGTACGCGTCATTGTACCAGTATGTACGCGTCATTGTACAAGTATGTACACGTCATTGTACCAGTATGTACACGTCATTGTACCAGTATGTACACGTCATTGTACAAGTATGTACACGTCATTGTACCAGTATGTACACGTCATTGTACAAGTATGTACACGTCATTGTACCAGTATGTACATGTCATTGTACCAGTATGTACGCGTCATTGTACCAGTATGTACGCGTCATTGTACCAGTATGTACACGTCATTGTACCAGTATGTACATGTCATTGTACCAGTATGTACACGTCATTGTACCAGTATGTACACGTCATTGTACGCGCCATTGTATCAGTATGTACGCGTCATTGTACCAGTATGTACGCGTCATTGTACCAGTATGTACGCGTCATTGGGACAGTACGTACACGTCATTGTACAAGTATGTACACGTCATTGTACCAGTATGTACGCGTCATTGTACCAATATGTACACGTCATTGTACCAGTATGTACACGTCATTGTACCAGTATGTACGCGTCATTGTACCAGTATGTACATGTCATTGTACCAGTATGTACACGTCATTGTACCAGTATGTACACGTCATTGTACCAGTATGTACGAGTCATTGTACCAATATGTACACGTCATTGTACCAGTATGTACACGTCATTGTACCAGTATTAACGCGTCATTGTACCAGTATGTACATGTCATTGTATCAGTATGTACGTGTCATTGTACCAGTATGTACACGTCATTGTACCAGTATGTACGCGTCATTGTACCAGTATGTACACGTCATTGTACCAGTATGTACACGTCATTGTACCAGAATATACACGTCATTGTACCAGTATGTACGCGTCATTGTACCAGTATGTACACGTCATTGTACCAGTATGTACATGTCATTGTACCAGTATGTACACGTCATTGTACCAGTACGTACACGTCATTGTACGCGCCATTGTATCAGTATGTACGCGTCATTGTACCAGTATGTACGCGTCATTGTACCAGTATGTACGCGTCATTGGGACAGTACGTACACGTCATTGTACCAGTATGTACACGTCATTGTACCAGTATGTACATGTCATTGTACCAGTATGTACATGTCATTGTATCAGTATGTACGTGTCATTGTACAAGTAGCCACACACACACACGCGCGTGCATGCACGTCGCTATATAAGTGCAATAATCTTGAAGGCGACGTTAAACCCCATCTCACCTCACCCCTACTCACCTCACCTCACCTCACCTCACCTCACCTCACCCCACCCCACCCCCACAACCTCACCACACCTCAACTCAACTCAACTCACCCCACCTGACCTGACCTCACCTCACCTCACCTCACCTCACCTCACCTCACCTCACGCGTCAGTCCACCAGCATGTACCCAACTGTCGTAGCCGACTATCGACTAACGTGGCATTGGTATGGTGCTGATAAGGCAGTGATCAAATAAGGGCGAATCTTCGATTCGAACCCACCATTATAAGAGCGTGGCGCATCTAAGGGACGCAACTCCGCACAGCGAATGGTGCCACTCAAAGTACAGGGCCACATGCTGGGGTTTCCGATTGAACATGTTGCATACAGGTGTATGGATGTCTCTACCCAATTGTTGCAGGTGTGATGGCAGAGACGGCGTACTCCCTCCCCTCTACCCTGGGGATAGAACGACATGACCCACGCATGAGACGGGCACCTGCCTACAGCTTTGGATCCAGATATCTCCGTGAGTATTTCAGCTGTACACCCAGAGCCTCCTTCGTACCATCAGGCGGTAAAGCTTGGCTTGGTTCGTGATGGTGGTGAGGAATGTGGATTGTGCTTTTCGGTTTCAATTGTAGTGGTGGTGTTTGGTGGTACAGGATTGTGCTGGGTGTGCTTTGCGGGGTAAATTGTAGTGGTGGTGTTTGGTGGTACAGGATATTTGCTGGTGGTGCTTTGCGGTGTAAATTGTGGTGGTGGTGTTTGGTGGTACAGGATATTTGCTGGTGGTGCTTTGCGGTGTAAATTGTGGTGGTGGTGTTTGGTGGTACAGGATATTTGCTGGTGGTGCTTTGCGGTGTAAATTGTGGTGGTGGTGTTTGGTGGTACAGGATATTTGCTGGTGGTGCTTTGCGGTGTAAATTGTAGTGGTGGTGTTTGGTGGTACAGGATATTTGCTGGTGGTACTTTACGGTTTCAATTGTGGTGTTGGTGTTTGGTGGTACAGGATATTTGCTGGTGGTGCTTTGCGGTTTCAATTGTGGTGTTGGTGTTTGGTGGTACAGGATATTTGCTGGTGGTGCTTTACGGTTTCAATTGTGGTGTTGGTGTTTGGTGGTACAGGATATTTGCTGGTGGTACTTTACGGTTTCAATTGTGGTGTTGGTGTTTGGTGGTACAGGATATTTGCTGGTGGTACTTTACGGTTTCAATTGTGGTGTTGGTGTTTGGTGGTACAGGATATTTGCTGGTGGTGCTTTGCGGTGTAAATTGTGGTGGTGAGTAATGTGGATTGTGCTGGTGGTGCTTTGCAGTGTAAATTGTGGTGGTGGTGTTTGGTGGTACGGGATTGTGCTGGTGGTGCTTTGCGGTGTAAATTGTGGTGGTTGTGTTTGGATTTTAGTGGTACGGGATTGTGGTGGTGATGCGTTTGGATTTTAATGGTGGTGCGCGGTTTAAATTGTGGTGGCGGAGTGCGATTTTTATTGTGGCGGTGGTACGCCGTTTTGATTTTGATGAACATAGCGGCGGCTGTGTGTTTGGATTAAATTTGTTGTTAAACGCCGCACTCAGCACAATTCCGGCTTTATGACGGCGTTCTGTAAATAATCAAGTCAGGACCAGACAATCCAATGACTGACATCATGAGCATCGATCCACGCGATACGATGACAAGCTTCAATCAAGTCATCCGATGCCGTTAGTCGCCTCGTACGACAAACATGGGTTGCTGAAGACCTATTCTACCCTGGATCTTCACGGGTCTTGATTGAGGTAGCGTTGATATTGAATTATGGCTGTGGTGAGATTCAAATATAGCTGTAGCTGTCGGATTAGCGCGAGATATGAGGAAGATGACGATCTGTAGCTTCGGCTGCGAAAACAGAAGTGTTCCGGCGTTGCCAATGTGAGAGGCTGAATGCAGGGTGCTGATGACAGAAATTCTGCAGATGCGCCAGTAAAATCCAACCAGATAGCTGATATTAATTAAACGTAAACGTTACGATAAATATGAATCGCCAACGTCAGGGAATAACCAGTTTCGGTTATCTGCTGATACAGATTCCATTGGCCGTATAGGAAAATATTGCTAAATAGGTCACTGAAAATCAGTGACGACACCAGGTGTTCGCAATAGGGATAGCAAAGCCATAGATAATATAGAACCATAACGACGTGGTTGTTGATGAAAGTTGTGTGTAACTGCAACTTTGATCACCAAGTATCATATCTCTACGACGCTGATGTCTGTCCCCAGAGTTCAAGGACGACAGCCCTGGTCCGGCGTACAATGTCGACAGCAGGGTGACGAAGTATGGCCGGGAGAGGGAGAAGGGCGTCACCATGGCCGGGAGACCCAGTCCTAGTGAGTACGCCTCTACATCTCTCTATAGACGGAACCTGGCCTTCATAACTGTATCGACAGCTTTGTTGTTTCCAAGACAACCACCAAGCCCTTCCAATAATTTATTCGTATAACTTTTACTGAGAACTATAAACATCCTCTAATGCATTTGTTAACCTGGGAGGTGAAAAGATATTGGGTTTAACGTCGCGTCCAAGATTATTGCACGTATATAGCGACGTGCATGCATGCGCGTGTGTGTGTGGCTGCTTGTTCTAGTCCGGAATGATACCGATTTATTGTGCTAGCACACTGAGATACCATGCCGCAGTTTAACATGAATACCCCACTCAGACACAGTATACTGACTCCGAGCCGACCAGTTCTTGTTTTAGCCCCTTTATGTCGAGCACCAGACAGGGTAACAACAAGTACCAACTTTTAACGTCTTTAGGTATGACCCGGCCGGGGATCGAACCCCGGACCTTCCACTCTCCGGCGGACGCCCTCCCACTAAACCATGGAAGCGGTCATGTTAACATGTAATTGTTAAAGGATAAAATTGAAATTCCAATTCTCTTCCTTGCAATATGATATAATAATATAATATGCGATAAATATTATATGGAAATAGTTTAACGTCTTACAACAACGAAATATTTCCCTCTAGGACCAGTTGCGAACATATCTCCGGGACCGATCTACCGAACAGATAGTCTGGGCTCCCCGCGCAACAAGCGCGCCCCCTGCTACAGCTTTGGTCGGCGCTCCTTCCCCAACTTTGACGGGGCCAACCCCGGCCCCACGACATACAACATCCCATCCACCCTCGGCTCGGACGTCACCAGGTACCGAGGGAGTCGGGCAGTAGCACTCAGGGGTAGGGACCAGTTTGGATTCTCATACGACTGGTCTAAGACCCCCGGGCCAGCTGCGTATGGAGCCCCAACCCCCATGACAAAACGCGCACCTGTTGTTACCATGAAGGGTCGGAACTACCTTCCCAGCTACAAGCAACAAAACCCGGGCCCTGGGGCCTATGACACTGATAAGTTGTTCTATGGCAAACAGGCCAGTCCACGGTTCACCATAGGCATAAAACATTCCGATAAGGCGTTGCCGTATTACACACTAGCGGATGTCGGTGAGTGATATGTGTGTAACGACTCTCAATACACAGAAGTATTTCGACATGCACTGATCGGCGTTGGCCACCTGTTGAACAGTATTGACATTGGACACTCTTATCTCAGCACTGCAGCTTCCACTTCACTGTAACGTACTTACATCAGCGCCTACACCACCGCAACAACAGCAAGACCGCCTACATCACCGACAACGATAGCAACAGCACAGCATCAACAGCTACAACATCTACATCACAGCAACAACACCTACAACCCCGATATCAACAGCAACAACACCTACAACCCCGATATCAACAGCAACAACATTTACATCATCATCATCAACAGCAACATCACCTACATCACCGCCCACAGCAGCAACACCTTCATCTCCGGCATCAAATGCAACACACACACACACACACACACACACACACACACACACACACACACACACACGCACGCACGCACGCACGCACGCACGCACGCACGCACGCACGCACGCACGCACGCACGCACACACACACACACACACACACACACACACACGTATATATATCACCGGCACCTACAACAAGAGTTACACAACCGGCATCAAAAGAAAAGATACCAACATCACCAACCTCTACTGCGACATCGCTATTTGGCTGAAATTAAGCCGATGCGACGTTAAATTTTAACACACTCATTCCACTGCGACAATAACTACAAATCCTCATCTACATGAAAAGGACTAACATAGCCGACAGTAACAGTTTACATCATCGTCATCTACAGCAACAGCTCTAACATCACCGACATAGAGAGCAACATGACTTACGTTCCCTGTATCAACAGCAGCTTTGCAGCAACAGGGAAGCTGCAGACTCTCTGCGGTCATCTTCCCGAGTCAAGGGAGTTTACGGACTGTAAAGGTCCGGTTTCCACCCTTGCCGAACTAGGCTGGAGTTTCGGGGCTCGATCGTAGCGGCGCCAGTGGCTATTACGACTTATGTCCCTTCTATGTCTCTCCTATCGACCAATCAGATTCCTCCTCTCATACCACTTGCATTTGCTTCAAATAAAATGTCGTCGCCAAGTGAAGACGATCTGATCGACAATCAAATTCTATATTGTAATAAAACGGGTCTTACTTTGCGAAGTATATCAAATCACGTGAGCTCCTTGATTAAAAACGTGAAATGGTTAGGAAAATATATGTTGACTCTGAGTTGACGGTATACATACTCTGCAAATCCAACAATCGACCTAAATCTGCGCCAACCGGATGTAGATTATGTTACGCTATTTTGATTGGACTATGCATAGACTCGTTGGCCCAGCCAAAATATGACTTATTCCAGCCTAGGTCGGCAAGGGTAGAAGCTGGACTTTTTATAGTCAGTTAACTACCTTGCCTCGGGAAGATGGTCTGCGGTATCAACGTTCTAAAAGTCTACGATTCAATGCTCATCAACATCTTAAAAGATGTGTATATATTGATAAGTTGATATCGGCTGAAAGACCCACTACCCGGATGCACGTACACCCACTGACATGTCCATCAGTATTCTTCAACGTCTTTTCGTTTGCGTATCTGTTTTAATGTGGATGTTGCCATAGTTACATACATCACTTGTACCGTTAAGTTCAGCTATTCTGAACAATTGCAGTGTAAAAGTCAGTAACATGTTGACGGTTTGAAGTAGGACATATGCCACCACGAGTGCCTATCAATCTACTAATCCATCTATTGGTCCAGAACCACATATGTCTACTAATCCATCTATTGGTCCAGAACCACATATGTCTACCCATCCATCTATTGGTCCAGAACCACATATGTCTACTAATCCATCTATTGGTCCAGAACCACATATGTCTACTAATCCATCTATTGGTCCAGAACCACATATGTCTACTAATCCATCTATTGGTCCAGAACCACATATGTCTACTAATCCATCTATTGGTCCAGAACCACATATGTCTACTAATCCATCTGTTGGCCCAGACCCACATATGTCTACTAATCCATCTATTGGTCCAGATCCACACATGTCTACTAATCCATCTATTGGTCTACTGACCAAGAGACCCATCGATCCAGTGATTCTCATCTACTGACCAAGAGACCCATCGATCTAGTGGTTAACCTCTACTGACCAAAAGCCCCGTCTATCTAGTGGTTTTCTTCTACTGACCAAAAGCTCCGTCTATCTAGTGGTTTTCCTCTACTGACCAAAAGCCCCGACTATCTAGTGGTTCTCCTCTAGTGACCAAAAGCCCCGTCTATCTAGTGGTTCACCTCTACTGTCTAAGAGCCCCATCGATCTAGTGGTTCTCCTCTAGTGACCAAAAGCCCCGTCTATCTAGTCGTTCTCCTCTACAGACCATATGAAGATATCTCATACAGACTGACATATCCTAGAAGACTTGATATCTCATGTGTCGTACAGGACTGATATCTCATGTGTCACACAGGACTGATATCTCATATGTCACACAGGACTGATATCTCATATGTCGTACATGCCTGATATCTCATGTGTCATACAGGACTGATATCTCATATGTCGTACAGGACTGATATCTCATATGTCGTACAGGACTGATATCTCTTAGGTCATACAGGACTTTCTCACGTGCCTAACAGGACTGGTGTATCATATGCCGTACAGGACTGATATCTCATATGTCGTACAGGACTGATATCTCATATGTCATACAGGACTGATATCTCGCGTGTCATACAGGACTGATATCTCATGTGTCATACAGGACTGATATCTCGCGTGTCATACAGGACTGATATCTCGCGTGTCATACAGGACTGATATCTCATGTGTCATACAGGACTGATATCTCATGTGTCATACAGGACTGATATCTCATGTGACGTACAGGACTGATATCTCTTATGTCATACAGGACTGATATCTCATGTGTCATACAGGACTGATTTCTCATGTGTCGTACAGGACTGATATCTCATGTGTCGTACAGGACTGATATCTGCTGTATGACTGGTATCTCACCAGGAGTGATGTTTATTACAGTTCTGATATCTCCAAAGGGCTGATATCCCCTTTGTGTGAGTGCTGTGATGTCTATTTTCAGTATTATCGTCTTTCATGAGCTCGTCTGTCTCACTGTTCTGTGGAAAGATCTATTATGTTTTGCAATACTATGTTTGTTTCCTCGTAATCTCAATATTGTCTGTACAAAATTATATTTATATATTCTGAGCGTGTCTTTCAAATGTGTACGTGAAATTATTCAGTATTTATCTGTTCAATGTCAAAATCTGTGATAGTATTTATATACACATTTTTATCAAGTTACATTATGACTTTGTGATGAAATTAATTATTTCTGAAGGAAAGAACTCATGCGTTTGTTGTCATTTCACCGGAATAGAGCGTACTGTGTGTCTGTGTTTGCATGTGTGCGTGTGTGCGTGTGTGAATGTTTGCGTGTGTGCATGTGTGCGTGTGTGAATGTGTGAGTGTTTGCGTGTGTGAATGTGTGCATGTGTGTGTGCGCGCGTGTGAATGTGTGCGTGTGTGCATGTGTGAATGTTTGCGTGTGTGGTTGTGTGCATGTGTGTGTGTGCGCGCGTGTGAATGTGTGCGTGTGTGAATGTGTGAGTGTGTGCATGTGTGAATGTGTGTGTGTGTGCGCGCGCGTGTGAATGTGAGTGTGTGTGAATGTGTGTGTGTGCGCGCGTGTGAATGTGTGCATGTGCGCGCGTGTGAATGTGTGTGTGCGCGCTTGTGAATGTGTGCGTGTGTGCATGTGCGCGCGTGTGAATGTGTGCGTGTTTGCGTGTGTGCGTGTTTGCGTGTGTGCGTGTGTGCATGTTTGCGTGTGTGCGTGTGTGCATGTGTGCGTGTGTGCATGTGTGCGTGTGTGCGTGTTTGCGTGTGTGACCATGGAGCACGCAAAGACGCCAACATGTGGGTCTACTTAAACAAAAGACAACAACAATTTTATGTCAAGATTTGCTTTATTTTGTCAAAGTATTCTATAAAACGTAACAAACTTGACTTTAGGGGGGTTTCCCACACGATAACGGTTCGCAGTAATTATGTGCTTGCCAGTCGTCTGAGACATGGCGAATATCTATGGCACCGCAAATGTGTTGTGCATAGGTGCGTCCTTTCGGCGTGCCAGAAATCTATGATCGGAATTGGGAATCTCGATTCTCCTGATTATGTTTCTAAGCTTAACAGCACCACACCCGTGGCGAGTTTCACCAAAGAAGTAAACATTTCAGACATCTCCTACATCAAGCTGACACATCGTGATATAATTGATATATTGTTGAAAACGTGTTAAACCCGACTCCCTCAAATACTATTAAGTGCTACATCCCATAACGTCCCATTTCAGGAATAATGACTGACTAAAATATCAGTTCACAAAGTGGTCTTCAGCAACCCATGCTTGCCGTAAAAGGCGACTATGCTTGTCGTAAGAGGCGACTAACGGGATCGGGCGGTCAGACTCGCTGACTTGGTTCATGCATGTGATCGTATCCCAATTGCGTGGACCGATGCTCATGATGTCACTCACTGGATTTTCTGGTCCAGACTACGATCGCAGCTGTTGTAACATGTCAGCTCACGTGGTCCAGTCTACGATCGCAGCTGTTGTAACATTTTAGCTCACGTGGTCCAGTCTACGATTGCATATGTTGTAACATGTCAGCTCACGTGGTCCAGTCTACGATCGCATATGTTGTAACATGTCAGCCTACATATTTCACACATGGGGCCAATAAATCATCGCATGTGGTTCAAACTTTACTGCGGGTGTATATCATATTCAAGTTAACATTGTTCATACTTAAGCTTTATACAGTCAGCAGTTGAAACACATTAGCTGAAATTGTCCAATCTTGTAGTGCATATCACAAGTGCTTTCAACACATTATTCCACAAGGTCCATACATGCAGCTCATTGCAAGTGTTCTATATCAGCTCACGTGGCAAATGGTTTCCGCGCATACGACAAATGACGAATGTAAACCAATACTAGAAAACCTTAAAGTTTACATCTCGTAACCAGGGCCCCCTTGCACAAACCGATCTTAGCGCTGAGACTATCGTAAGCCTATGTTAAAGTATGGAGTTAAGATCATCTTACGCTAAGATCGCTTTGTGCAAGCGGGCCCAGGACCCAAATCATTTACTCCACATTTCAGTCAGCTAAATATTGAAATTTTTCATGGAGATTGTACTTGTGTATTCGTCCCTTCCTTACAATGAAGAACCCCACATTGTCTCCGTAAAGTTTTGAAAGAATGGTACTCATTGCTGATTGGTCAAATCGATGACACGTGCCGTAAGTCCTGACCTTCATCCTGCAGTCATACACGCTAGATGGCGCTGGTGTCTTATACAGGTACATGCACTTGGGGGAGAAGGCGCAGGCCAGCCAGGGGGACAGGATGGCGTGCTGGGTGTAGAAACTGTTGTGCCATAACAAGAACCCGCCCTCCAACTCCCGGAAGCGGGACATGAGGCATGACGTCACTCCAAAATAGTCGTACATCCGGGGATCTGTGTGAATGGCTGTGGAGATGGATGACGTGGAGACCATCATGCCACGCTCTCGTACTTCCTCGAGAACTGACGTGAGATTTGAAGTTGTGAACCTGACAGAAGAGTCGACCCAGATGACGAAGTCCGACACTGGGAGATGAGCCTGTAGGAGGAAGGGGGGTAGTTGTAGTAGTGCAGTCATGACATGTTGACCACAAACATGTATTAACATTGTTTTGTTTTGTTTATTTGTTTGTTTGTTGTTTAAAGCCGCACTCCCAGCCATATCTCAGCTATTTGACGTCGGTCTGTAAATAATCGTGTCTGGACCAGACAATCCAGTGATTGACATAATGAGCATCGATCCACGCAATAGGGATCAATGACATGCATCAACCAAGTCAGCGAGCCTGGCCACCCGATCCCGTAAGTCGCCTTTTACGGCAAGCATAGTCGCCTTTTACGGCAAGCATGGGTTGCTGAAGACCTATTCTACCCCGGATCTTCCCGAATGCATTGATTGGTGGTGGAAATACACAATAGCAACGCCAGATTATCCGACGAAACTGATTCCATTGGAGGTGAAAGGTAAAAGAGGTGTATCATGGGCGGATACATGAATATTAAGACATATTTTGCATTTTTGCTTCTCATGGATTTTAGAAAGTTATAAGTTATCTAGAATTAGGTGATTATTCTGACTCCATCTTCGCTAGACAATGGGCTCAAAACATACCACAACAAACAAATGTCACAATGGCTAATAACAAAGCAGGAGCTTGTAAGTAAATGTTAACATGTCACCTCACGTTCCTGAAAGATTTACTCGTGGAGGGATTTTTCAACCAAGCATACCCACACGTATTCAGTTCATGCTATCTTCCCGTAGCATTGTTCACCAACAGACATTTAATTTACTTCTTTCGACAAACACACGGGTATTGAGACGGAACAAGCTTCTTAGGATGATCACATCTACCTCTATGGTGAGTACACCAACCTGTATGGTGAATACACCAACCTGTATGGTGAATACACCAACCTCTATGGTGAGTACACCAACCTGTATGGTGAATACAACCAGCTGTATTGTTAATACACCCACCTGTATGGTGAATACACACACATGTATGGTGAATACACAAACCTCTAAGGTGAATACACCAACCTCTATGGTGAATACACCCACCTGTGTGGTGAATACACCCACCTCTGTGGTGAATACACAAACCTGTATGGTGAATACACCAACCTCAATGGTGAATACACACACCCCTATGGTGAATACACCAACCTGTATGGTGAATACACACACCTCTAAGGTGAATACACACACCCCTATGGTGAATACACCAAACTGTATATGGTGAATACACACACCTCTATGGTGAATACACCAACCTCTATGGTGAATACACTAACCTCTATGGTGAATACACACACCCCTATGGTGAATACACCAACCTGTATGGTGAATACACACACCTCTAAGGTGAATACACACACCCCTATGGTGAAAACACCAACCTGTATATGGTGAATACACACACCTCTATGGTGAATACACCAACCTCTATGGTGAATACACTAACCTCTATGGTGAATACACACCCCCCTATGGTGAATACACCAACCTGTATGGTGAATACACACACCTCTAAGGTGAATACACACACCCCTATGGTGAATACACCAAACTGTCTGGTGAATGCACACACCCCTATGGTGAATACACTAACCTCTATGTTGAATACACACACCCCTATGGTGAATACACCAAACTGTCTGGTGAATACACACACCTCTAAGGTGAATACACACACCCTATGGTGAATACACCAAACTGTCTGGTGAATACACACACCCCTATGGTGAAAACACCAACCTGTATATGGTGAATACACACACCTCTAAGGTGAATACACCAACCTGTATGGTGAATACACCCACCTGTATGGTGAATACACCCACCTCTGTGGTGAATACACACACCCCTATGGTGAATACACAAACCTGTATGGTGAATACACACACATCTAAGGTGAATACACACACCCCTATGGTGAATACACCAAACTGTCTGGTGAATGCACACACCCCTATGGTGAATACACTAACCTCTATGTTGAATACACACACCCCTATGGTGAATACACCAAACTGTCTGGTGAATACACACACCTCTAAGGTGAATACACACACCCTATGGTGAATACACCAAACTGTCTGGTGAATACACACACCCCTATGGTGAAAACACCAACCTGTATATGGTGAATACACACACCTCTAAGGTGAATACACCAACCTGTATGGTGAATACACCCACCTGTATGGTGAATACACCCACCTGTGTGGTGAATACACCCACCTCTATGGTGAATACACAAACCTGTATGGTGAATACACCAACCTCAATGGTGAATACACACACCCCTATGGTGAATACACCAACCTGTATGGTGAATACACACACCTCTAAGGTGAATACACACACCCCTATGGTGAATACACCAAACTGTATATGGTGAATACACACACCTCTAAGGTGAATACACACAGCCCTATGGTGAATACACCAAACTGTATAAGGTGAATACACTAACCTCTAAGGTGAATACACACACCCCTATGGTGAATACACCAACCTGTATATGGTGAATACACACACCTCTATGGTGAATACACAAACCTGTATGGTGAATACACTAACCTCTATGGTGAATACACCCCCCACTATGGTGAATACACCAACCTGTATGGTGAATACACACACCTCTAAGGTGAATACACACACCCCTATGGTGAATACACCAAACTGTCTGGTGAATACACACCCCCCTATGGTGAATACACCAACCTGTATGGTGAATACACACACCTCTAAGGTGAATACACACACCCCTATGGTGAATACACCAAACTGTCTGGTGAATGCACACACCCCTATGGTGAATACACTAACCTCTATGTTGAATACACACACCCCTATGGTGAATACACCAAACTGTCTGGTGAATACACACACCTCTAAGGTGAATACACACACCCCTATTGTGAATACACCAAACTGTCTGGTGAATGCACACACCCCTATGGTGAAAACATAAACCTGTATATGGTGAATACACACACCTCTAAGGTGAATACACCAACCTCTATGGTGAATACACACACCCCTATGGTGAATACACACCCCCCTATGGTGAATACACCAACCTGTATGGTGAATACACACACCTCTAAGGTGAATACACCAACCTCTATGGTGAATACACACACCCCTATGGTGAATAAACCAACCTCTACGGTGAATACACACACCTCTGTGTTGAATACACACAACCTCATCTTTATGATGACGACGCCTTCCATTGTGATGGTGACACCTAACGTATACCGACCACGCCTACCTGTATGATGGCTGACTTCCAGGCATATGACTTGAGGTTGGAGAAGACGGGAGGAAGCTGGGAGAAGGGGAAGCTCCTCAACTGGCACTGGGGGCAGTGGTTCTGGAACTGAGGCAAGAAGGGAGAAGTATGATGAGATGTCTGTATGTTTCCAAAGCAACAAGAAACTGCATATTTACATACCATGTGACTGCAATCGCCATGTCTAGCGTCTGGCGCCGTATGATCGGTGCACACGTTTCTGCAGTTCCATTCTTATACACCTTTGGGGTCACGGGTGGCCCAGACGTCTAAGGCGCCGCGATTCGCTGTGCAGAGTTGCGTCCCTTGGGCACGCCAGAAACCTATGATTGTGGCTTCGAATCCCGGTTCGCCCCGATTATGTTTCTAGGTTTGTTAGCACCATACCCGTGTTCGTGGGTTTCACCGAAGTGGTAAACGTCTGAGACCTGCATCACTTCGGGCTTTCCTCCCACATTAAGCTGACATGCCGCGATATAACTGGAATACTGTTAAAAGCGGCGTTAAACCCAACTCACTCACTCACTCACTTATTCACCATTACTGCAAGGCATATATACATGCAGTTCTTGGCTTAGCTATGGTGGTACTGATGCTGTGAAAACCATCACCTGACAGTGTTAGTAAAGACTTCTACTAGTCCTCAGACTGTGCTTCTTGTCTTCATAAAGCTTACAGTTCTGCGAAAAAGCAATCTCAAAGAGGACACCCCATTACAGGTCATACACGTGAAGATCCGTAAAAGGCGACTATGCTTGTCGTATGCGGCGACTAACGGGATCGGGTGGTCAGGCTCCCAAATGCATAGACCGATGCTCATGATGTCAATCTCTGGATTGTCTGGTCCAGACTCGATTATTTACAGACCGCCGTCATAAAGCTTGAATATTGCTGAGAGCGGCGTTAAACAGATAAACAAACATTACAGGTCACGTCAGAACGACATTGGTTGACCAGTGAAATGACTAACAAGACGTCGACACAGAAATCAGCAATCCCGAGCTTTAAAGTACGGCTTCCATTCAAGACAAGCTCTGACAAATATTTGGACAAAGTTCTCAATTTAAAATTTGAAAACTGTACAACAGAAAGTTCTGGAATGTCTTGTAGATGGCCAAGATCGTATGGCAATGCGTCCCACGGGCCATGGAAAGTATCTTCCGTTTCAAATGTTTATCCCATTGAAGCAAGAGATCGACGATGTCTACCTTTCGCACTCAGAGAATGACCAGTCTCGACTATCCGACGAAACAGAACCCCCTGTCTGTTAAAGGCCAACTATCTGTAAGAGAGGATTACTGAAAATCAGGGACGTCACCAGTTGTCCAAAACACTTTCGCGATCCCGTAAGCGACGCTGTGATTGGTGGGATGAAAGGTGGTTCTAACGTGACCTTTAATGGGAAGTCCTCAGATCTTTGTGTAAAGGTAGCGAGCACTGAGATCAGATTTTAATAAGATGGAGCTACAAAGTCTGCCTTCTAGGCCATAGAAATGCTACTGGCTACTTGAATACAGGCCCTACAAGTGGGTAGAATATCTTCCAGTCAAAGAGCTATCAGTATATCAGAACGGTCGGACAGCCTAGTGGTTAAAGCGTTCGCTCGTCACGACGAAGACCCGGGTTCGATTCCCGAGATGGGTTCAATGTGTGAAGCCCATTTGTGGTGTCCCCCTGCCGTGATATTGCTGTAATATTGCTAAAGGTGGCGTAAAACCAGACTCACTCACTATCAGTAAACTACAGTGTGTGAAGTGAGTGAGTGAAAGTTGCAGTCGGCAAGAGTCAAGCTGTATCACGGCGTCATGTACACATGGAACCTGGACCAGACAAACCAGTGATCGAGAGCATGTGCAACGATCCACGCAGTCGGGGTTCGACCACACGCAATCAGTAAAGTCACCGACCAAAACCACAGATCCATTTAAATCGACCCTAACAGGCAACCAACTAGTGACCAACACTACCCGGGAATCACCACGGCGTTAGTGTACATTAAGGTTCCTAGATAGCATTGAAACACAAGTTGGTGGGAGCGGCAGGGTAGTCTAATGGTTCAAACGTTCGCTCGTCATGCCGCAGTCCCGGGTTCGACTCCCCACAATGGTACAATGTGTGAAGCCTATAGTTTTGGTATCCACCGCTGTTATGATGCTGAAGTTTCGCTAATTTAAGCGGCGTTAAACCATACTCACTCACTCACCAACCCACTCACTAGTTTACGTAATGTTCACTATTCAACATACTAGACTAGACAAGACTAGATACCTGTGAAGATCCGGGTTAGAATTGTCTTCAGCAACCCATGCTTATCGTGAGAGTCGACAAACGGGATCTGGTAGTCAGGCTCGCTGACATGGTTGATGCATATCATCGTAATCCAATTGCATAGACCAATGTGCATGACGTTAGTCATTGTCATTGTCTGGTTCAGACTCGATTATTCGAGGGCGGTCGGCTAGCCTAGTGGTTAAAGCGTTCGCTCGTCACGCCGAAGACCTGGGTTCGATTCCCGACATGGGTACAACGTGTTAAGCCCATTTCTGGTGTCCCCGCCGTGATATTACTGGAATATTGCTTAAAGCGGCGTAAAACATGCGACGTTAAAGAGATGAGGTGAGGTGAAATTGGGTTTAACGTCGCCTCCAAGATTATTGCACTTATATAGCAACGTGCATGCACGTGTGTGTGTGTGTGTGTGTGTGTGTGTGGTTGCTTGTACTAGTCCGGACTGATGCCGATTTATAGTGCTAGCTCACTGAGATACCATGCCGCAGTTTAACATGAATACCCCACTCAGACACAGTATACTGACTCCGAGCCGACCGGTCCTTGTTTTTTAGCCCCTTAATGCCGAGCGCCAGACAGGGTAACAACAAGTACATCTTATAACGTCCTTTGGTATGACGCGGCCGGGGATCGAACCCCGGACCTTCCGCTCTCCGGGCGGACGCTCTACCACTAGACCACGGAGGCGGACTACGACGTTAAAGAACAAAATAAACATGACTTTAGCAGGATTGAAGAAATCACTCACGGAATGTCGCTGTTTGTCGTTGAGGCCAAGGTCATACACATAGAACCGGTAGTCCAGCTGACTGGGGAACACCTCCTCCACGAGGTTCTTGATGAGCGGCTGACCCTCGAGGTAGTGGTTGGCGGACACACCCGTTAGGAAGGTGACACTGGTCTTGTCCACTGATGGGTCAGTCATGTTACGCAGCACGCGCAGGTATTTGGCCGGAATCACGTGTTGGCGACGGAGCAGATCACGCAAATTTTCTTCCGGTGGGTGAAGGAAGCTGTCGGAGCACGTGTCATCTACACATGGTCGAACTGAAAACATTTATGAACAAACATATTTTATTAATTCGTGAATATTTGTACAGTGAAAGTATGACAATCTCTTAGGTGATACATCAGACAGTGGGTTAGCCTAGTTGTTAAGCCGTTTGTTTGTCAAGCAGAAGTTCGGATTTGAATCCCTGCATGAGTGAGTGAGTATGGTTTTACGCCGCTTTTAGCAATATTCCAGCAATATCACGGCGGGGGACACCAGAAATGGCCTTCACACATTGTACCCATGTCGGGAATCGAACCTAGGTCTTCGGCGTGACGGGCGAACGCTTTAACCACCAGGCTACCCGACCGCCCCTCCCCCACCCCCCTGCATGATAACAATGTGGCTGACAATTTGTAGTGGTACAAACCGTGATATTGATGAATGTTCACTGAAGCGTCGTAAAGACGCGATTATTATCTGAACAACGCCCCTGCCACTTTGCTGAGCCTGATACCACTGACACATGGTCCACAGGGGGCACGGGTGGCCCAGTCGTCTAAGGCGCCGCGATTCGCTGTGCAGAGTTGCGTCCCCTGGGCACGCCAGAAACCTGTGATTGTTGGTTCGAATCCCGGTTCGCCCCGATTATGTTTCTAGGTTTGTCAGCACCATACTCGTGCTCGTGGGTTTCACCGAAGTGATAAACGTCTGAGACCTGCATCACTTCGGGCTTTCCTACCATATTAAGCTTACACGCCGTGATATAACTGGAATACTGTTAAAAGCGGCGTTAAACCCAACTCACTCACTCATTCACTCATGGTCCACAAAATCCATGTTATTTTCAGGAGTTGCTTCCCTTGACTTACATATGCTCCTCTGTTGGGTGCAGCTCTTCTGCGGGGAAGGGAAGACGTTACGACGCCGTGACGTCAGAACTGGAACAGATACAAAACAGCCTCAGCATCAACGACATCCACGACACTAACACCATCTTTGCCTGAAACGCAACCAACAACAATGTGCTGCTGATGTCAATCTTTATCTATATGACCGCCTCCGTGGTCTAGTGGTAGGGCGGAGACGGTTCGGGGTTCGGGGTTAAAAGGTTAAAAGGTGGTACTTGTTGTTACCCTGTCTGGCGCCCTGTCGACTGGTCGGCTCGGAGTCAGTTTACTGTGTCTGAGTGGGGTATTCATGTTAATCTCAGTGAGCTAGTACTATAAATCGGCAACGGCAATAGTACAAGCAGACACACACACACTCTATAAGTGCAATAATTTTGGACGCGACGTTAAACCCCATTTCACCCCACCTCACCTTTGTCTATAGTAGAAGTACACATCCCGGTAGTACTCACCTTCTAGCTTCTTCTTGTATAAACCTACAAGTCTGTCAACAACATTGTCGCTGTCGTCATCCACGACCTCGCGCTGTCTGATGACACCCCTGACGTCTCCGCCATGATTTCTATGTCGCTCATTGTCTGTTTTGGGGCTTTTTCTTACACGGCGGTCTTGATCTATATGACGTAGGTCTTTCAACCACAAAGAATATTCATGTTAAACAAGTTTGGTGCGCAGTCCGAAATATCAAATACCAACAATGATATGTCATAAATAAGTGAGTGAGTTGGGTTTACGCCGCTTAACGGTATTCCAGTTATATCACGGCGTGTGAGCTTAGATAGCCCGAAAAGACGTTTACCGATTCGGTGAAACACACGAGCACGGTGTGGTGCTGGCAAACCAAGAAACGTAATCGGGTCGAACCGTGATTTGAACCCTTAGGTTTCTGGCCTGCTCAAGGGATTCAACACTGCACAGCGAAATTCGGCGCCTTAGACGACTGGGCCACCCGTGCCGCCGATAATATAAATAAACGGAATAAGCAAAAAAGAATAATCAGCATTCTTTTACAGCCTAGTTTAATTGACGTTAGATACAGACACCATCACGCAGTCTGTGTGTTGCCATAATGTTTACCGTGAAGGAGTTCCTGTGGGTGCGAGGGCAGGTTCCTGCCGCCTGGAGAACCGTGGGTGCCTGATGTCTGCAGTATTGTGACGAAGTAGAATAACGTCGCCACCAGCAGCAGAAACACCGGTGCGAGCAACGGACGTCTACCTGCAATAAACATCGCTTGTTGCTAAACCTAAGTATGTAGAAGCAGACTTCTATAGCAGAAACACCACTGAAGTCATGGACAGTAACAATGCACAATAATGGTGATACGACTGTTGTCAGAGAACCATGGCATACTTACCATTGATGCCAATGTATCGTAGCAGACTTACCATTTATGTCAATGAACCGTAGCAGATCTACCATTGAAGCCAATGGACAGAAGCAGATCTACCATTGAAGCCAGTGGACAGAAGCAGATCTACCATTGAAGCCAGTGGACAGAAGCAGATCTACCATTGAAGCCAGTGGACAGAAGCAGATCTACCATTGATGTCAGTTAACCGTAGTCAACCTGCAATTGCTGTCAATGAACCATAGCAGATCTACCATTGAAGCCAATGGACAGAAGCAGATCTACCATTGATGTCAATTAACCGTAGTCAACCTACAATTGCTGTCAATGAACCGTAGCAGATCTACCATTGAAGCCAATGGACAGAAGCAGATCTACCATTGATGTCAGTTAACCGTAGTCAACCTACAATTGCTGTCAATGAACCGGTAGCAGATATTCCAATGATGTCCAAGGACAGTGAAATGACTTCAATTTGTGAATAAAGAGTCCCGATGTTCCAGACACCCTGTTAAACAGTGCAACCCGATGTTCCACAGACACCCTGTTAAACAGTGCACCTCGATGTTCCAGACACCCTGTCAAACAGTGCACCTCGATGTTCCAGACACCCTGATATTCCAGACACCCTGCTCCAACTGAACAGCGTATTCCATATCAATCTTGAGATAAGTCATTTCATTGTCCCATTTCAGGGTTCACTTAAAATATGAATATGTATAAAAACACATACCTAAAACACGTGGACCTGACGTCAAGTAGCGGAGTAACCCCATCATTGACGTAATTCACCTGAAACACGTGATAGTAATAATGATGATGATAACAATAATAACAATACACCAAATATACCACTTAAAAGAAAAGGAAGTTCCCGGTTCTTCCATATCACTATACAGTATAGTTACTTATAGTCACTATAAGATAGGTGAGGCGAGGTGAAATGGGTTTTAACGTCGCCTCCAAGATTATTGCACTTATATAGCGACGTGTGTGTGTGTGGCTGCTTGTACGAGTCTGTACTGAGGCCGTTTTATAGTGCAAGCCCACTAAGATAGGTGAGGGGAAATGGGGTTTAACGTCGCATCCAAGATTGTTCCACTTATATAGCGACGTGCATGCACGTGTGTGTGTGGCTGCTTGTACTAGTCCGGACTGATGCCGATTTATAGTGCTAGCACACTGAGATACCATGCCGCAGTTTAACATGAATACCCAACTCAGACACAGTATACTGACTCCGAGCCGACCGGTCCTTGTTTTAGCCCCTTAATGCCGACCGCCAGACAGGGTAACAACAAGTACCATCTTTTAACGTCTTTTGGTATGACGCGGTCGGGGATCGAACCCCGGACCTTCCGCTCTCCGGGCGGACGCTCTACCACTAGACCACGGAGGCCGTGGCCCACTTAGATACAATGCTGCAGTTAAACATGGATACTGAGTCAGTAGAGTGACTATATAGAGTGACAGTATATAGAGCCCATCAGTCCTTCTTTTAGCCAAGCGCCAGACAGAGTAATAACAAGAACCATCTTGTGGAATGACGCGGCCGAAAGACGGGTGGGTGGTGGTTTACTTCTTGAGACCTTGTATCACTGGGGAAGAGAGACGGGTGGGCGGTGTTTCACTTCTTGAGACCTTGTATCACTGGGAAAGAGAGACGGGTGGGCGGTGGTTCACTTCATGAGACCTTGTATCGGTGGGGAAGAGAGACGGGTGGGCGGTGGTTCACTTCTTGAGACCTTGTATCACTGGGGAAGAGAGACGGGTGGGCGGTGGTTCACTTCTTGAGACCTTGTATCGGTTGGGAAGAGAGACGGGTGGGCGGTGGTTCACTTCTTGAGACCTTGTATCGGTTGGGAAGAGAGACGAGTGGGCGGTGGTTCACTTCTTGAGACCTTGTATCACTGGGGAAGAGAGACGGGTGGGCGGTGGTTCACTTCTTGAGACCTTGTATCACTGGGGAAGAGAGACGAGTGGGCGGCGGTTCACTTCTTGACACCTTGTATCACTGGGGAAGAGAGACGGGTGGGCGGTGGTTCACTTCTTGAGACCTTGTATCACTGGGGAAGAGAGACGGTTGGGCGGTGGGTCACTTCTTGAGACCTTGTATCACTGGGGAAGAGAGACGGGTGGGCGGTGGTTCACTTCTTGAGACCTTGTATCGGTTAGGAAGAGAGACGGGTGGGCGGTGGTTCACTTCTTGAGACCTTGTATCACTGGGGAAGAGAGACGGGTGGGCGGTGGGTCACTTCTTGAGACCTTGTATCGGTTAGGAAGAGAGACGGGTGGGCGGTGGTTCACTTCTTGATACCTTGTATCACTGGGGAAGAGAGACGGGTGGGCGGTGGTATACTTCTTGAGACCTTGTATCGGTGGGGAAGAGAGACGGGTGGGCGGTGGTTCACTTCTTGAGACCTTGTATCACTGGGGAAGAGAGACGGGTGGGCGGTGGGTCACTTCTAGACACCTTGTATCACTGGGGAAGAGAGACGGGTGGGCGGTGGGTCACTTCTTGAGACCTTGTATCGGTGGGGAAGAGAGACGGGTGGGCGGTGGTTCACTTCTTGAGACCTTGTATCACTGGGGAAGAGAGACGGGTGGGCGGTGGTATACTTCTTGAGACCTTGTATCGGTGGGGAAGAGAGACGGGTGGGCGGTGGGTCACTTCTTGAGACCTTGTATCGGTTGGGAAGAGAGACGGGTGGGCGGTGGTTCACTTCTTGAGACCTTGTATCACTGGGGAAGAGAGACGGGTGGGCGGTGGTTTACTTCTTGAGACCTTGTATCGGTGGGGAAGAGAGACGAGTGGGCGGTTGTTTACTTCTTGAGACCTTGTATCGGTGGGGAAGAGAGACGAGTGGGTGGTGGTTTACTTCTTGAGACCTTGTATCACTGGGGAAGAGAGACGGGTGGGCGGTGGTTCACTTCTTGAGACCTTGTATCACTGGGGAAGAGAGACGGGTGGGCGGTGGTTCACTTCTTGACACCTTGTATCACTGGGGAAGAGAGACGGGTGGGCGGTGGTTCACTTCTTGACACCTTGTATCGGTGGGGAAGAGAGACGGGTGGGTGGTGGTTAACTTCTTGAGACCTTGTATCGGTGGGGAGGAGAGACGGGTGGGCGGTAGTTTACTTCTTGAGACCTTGTATCGGTGGGGAAGAGAGACGGGTGGGCGGTGGTTCACTTCTTGAGACCTTGTATCACTGGGGAAGAGAGACGGGTGGGCGGTGGTTCACTTCTTGACACCTTGTATCACTGGGGAAGAGAGACGGGTGGGCGGTGGTTCACTTCTTGACACCTTGTATCACTGGGGAAGAGAGACGGGTGGGCGGTGGTTCACTTCTTGACACCTTGTATCACTGGGGAAGAGAGACGGGTGGGCGGTGGTTCACTCCTTGTGACCTTGTATCACCGGGGAAGAGAGACGGGTGGGCGGTGGGTCACTTCTTGAGACCTTGTATCGGTGGGGAAGGGAGACGAGTGGGCGGTGGGTCACTTCTAGACACCTTGTATCACTGGGGAAGAGAGACGGGTGGGCGGTGGGTCACTTCTTGAGACCTTGTGTCGGTGGGGAGGAGAAACGGGTGGGCGGTGGGTCACTTCTTGAGACCTTGTTTCGGTCGGGAAGAGAAACGAGTGGGCGGTGGTTTACTTCTTGAGACCTTGTATCACTCGGGAAGAGAGACGGGTTGGCGGTGGGTCACTTCTTGAGACCTTGTTTCGGTCGGGAAGAGAAACGAGTGGGCGGTGGTTTAGCTCTTGAGATCTTGTATCGGTTGGGAAGAGAGACGAGTGGGCGGTGGCTCACTTCTAGAGACCTTGTATCGGTGGGGAAGAGAGACGAGGGGGCGGTTGTTTACTTCTTGAGACCTTGTATCACTGGGGAAGAGAGACGGGTGGGCGGTGGGTCACTTCTTGAGACCTTGTATCGTTTGGAAAGAGAGATGAGTGGGCGGTTGTTTACTTCTTGAGACCTTGTATCACTGGGGAAGAGAGACGAGTGGGCGGTTGTTTACTTCTTGAGACCTTGTATCACTGGGGAAGAGAGACGGGTGGGCGGTGGGTCACTTCTAAAGACCTTGTATCGGTGGGGAAGAGAGACTAGTGGGCGGTTGTTTACCCCTTGAGACCTTGTATCACTGGGGAAGATAGACGAGTGGGCGGTTGTTTACTTCTTGAGACCTTGTATCCCTGGGGAAGAGAGACGGGTGGGCGGTGGGTCACTTCTTGAGACCTTGTATCACTGGGGAAGAGAGACGGGTAGGCGGTGGTTCACTTCTTGAGACCTTGTATCGGTTGGGAAGAGAGACGGGTGGGCGGTGGTTCACTTCTTGAGACCTTGTATCACTGGGGAAGAGAGACGGGTAGGCGGTGGGTCACTTCTAGAGACCTTGTATCGGTGGGGAAGAGAGACGGATGGGCAGTGGTTTACTTCTTGACACCTTGTATCACTGGGGAAGAGAGACGAGTGGGCGGTGGGTCACTTCTTGAGACCTTGTGTCGGTGGGGAGGAGAAACGGGTGGGCGGTGGGTCACTTCTTGAGACCTTGTTTCGGTCGGGAAGAGAAACGAGTGGGCGGTGGTTTAGCTCTTGAGACCTTGTATCACTGGGGAAGAGAGACGAGTGGGCGGTGGGTCACTTCTTGAGACCTTGTATCACTGGGGAAGAGAGACGGGTGGGTGGTGGTTTACTTCTTGAGACCTTGTATCACTGGGGAAGAGAGACGGGTGGGCGGTGGTTCACTTCTTGAGACCTTGTATCGGTGGGGAAGAGAGACGGGTGGGCGGTGGGTCACTTCTAGAGACCTTGTATCACTGGGGAAGAGAGACGAGTGGGCGGTTGTTTACTTCTTGAGACCTTGTATCACTGGGGAAGAGAGACGGGTGGGCGGTGGTTCACTTCTTGAGACATTGTATCACTGGGGAAGAGAGACGGGTAGGCGGTTGTTCACTTCTTGAGACCTTGTATCGGTTGGGAAGAGAGACGGGTGGGCGGTGGGTCACTTCTTGAGACCTTGTATCGGCTGGGAAGAGAGACGAGTGGGCGGTTGTTTACTTCTTGAGACCTTGTATCACTGGGGAAGAGAGACGGGTGGGCGGTGGGTCACTTCTTGAGACCTTGTGTCGGTGGGGAGGAGAAACGGGTGGGCGGTGGGTCACTTCTTGAGACCTTGTATCACTGGGGAAGAGAGACGGGTGGGCGGTGGGTCACTTCTTGAGACCTTGTATCACTGGGGAAGAGAGACGGGTGGGCGGTGGGTCACTTCTTGAGACCTTGTATCGGTGGGGAAGAGAGACGAGTGGGCGGTTGTTTACTTCTTGAGACTTTGTTTCACTGGGGAAGAGAGACGGGTGGGTGGTTTGTCACTTCTCGAGACCTTGTATCACTGTGGAAGAGAGACGGGTTGGCGGTGGTATACTTCTTGATACCTTGTATCGGTTGGGAAGAGAGACGGGTGGGCGTTGGGTGACTTCTTGAGACCTTGTATCACTTGGGAAGAGAGACGGGTTGGCGGTGGTATACCTCTTGATACCTTGTATCACTGGGGAAGAGAGACGGGTGGGCGATGGTTCACTTCTTGAGACCTTGTATCACTGGGGAAGAGAAACGAGTGGGCGGTGGTTTAGCTCTTGAGACCTTGTATCACTGGGGAAGAGAGACGGGTGGGCGGTGGTATACTTCTTGATACCTTGTATCACTGGGGAAGAGAGACGGGTAGGTGGTGGGTCACTTCTTGAGACCTTGTATCACTGGGGAAGAGAGACGGGTGGGCGGTGGTATACTTCTTGATACCTTGTATCACTGGGGAAGAGAGACGGGTGGGCGGTGGGTCACTTCTTGAGACCTTGTATCACTGGGGAAGAGAGACGGGTGGGCGGTGGGTCACTTCTTGAGACCTTGTATCACTGGGGAAGAGAGACGGGTGGGCGGTGGGTCACTTCTTGAGACCTTGTATCACTGGGGAAGAGATACGGGTTGGCGGTGGGTCACTTCTTCAGACCTTGTATCACTGGGGAAGAGAGACGAGTGGGCGGTTGTTTACTTCTTGAGACCTTGTATCACTGGGGAAGAGAGACGGGTGGGCGGTGGGTCACTTCTTGAGACCTTGTATCGGTGGGGAAGGGAGACGGGTGGGCGTTGGGTGACTTCCTGAGACCTTGTATCACTTGGGAAGAGAGACGGGTTGGCGGTGGTATACTTCTTGATACCTTGTATCACTGGGGAAGAGAGACGGGTGGGCGGTGGTTCACTTCTTGAGACCTTGTATCACTGGGGAAGAGAGACGGGTGGGCGGTGGTATACTTCTTGAGACCTTGTATCACTGGGGAAGAGAGACGGGTGGGCGGTGGTATACTTCTTGAGACCTTGTATCACTGGGGAAGAGAGACGGGTGGGCGGTGGTATACTTCTTGAGACCTTGTATCACTGGGGAAGAGAGACGGGTGGGCGGTGGTTCACTTCTTGAGACCTTGTGTCGGTGGGGAGGAGAAACGGGTGGGCGGTGGGTCACTTCTTGAGACCTTGTGTCGGTGGGGAGGAGAAACGGGTGGGCGGTGGGTCACTTCTTAAGACCTTGTTTCGGTCGGGAAGAGAAACGAGTGGGCGGTGGTTTAGCTCTTGAGACCTTGTATCGGTGGGGAAGAGAGACGGGTGGGCGGTGGGTCACTTCTTGAGACCTTGTGTCACTGGGGAAGAGAGACGGGTGGGCGGTGGGTCACTTCTTAAGACCTTGTTTCGGTCGGGAAGAGAAACGAGTGGGCGGTGGGTCACTTCTTGAGACCTTGTATCACTGGGGAAGAGAGACGGGTGGGCGGTGGGTCACTTCTTGAGACCTTGTATCGGTGGGGAAGAGAGACGGGTTGGCGGTGGGTCACTTCTAAAGACCTTGTATCGGTGGGGAAGAGAGACGAGTGGGCGGTGGGTCACTTCTTGAGACCTTGTATCACTGGGGAAGAGAGACGGGTGGGCGGTGGGTCACTTCTTGAGACCTTGTATCGGTGGGGAAGAGAGACGGGTTGGCGGTGGGTCACTTCTAAAGACCTTGTATCGGTGGGGAAGAGAGACGAGTGGGCGGTTGTTTACTTCTTGAGACCTTGTATCACTGGGGAAGAGAGACGGGTGGGCGGTTGGTCACTTCTTGAGACCTTGTATCGTTTGGGAAGAGAGATGAGTGGGCGGTTGTTTACCCCTTGAGACCTTGTATCGGTGGGGAAGAGAGACGGGTGGGCGGTGGGTCACTTCTTGAGACCTTGTATCACTGGGGAAGAGAGACGAGTGTGCGGTTGTTTACCCCTTGAGACCTTGTATCGGTGGGAAGAGAGACGAGTGGGCGGTTGTTTACTTCTTGAGACCTTGTATCACTGGGGAAGAGAGACGAGTGGGCGGTTGTTTACTTCTTGAGACCTTGTATCACTGGGGAAGAGAGACGGGTGGGCGGTGGGTCACTTCTAGAAACCTTGTATCGGTGGGGAAGAGAGACGAGTGGGCGGTTGTTTACTTCTTGAGACCTTGTATCACTGGGGAAGAGAGACGAGTGGGCGGTTGTTTACTTCTTGAGACCTTGTATCACTGGGGAAGAGAGACGGGTGGGCGGTGGGTCACTTCTAGAAACCTTGTATCGGTGGGGAAGAGAGACGAGTGGGTGGTTGTTTACTTCTTGAGACCTTGTATCGGTGGGGAAGAGAGACGAGTGGGCGGTGGTTCACTTCTTGAGACCTTGTATCGGTGGGGAAGAGAGACGAGTGGGCGGTTGTTTACTTCTTGAGACCTTGTATCGATGGGGAAGAGAGACGAGTGGGCGGTTTTTTTCTTCTTGAGACCTTGTATCACTGGGGAAGGGAGACGGGTGGGCGGTGGGTCACTTCTTGAGACCTTGTGTCGGTGGGGAGGAGAAACGGGTGGGCGGTGGGTCACTTCTTGAGACCTTGTATCACTGGGGAAGAGAGACGGGTAGGCGGTTGGTCACTTCTTGAGATCATGTATCACTGGGGAAGAGAGACGAGTGGGCGGTTGTTTACTTCTTGAGACCTTGTTTCACTGGGGAAGAGAGACGGGTGGGCGGTGGGTCACTTCTTGAGACTTTACATCGATAAGGAAGAGAGACGCCTGGGAGATTGTTTACTTTCGGAGATATTGTATCAATGGGGAAGAGATACAAGTTAGTCACTCTTAAAATACAATCAGTTTGAACTTCCCCGTGCAGAGGGAAGGGAGATAACCCAGTGTTGCAGGGGTTGCCAATATTACGAATTCGAGCAGACATGTACAGATAGATACAGGGTCAGTGATGGATTTGTATCCTCGCACCGAATACCTGCCTGGGTTACACATGACTGACTGACAATGCTGGTACACGCACCAACGCATTTACCTGTACACAAACACAGGTATACGGGCCTACCCGAATACTTGTATACAATTCCGGGTGTAGGGACCAACACACGTTTCAGTTGCTAAATACGGGTACACTGAACAAACAATCAGTTTACATATGCAGGTCAAAGGAAGGACACAATTATAGTGCTGAGTAATACGGGTACACGGGTACACGGACGTTAAATATAGAAAATAAGGGTGTATCATGTCATTATACAAGACATGATGTCACTACTCACGTCTCCAACCACGACTGCACACTTTGTTAGTACAGACAGGCATGCAACATCCCGGGGACGGTATATTCCTACATGTGCCGCTTACAATCGGGTGAATCACAATTCACAATACACAATACACAATACTGCGCACTGCACAGGTAGATGACACACACACAAGATAAGGTCTTCCTGGTGTCACTCACGCAGAACGCTAACTTCAACAAGCTCTACGTCAGCTGGGTCTGTATCACAAAAACACAATGGCCGCCTCCTTAAACAGTTTCCTCCCTGTTTCGGGTGTCCCACTAAACTACAGATACACACATACAGGGACGGGTGTGCCCGTTCTGCCTAGAAGTTTCTTTGTCCTGCTCACAAAGCATGTTTAGGGGCCCGAAAGGTTCGTGGAGCCATCGTCGTACCCCAAACTGTATTCGCAATAGACCACCCTAACTGTATTACGGGTAGACTGAACTGGTTAGACAGGTGGGGAGGTTATTCATCTAGGCTGAAGTTCGCTCTGAAGACCTCTAATGGTATAGAAACCCGTCGTCTAATGTAGCTAAATATAAACATCATATAGAGAGGCGGATAATAATAAGCTGGCGAACTCTAATCCTGGTTTTCTGTAGAAAACCTGCCCTGTCACACCGCTTGAGATCACATTGCTATTTATATAATGATAAAATTCAACGTATATCACACTGGCGACTAGACTTTCAGGTGAATCAATGTCAACCGGAGAATCTATCTATCGGTTGTGTCTGTGTAGATTTTACTGGATGAGGTTGTGTTCAGTGAAGTGCTCAGGGTAGAATGATCTGCCTGTTTTCAGGGTTGACTGTAGTGGGTGTATTCAGGGTAGAATGAACTGCCTGTTTTCAGGGTTGACTGTGGTGGGTCTGTTCAGGGTAGAATGATCTGCCTGTTTTCAGGGTTGACTGTAGTGGGTGTATTCAGGGTAGAATGATCTGCCTGTTTTCAAGGTTGACTGTTGTGGGTGTGTTCAGGGTAGAATGATCTGCCTGTTTTCAGGGTTGACTGTTGTGGGTGTGTTCAGGGTAGAATGATCTGCCTGTTTTCAAGGTTGACTGTAGTGGGTGTATTCAGGGTAGAATGATCTGCCTGTTTTCAAGGTTGACTGTAGTGGGTGTATTCAGGGTAGAATGATCTGCCTGTTTTCAAGGTTGACTGTGGTGGGTGTATTCAGGGTAGAATGATCTGCCTGTTTTCAAGGTTGACTGTAGTGGGTGTATTCAGGGTAGAATGATCTGCCTGTTTTCAGGGTTGACTGTTGTGGGTGTATTCAGGGTAGAATGATCTGCCTGTTTTCAAGGTTGACTGTAGTGGGTGTATTCAGGGTAGAATGATCTGCCTGTTTTCAAGGTTGACTGTAGTGGGTGTATTCAGGGTAGAATGATCTGCCTGTTTTCAAGGTTGACTGTAGTGGGTGTGTTCAGGGTAGAATGATCTGCCTGTTTTCAAGGTTGACTGTAGTGGGTGTATTCAGGGTAGAATGATCTGCCTGTTTTCAGGGTTGACTGTGGTGGGTGTATTCAGGGTAGAATGATCTGCCTGTTTTCAAGGTTGACTGTAGTGGGTGTATTCAGGGTAGAATGATCTGCCTGTTTTCAGGGTTGACTGTAGTGGGTGTGTTTCAGGGTAGAATGATCTGCCTGTTTTCAAGGTTGACTGTAGTGGGTGTATTCAGGGTAGAATGATCTGCCTGTTTTCAGGGTTGACCGTTGTGGGTGTATTCAGGGTAGAATGATCTGCCTGTTTTCAGGGTTGACTGTAGTGGGTGTGTTCAGGGTAGAATGATCTGCCTGTTTTCAGGGTTGAGTGTAGTGGGTGTATTCAGGGTAGAATGTACTGCCTGTTTTCAAGGTTGACTGTAGTGGGTGTGTTTCAGGGTAGAATGATCTGCCTGTTTTCAAGGTTGACTGTAGTGGGTGTATTCAGGGTAGAATGATCTGCCTGTGTTCAAGGTTGACTGTGGTGGGTGTATTCAGGGTAGAATGATCTGCCTGTTTTCAGGGTTGACTGTAGTGGGTGTGTTCAGGGTAGAATGATCTGCCTGTTTTCAGGGTTGACTGTGGTGGGTGTATTCAGGGTAGAATGATCTGCCTGTGTTCAAGGTTGACTGTAGTGGGTGTATTCAGGGTAGAATGATCTGCCTGTTTTCAAGGTTGACTGTAGTGGGTGTGTTTCAGGGTAGAATGATCTGCCTGTTTTCAAGGTTGACTGTGGTGGGTGTATTCAGGGTAGAATGATCTGCCTGTTTTCAGGGTTGACTGTAGTGGGTGTGTTCAGGTTAGAATGTACAGGTAGTATCTATGGTAGATTGTATTTGTAGTACTGATTTACTGATTGGGTATATATGTTTTCATTCAGTGTTTATTATACTGACTATATGCAGGTCTCGATCTCCTCACTGCCTATTCAGAAAGTCCACCTATCCCAATAAGCGATCTACAAAATATCATTCCCCCTTAACACCGCTCTGACACCGCTCTCCTGGATAGAATGGGTCCTCGGCAACCTAACCTGTGAGAGGCGATTAAATAAATCGGGTGGTCAGGCTCAGTAATTTGGCTGATTGCTTGGCATCGTACCCAACGGCGTGGACTCATTACACCAAATACTAGATCGTCCGGTCCAGATGCGATTATATACAGACCGCCGTCATATAGCTGGAATATTGCTCAGTGCGGCGTTAAACAACAAACAATAATCTACAAGAACACATCAGCAAAGACAGGAATTTATTATCTGGAATAAAAACAACATGTAGACACGTGGTATATGGTGGTGAGCTCATGAGATTACATTTCAGGGGGATCCTGGTAGGGTCGCCATGATGACGGGTCCAATGCTGTGTCTGTTTGATAACTGACCTGGCCTGATGCAGTTTGTGATCTGCAGTCCTGGTGTTCCCCTCGTGGCTGCATATGTGATACAAGGGCTTGACACATCGTCCCCAGCCACTGAATGCTGCCCATGAATCACCATACAATGTCCTGATACCCCCACCCTTGGTACATACACCTCTCACTAGCAGTGACGTCCTGTGTACAGCATCGAAGCAAGAGCGTCCACTAGCCTTTTTATCATAGTCTTGTTTCCACATCTTCCCGAGGCAAGAGCGGCCACTAGCCTATTTATCAAAGTCTTGTTTCCACATCTTCCCGAGGCAAGAGCGTCCATTAGCCTTTTTATCAAAGTCTTGTTTCCACATCTTCCCGAGGCAAGAGCGTCCACTAGCCTTTTTATCAAAGTCTTGTTTCCACATCTTCCCGAGGCAAGAGCGTCCATTAGCCTTTTTATCAAAGTCTTGTTTCCACATCTTCCCGAGGCAAGAGCGTCCACTAGCCTTTTTATCAAAGTCTTGTTTCCACATCTTCCCGAGGCAAGAGCGTCCATTAGCCTTTTTATCAAAGTCTTGTTTCCACATCTTCCCAAGGCAAGAGCGTCCACTAGCCTTTTTATTAAAGTCTTGTTCCACCCTTGCCACATCAAGCCCACATTCCTGTGCTAAATATGATTGGACTATCGCAAATATCGATAGTACAAGCAGAGAAAGTTTCACAAAATCAACATCCACGACTGGTACTTTCGTATGAAAATTATTTATCGCTGTCTGTCTTTGTTGACACGTCTTTTTAATCTGGTTAACCCCTAACGACTGCCCATGTTTTCTGTTTCAGGAATGAAATCGCGAATGTATTCGAGATCTGATCGACTAGGTCGTCACCTATGGTAGTCGCCATCTTTTTGAAGACATAAGAACAGCGAGCTGATTGGATATCGCGTTTTCATTACAAGGTACACAACTCGTGATCTACGCGAGGTGGCACCAGGTTCGAGCCAAGAAAAGTGGCCTTGATGTTGGGTAGAAACTAGGCTTTGATATAGGCCAGTTAGTCTGTCTTACAGACCCTGATACAAATATATAATTATCAAATACAGCCCATGCAAGTCTATAATGTTTGGCAAGTCTAGATCACTGCAGTATCTGAAAATGAAGAGAGTCACTCGGCTCCTTTTTATTATATATTTATTAAGATAACTGAACAACTGTTTTTTTCTGTACGATATGTTCATTTCAGAGACTAGATGTTAGTCTAATATGCTAGTGGAGACGCTTCCCTCGGGAAGATGGTTGTACAGGGGTAGCTAACATTCTGGCTGGAATGGCGTCCGTGCAGTGACATCACTTCCGGTGTGTTATTTCTTCATGCTGACCATTTTCATGTAGTCGTTCATCCGGGTAAACTGTCGGTATTCGCAGTTAACGACGTCATCGTACCGTCGGAGCTGCAACAGGAATGATGACGACTAGAGTCGTGGTGCTGGTTGACGTTATCATGATAAACTACTTCATCTCAACGTACATTGAAATACAAGCTGCTGATTATTATGGAGCGGGCAATTATCTTCCATTTAGCCCGCCCATGTACCCCGTTGAGACATCAATCGTAATACCCCTTAGGTAAATTGCTTATCCCGCATACGTATCTTAGAGCTGATATGAACCGATGTTTATCTGAATGTTTTTAGTAAAGGGAAGCAACTCGGTTCGTTTGTGGCGTCTGCCAGCTGTCAAACTGACTGAATCCAGGCATTTTACTCAGTGAAACTTCGGACATTATTTTATTCCGGGTCTGTATGAATAAATAGTTCCTGCCCAATCACCATCTTCCCGGGGCATGGTAGTTCACTGGTTTTAAAACACCAGTTTCCACATTTAACGTCAGTAAACTCCCTTGCCTCGGGAAGATGCTCAATCAGACCACACCCAATACTAATCTCGTACATTCCTACTCTGTAAGCACAGCAGAATTCACACCCATGACTCGCGCCACCACCCAGCTCTCTTAACCTACCTGCCCCTATCACCCGCACCATCACCCAGCTCTGTTCACCTACCTGCCCCTATCACTCGCGCCATCACCAAGCTCTGTTCTCCTACCTGCCCCTATTACCCGCACCATCACCAAGCTCTGTTCACCTGCCTGCCCCTATCACTCGCGCCATCATCCAGCTCTGTCACCTACCTGCCCCTATTACCCGCACCATCACCAAGCTCTGTTCACCTGCCTGCCCCTATTACCCGCACCATCACCAAGCTCTGTTCACCTACCTGCCCCTATCACTCGCGCCATCACCCAGCTCTCTTCACCTACCTGCCCCTATCACTCGCGCCATCACCAAGCTCTGTCACCTACCTGCCCCTATCACTCGCGCCATCATCCAGCTCTGTCACCTACCTGCCCCTATCACTCTCGCCATCACCCAGCTCTGTTCGACTACCTGGACTGCTTCAGTTTTAAACTTGAGGTCCATGCCTGCCCCTATCACTCGCGCCACCACCCAGCTCTGTTCACCTACCTGGACTGCTTCAGTTTTAAACTTGAGGTCCATGCCTGCCCCTATCACTCGCGCCACCACCCAGCTCTGTTCACTTACCTGGACTGCTTCAGTTTTGAACTTGAGGTCCATGCCTGCCACCCTGTTCCTGAACCACTCGGAGGAGAATGTGATGACCCACCGGTCCTCGATGGGGTCACCCCCTTTGGGTCGTTTGATGAAGATGGCCCGGGGGATGAACTGCAAGGACTTGACCCTCACCTCGGGGTGGTGGGACAGGATGTCCTTCTTGAAGGCAGCCCACACCTCATGGTGCGTCAGCGTTGAGCCAAGGATGCTGAAACAAACGGCGTTAGGGTTCGGCTCCGGGGGTTTGCTTTGGAGTGGCGGGGCTCGCGACTTCCTCGCCTTCCGGAGCATAGGGTCCTTCTTAAGATCCATCAGCGAAGGGAGACCACTCAGATCTACAGTAGGCGCTGGGGGCGCTTCTTCCCTAAAATAACAATAAGTGTGGCTCGTTTGTTTGTTTGTTTATTTGTTTGTTTGTTTAACGTCGCACTCAGCAATATTCCAGATGTAAATAATCGAGTCTGGACCAGACAATCCTGCGATTGATATCATAAGAATTGATCTACGCGGGATAGGATGACATGCATCAACCAAGTCAGTCAGCCTGACCACCCGATCCCGTTAGTCGCCTCTTACGACAAGCATAGTCGCCTTTTACGGCAAGCATGGGTTTCTGAAGACCTATTCTACCCCGGATCTTCACGGATCCGTTGCATATGCAATAGGTGTCGCTCTGTTATTTCATATGCAATATGCTTATTAATTGGTTGATGGCTGAGCAATAGTCCAGATATATGATGGCAATATGTAGATAATCGAGTCTGGACGAGACCATCCAGTGATTGAAATGATGAGCATCAATCTACGCACTTGAGATACAACGACATGCATCAACCAAGTCAGCGAGCTCGACCACCCTATCCGTTTAGCCACCTCCTACGGCAAGCATGGGTTGCTGAAGACCAATTCTAACCCGCATCTTCACGGGCCTGTCGCTCTAAGTGAGGCAGTCAGTGAACGTTGTCAACGCCACAATCAGCGGATTTATTCAAGTTATATCATATAGGCGTGTGTCCGAACAGATAAACCAATGACTGAACGCATGAACAACGATCAGCGCCACCTAGGTCACACGCAATCAGACATCGACCCTGACAACCTGACCATCATTATCCAGCTCCGTCCACAAGCA
Organism: Haliotis rufescens; assembly: GCF_023055435.1. NCBI lineage: Eukaryota > Metazoa > Mollusca > Gastropoda > Lepetellida > Haliotidae > Haliotis > Haliotis rufescens. The sequence goes on along the minus strand of NW_025964212.1, from coordinate 2,510,535 downwards.
TGGGAACTTAGCGGAGGTTAGGGGAAATAGGGTTTAACGTCGCGTCCAAGATTATTGTACATGACTGTATATAGCGATGTTCATGAACGTGTGACTGAGTCAGTGTGCGTGTGTGTGGGGCGTGTGTGGTGTGTGTGTGTGTGTGTGTGTGTGTGTGTGTGTGTGTGTGTGTGTGTGTGTGTGTGTGTGTGTACTAGTCCGACTGATGCCGATTTTAAGTGCGGTCGGGTAGCCTAGTGGTTAAAGCGTTCGCTCGTCACGCCGAAGACCTGGGTTCGATTCCCGACATGGGTACAACGTGTTAAGCCCATTTCTGGTGTCAAGATTATTGCACTTATATAGCGACGTGCATGCACGTGTGTGTGTGTGTGTGTGTGTGTGTGTGTGTGTGTGTGTGTGTGTGTGTGTGTGTGTGTGTGTGTGTGTGTGTGTGTGTGGCTGCTTGTACTAGTCCGGACTGATGCCGATTTAAAGTGCTACCACACTGAGATACCATGCCCCAGTTTAACATGAATACCCCACTCAGACACAGTATACTGACTCCGAGCCGACCAGTCCTTGTTTAAGCCCGTTAATGCCGAGCGCCAGACAGGGTAACAATAAGTACCATCTTTTAACGTACTGAGTATGACGCGGTCGGGGATCGAACCCCAGACCTTTCTCTCTCAGGGCGGACGCCCTACCACAAGACCACGGAGGTGGTCTTGGGAACTAAGGACAATTCTTTTCCGGCTGCTTGTACTAGTCCGGACTGATGCCGACTAATAGTGCTAGCTCACTGAGATGCCGTCGCGGTCCTTGTTTTAGCCCCTTAATGCCGAGCGCCAGACAGGGTAACAATAAGTACCATCTTTTAACGTACTGAGTATGACGCGGCCGGGGATCGAACCCCAAACCCTTCGCTCCCCGGGCGGACGCTCTACCACTAGACCACGGAGGTGGTCTTGGGAACTAAGGACAATTCTTTTCCGGAATCCCCACAGAGGACGTGACACAAACCAATTATGGGGGACATGATTAATTTCTTACCAACAGGGAATATAAGGAATAAATGATATAAATATAGCACATTTGAATGGTAATAGCGAACTACTTTACACAATCCGATGCGTCGTGAAAAGGTCGCTTGTTAACAGTTGCGTAGGGATACATTTCTTCGGGGTTAGCTGCTATCAATTTCGAAGGTGGAAAGGGATGGGATCAATCGACGTTTTGAAGTAAATTTTAAGTTTAACAAACTAGAAACTCGGAATCCCTTGTAGCTTGTAGGTGACTCTCATACACGTATCGAAGGCGGCAAAGCTCTGATTACATAATTATAATAATTTGGCTACATTTTTATGTTAATATGTTATTTTCATCCTTGTTTGAAGGGCAACTTGCTTGGTCGTTTTTATATATCTTTTCGGAATCGCGATTTCCTGCATCGGGATAAACTAATATAAGTTAGGTAACTTTATCGTGAAAACCCCTGATTAATAATGTCAGTGAAGTCAGTGTGTGTCGAATGACCTTGTACCGAGGCTGTACTAATGTATGGTGGTCGAGAGAGGAAATCGCTTTCTCGCAGTCAAATTACGGCCGAGAGAAAGCGATGAAGAGATCACACAAGACGAGGAGGTGAGGTGGTGAAATGGGGTTTAACGTCGCGTCCAAGATTATTGCACTTATATAGCGACGTGCATGTACGTGTGTGTTTGTGTGGCTGCTTGTACTAGTCCGGACTGATGCCGATTTATAGTGCTAGCTCACTGAGATACCATGCCGCAGTTTAACATGAATACCCCACTCAGACACAGTATACTGACTCCGAGCCGACCAGTCCTTGTTTTAGCCCCTTAATGCCGAGCGCCAGACAGGGTAACAACAAGTACCATCTTTTAACGTCTTTTGGTATGACGCGGCCGGGGATCGAACCCCGGACCTTCCGCTCTCCGGGCGGACGCTCTAGCACTAGACCACGGAGGCGGTCCACAAGACGAGGAAGCCATGGCACGAGACGAGAAAGCGATAACGCGGAACTAGAAAGCAGTATGACGAGACGAGAAGGCCATATGTGTATATGTACCATTATTTGACTCATCTACAAAATACACAGTTGGGACGGCCCGCCCGGATCTAGGCGGAGAATTTACATCCTGTGAGTGAATATATCTTTATGCCGCTTTTAGCAATATTCCAACAACATCACGGTGGTGGACACCAGAAATGGGCTTCACACATTGTACCCATTTAGAGAATCGAACCCGGGTCTTCGGCGTCACGAGCAAACTCTTTAACCACTTGGCTACCCCACAACGCAACCCGTAAAGATCCGGGTTAGAATAGGTCTTCAGCAACCCATACTTGCCGTAACAGGCGACTATGCTTGTCGTAAGAGGCGACTAACGGGATCGGGTGGTCAGGGTCGCTGACTTGGTTGATGCATGTCCTCGAATCCCAATTGCGTGGATCGATGCTGATGATGTCAATCACTGGATTGTCTGGTCCAAACTCGATTATTTACATACCGCCGTCATATTGCTGGAATATTGCTGGGTGCGGCGTTTAACAACAAACAAACAAACAAACAAAGCCCACCATGGTCACTTTGCATCTAGAAGATGCGGGGACGACGTAAATATGTAAGTGCTGCTCATCGGATTAAAACCTGCTTCCCTAAACACTCATCTTTTGAGCGAGTATTGTTTTATAACGGCTTTAGTCCATATATAAAACATTATTCCAGACATGTCACGGCTGGTGATATCAAGATCTGGTTTCACAAATTGTGCCCATGCAGTGAAGAATGAAACCGGGGTCTTCACCGTGACCAACACGTTATAATAAGGTGTGACAAGAGTTGCCTCCCTTGTTCTGCGAAACTTTGAAAAATCCAAACTTCACAGTTGGGAATCGCCAACCTTGGACTTAGTTGATGCCACTGACCGAGGCGAAACAGCTTAGACACTCGTCAGTATGAGGCAGTCCCAAATTATAAACTGTATTCGTGGTTTATTCTCCCTGTAGTGTTTAATTGTACGATAAACAACGACCACGAGTCGTTTATTTCTTACATATATATAAAACAGTCTTTTGTGAAAACCATATCCATTTTTTTCCTGAAGCGAAGAAAATCCAAAGGTATTGTCAGTTATGAGACATTAAGAAATGTATTTCACACTGAGCAAACAGTGTTATATGCAGTAAATATACAGTAAACTACGGTTATAACGAACACGCTTATAACGAACTGACGGATATAACGAACTTACTTTTTGGTCCCGACTACTTGCTGAAGTCATGCTGTATATGTACTTATAACGAACTACGGTTATAACGAACTAAAATTAGAAGTCCCGTTGAGTTCGTTATAACCGTAGTTTACTGTATCAGTAAAATTTCGGACTTTAGGTGTTGTCATGTTTTGGGTTTGGCGGGATTCAGAGGCAGACATTTTTCATCCTACATGATTCCAGCAACTAAACTATATATAGATTTCCATCTGTTCCCCTAACCCTAAACCCTAATCCAAGTGATATGATACACACATTAAAACACCATTAAGCAGTACTAACCATATATTTCCATATAAAATAGTCATTTGTGAAAACCGTTTCCTTTATTGCCTGACGAACCACATTTGTTTTGTGACATGCTCATAAAGAAATATAGACACCGATAACGTTTATTTAACGGTATATTTTTTAAGTATTCCACAACAATAGTTATTTGTCTGCCCTCTTAATTGCTTCATCTGTTTCCTCGCATCATAGGGGCTGTCGGGTAGCCTAGTGGTTAAAGTGTTCGCTCGTCACGCCGAAGACCCGGGTTCGAATCCCGATATGGGTACAATGTGTGAAGCCCATTTCTGGTGTCCCCCGCCGTGATATTGCTGGAATATTGCTAAAAGCGGCGTAAAACCATACTCACTCACACACCTCGCATCATATGACAGACCCAGTACAAGTGACCATCTCTTTGTTTGTTTGTTGTTTAACGCCGCACTCAGCAATATCCCAGCTACATAACGGGGGTCTGTAAATAATCGGTTTGGGCCAGACTATCCAGTGATTGACATCATGAGCATCGATCCTCGTTATTGGGATTAAATTTAATAGCCACCTAAATGGACACCAATTTGATTGCTTTATTTGTGATATCTCTATTTGTAGCTCTGGTTTTTACTACATGACAGTTTTCATTATTTTTTGCAGTGATCAAATTTCAACCATGTAAGATCCAACTGGGTTTTTTTTCTTCTATAAGAGATATAGTATAACAACTATATTGTTCGGTAACTCAGATTTGCCAGATGCTTTAAAGTTTAAGATTATTGAATCGGTTCCTGATTATTTGGCCCAAACAAATCTTTGTAGACGCTCATGTGTTGCATGTTTATACAAAACGATTACGTTTTCATTCATGGAAAAATAAGATTGTTTAAACTGCATAAAACAATTCTGACCAACACATCCCTGTAATATATGACCGATCCCCAAATAATTAATAACACAAGTGAGTGAGTGAGTTGGGTTTAACGCCGCTTTTAACAGTATTCCAGTCATATCACAGCATGTCAGCTTAATGTGGGAGGAAAGCCCGAAGTGATGCACGTCTCAGACGACTACTTCGGTGAAACCCACGAGCACGGGTATGGTGCTGACAAACCTAGAAACATAATCGGGCGAACCGGAATTCGAACCCACAATCAAAGGTTTCTGGCGTGCCCAAGGGACGCAACTCTGCACAGCGGCGCCTTAGACGACTGGGCCACCCGCGCCCCCTTATTACACAAAGGTCTTACACACATTAAAAGTATTACAAGGAAAATCATATCAATACGCGCCGACAACTTACTTCTTTCTCTTTGGTTTGATTGGACGTCGCCACCCCAGTTCGTATAAACGCGCGCGCAGGTCATCCGTGCATGCCACCGGAAGAAACAGTTTAGGGCTATTCATGGGGAAGGAGTGGGGCTGTCCCTGTCCCCCGGGATCGGCCACGCCCTCGCCAGGGCCAGCAGATCCGAGCACTGCGTCGGACGCCAAGCTCACTAGGAGATCATCTGTCGCCGCCGCCGCTGCCGCAACGTCAGTGTCAACAATATGGATCAGCGGTTGTGACTGTGGGAGGCCCGACTGGAGTCTCACCTGGGGGTCACACACCTTCACGTTACTGTCAAATCGGACCACCTGTCGCTGGAACGTGGCCACGGCACGTGCGTCGTCTAGGACGTTGGTGTTAGCTCGTCTTAACCCGGAATAACCTGCGTTGTTTCCATGAACGCCGGTGTCTGAGACGACGGCAGTTGTTGTGTCAGTGTTCCAGCCTACCTTCCTGTTTCGCATGTATGATTCCGGAAGTCTGTGTGAATCCCGGTCCTGCGCAGTAGGTATAGCATCGTAAGTACTTCGCGGAGAGAGAGACCCCTCTACTGAGTCCATACACTGTTTCTGGAAGCTTGTCATCTCACGATGCCGGTCAAACCTCCTGTTGCCCCGGGCAACGGCTATCCCGATCCGGGTGGAGATCGGGTACCCACGGTGGCTCCAGGATGCAGACCCGGCCCGGTGTGGCATGTCTGGGTCGGGTCCAGGCAGCCCCGGGTCGCCAGCTGAATGGGAAACAGTCACACGTGCATTGAGGGACGTGGGGGTGCTTCTCTGCCTGTCTCCATGGGTAGTGGCTGGGCGCTCGGGGGTACGGGCAAAGGTGGGTGTGATATGAGTAGAGGCGCGGAGCTGACTAGCCGTGACGACAGCGTTGGCAGGATCCGCGGTTCCTTCGGGTGCGGCATTTTCCTCGCCGTCCCCTTCTGGTGTGTCACTCAGGACGTAGGGGGTGTTGGGGGGCCTCCGTGCAACCAGGCTGCTGAGAATCAGACACTGGCTAGCTGTCGGCATGTTGTACAACAGTTTATGTACATCTAGATCGGGTATTTCTGGGATGAGGATCAGGTACAGACAACAGGGGCAACACCGCCATACACCAACCGCGTAACTCAGATTTACACTGATTCCAGACTGACAACTCTCGCCAGCGCTTTGACATAAACGAAAGACACTTACACATGGAGGCTAAATACCAACACACTTGCCTGACTGCAATTAATTATTGTTGGGGCCAGATTGGTTTAAGCGAAGTTAGAAGTGCCCTATGAATGATTCACCACCCCGCGTGTGGAAAATACATCTTGATTCGGCGGGCGGGGATGGGCTGTGAATATTACTCCATCTATTATACATTAGATAATATAAGTACCTTACCTTAATGGCTTAATACAACAGGAAAACAGATCAAAATTGCTTTGTGGTCGGTCTCCCCCAAACAGGCAATATGGCGACGCCTGATCCCGTGACGACTGTGTTCAGATTGGTTGACTCATCTAAGGTTGGGGAAGGGGCACGGCGATTGGCTGTTGCGTCTTTGCAGGTGACGGTGTTTACCGCAACGTCTGTTGCGTGACGTTGGCTTCCCGACGTAAATTATTCATTCCACGCTGGCACCCTGTATTGATTATAGACGCGTGAAACGTGTCTGCCCCACAGCCCTAGCGGGTCGTGTTCAGGGCAGGGGTGAGTCTAATTGTCCGGGGCATTGCGTAATTACATGTGTAAAAAACAACACACGCTGATCATACACTTTAAGACGAGTGCTTCCATGTCTCTGAATCAAATCTTTGCAAATGTATGCCTTTGTTATACATGATAGGTTACAAAAATCACCCCCAACATTGCTGGTCGCAGTAAAATCTCACATATATGACGCCATTTTCAATTGTAACATCCTATTGATCATTGTAACCTGTGTTACATACAAGACGCCACTTACAGACGCCATCTTTAAACACAAAACGGCCATTGGTCATTGTAACCTGTGTTACATACAAGACGCCACTGACAGACGCCATCTTTAAACACGAAACGGCCATTAGTCATTGTAACCTGTGTTACATACAAGACGCCACTGACGGACGCCATCTTTAAACATGAAACGGCCATTGGTCACTGTAACCTGTTTTGCATGCCAGACACTATTGGCCATTGTAATATCTTACACTCAAGATGCTTTTGCCCATTGTGATCTGACCTTGAACATGAAACGGCACTTTCCTTTGTAGCATGTAAGACAGGTATTGGCCATTGAAACCTGTCTTTATATACTACTCAAAAGAAGTTAAGGATCACCCGATTCTTTCGTGTTGGTAAAGTTAATCTGTCATGGCATGAGAGTTTAACTATTGTTATATGAGTGAGTGAGTGGGTATGGTTTTACGCCGCTTATAGCAATATTCCAGCAATATCACGGCGGGGGACACCAGAAATGGGCTTCACACATTGTACCCATGTCGGGAATCGAACCCGGGTCTTCGGCGTGGCGAGCTAACGCTTTAACCACTAGGCTACCCGACCGCCCCTATTGTAATATGAAAGAATCAGGTGATCCTTAACTTCTTTTGAGTAGTATACATGAAACGCTACTGGTCATTGTAACTTGTCTGTCTTTAAATAGGAGACATTTTTGGCAATTGTAACCAATATACATGAAACGCTGTTAGTCATTGTAATCTGTCTTTACACATGAAACGTTAATGACCGTTGTAATCTGACTTTCAATATGAGACGTTTTTGGCCATTGTAATCTGTCTTTAAACTGTAAAAGATGACATTGTGTTTAAACACATGATATGAACTATAGTCTCACACCTAAACACATCACCCCAATAATTTAAACAAGTTTTCATTTTTAAACATTTAAAATGCATATCTTTGAGTATTATCCTAATAATCTGAACATGTATGTTTCAGTAAAGTACTATGATTGGGCAGTAAATCAAATATGGATATGATGTATTATAGCTTTTTTACCGAAGCTGGTACAATATTAACATGTGTTTAGATAATGGTGACTAGAAATACTAGATGACATCAAAATGTTTGTACCACGTGTGGTAGCGTGCAGGACGACACATCAAGAGGTTGCAGGTTCGTATCCCGCCGAAGTTTTAAAAGTGTTCATAAAAGTGAGTGAGTGAGTGAGTTGGGTTTAACGCCGCTTTTAACATTATTCCAGTTATATCAGGACGTGTCAGCTTAATGTGGGAGGAAAGCCCGTAGTAATGCAGGTCTCAGACGTTTATCACTTCGGTGAAACCCACGAGCACGGGTATGGTGCTGACAAACCTAGAAACATAATCGGGGTGAACCGGGATTCGAACCCACAATCATAGGTTCTGGCGTGCCCAAGGGACGCAACTCTGCACAGCGATTCGCTTGGCCACCCGTGCCCCCGTTCATAAAAGTGTTTTCGCCGTATGACTTATAGTATTTCTGTCCTACAAGGAACGGAAGCTGACAATAAACTTTAAGCATATCTGATTACTAGAATAGAGTCCATATTTTCAAAGGCGTTACACAACCACACTCCTCTATTCCTATAAAACCCAAAAATAACAAATATGTAGAAAGCGCCACTTCAAAAAAATACCTACAATGAATTTCCAGTTCTTTCCCATATTTAGACAATAATCACGTTCAGCTGTTCAACACAATCGTGAATGTTAAGTTGACTTATGCAAATATCTAAGACAATAAATATTTGTTAAATCATATTTCAAAATTTATACAAATAATATAATGTAAGAACAAGTTGGCCCTTTAAAAGACTGGCGTCTTTAGATGTCCACTTGTCTAGACTTGCCTGTTATAAGGATAGAATAACTATACATCCATTGAGTTATCATTCAGTAGTGACTTGGAGCAAGGCTATGGGACAAAGAACGCGCTAAGGTTTGTGTTTGTGACCTAAACATGTGTTTACAATGTACTGGTCATTGTAGTACGTTTTATGTACTAAAAGCTACTAGACATGTTAGCATTACTGGACCCACGGACGATCCAGTTGCCCAAGGCCTCGCAATTCGCTGTGCAGGGCTGCACGCTAGAAACTTGTGATTGATGGTTCGAATTGTTATACGTTTTATATACTAAAAGCTACTGTACATGTTAGCATTACTGGACCCACGGACGATCCAGTTGCCCAAGGCCTCGCAATTCGCTGTGCAGGGCTGCACGCTAGAAACTTGTGATTGATGGTTCGAATCCCGGTTCGACCCGATTATGTTCTGGGTTTGTCAGCACCGTGTACTCGTGCTTGTGGTAAGTGTCTGAGACATGCATCACTTCAGGCTTTCCTCCCACATTAAGCTGACACGTCGTGATATGACTGGTACGTTGTTAAAAGCGGCGTTAACCCAAGTCTCTCACTGTAACATGTACATACGAATCGTTATGTGTTGCTACGTATGTTTAATACGAGTCGTCTTTCGATGGTATCTGTCTGACAGACACGGTTCTAGGGGCAGTCACAAGCTCCGCCCTACTGATGATCGCGTGTCAAATAATGGCGTGTGCCGGAATCTCAAATGGAGTTAACGAGATAAATGAATTAGCCTCTCTAAAAAAGTATCAACATGGAGTTTCCCTAAATTTCCAAGAGACATCGTCAGATTGGTAACCTAATCACACAAAATACGAATGGACTGTTATTACACAACGTCGGAATGAAACTGTTACTACACAACGTCAGAAAAGGGAGTGATGTTACACAGCGTCAGAATGGTGCCTTTATTACACAACGTCAGAATGGTGTCTTTATTACACAACGTCAGAATTGGACTGATTTTACTCAACGTGGGAACTGGACTTATTGTATAACGTCAGAATGGTGACGTTTATAACACAACGTCAGAATGAGACTGTTATTACATTACGTCAGAAAATAAACTGATACTACACAACGTCAGAATGGTGTCTTTTATTACACAACGTCAGAATTTGACTGTTTTTACTCAACGTGGGAACTGGACTTATTGTATAACGTCAGAATGGTGACGTTTATCACACAACGTCAAAATGAGACTGTTATTACATAACGTCAGAAAAGGGAGTGATGTTACACAACGTCAGAATGGTGTCTTTATTACACAACGTCAGAATTGGACTGTTTTTACTCAACGTGGGAACTGGACTTATTGTATAACGTCAGAATGGTGACGTTTATCACACAACGTCAGAATGAGACTGTTATTACATAACGTCAGAAAATAAACTGATACTACACAACGTCAGAATGGTGTCTTTTATTAAACAACGTCAGAATTTGACTGTTTTTACTCAACGTGGGAACTGGACTTATTGTATAACGTCAGAATGGTGACGTTTATCACACAACGTCAGAATGAGACTGTTACTACACAACGTCAGAATATTGACGTTTATCACACAAGGTACAGCAGAGCATATCAGGTTTCTTTATAGATTAAATACAATTCCATATCATACCAGTTTCACGACAGATCATATCGCGTTTGCCTTAATATTACAATGAATAACTTATCGTTAGTTGTTTAACGCTGTCACAACATATGCTTTTGTTTGTTTGTTTGTTTGTTGTTTAACGCCGCAATCAGCAAGTGTAGTCGCCTCTTACGGCAAGTATGGGTTGCCGAAGGCTTTGAGGGTATCATATAAGTCTCAGATATAACTAAAGGGGCACGGATGGCCCTGTCGTAAAAGACGCAACAACTTGTTATACAGAGTTGTGTCTCTTATACGTTCCAGGATCTGGCGATCGGGGACGGACTACCAGATATCCTAGTTCTGTTAGCACGTTACCCATGCTCCTTGGTTTAAATTACGAGAGGCGGTCGGGTAGCCTAGTGGTTAAAGCATTCGCCCGTCACGCCGAAGACCCGGGTTCGATTCCCGACATGGGTACAATGTGTGAAGCCCATTTCTGGTGTCCCCCGCCGTGATATTGCTGGAGTATTGCTAAAATCGGCGTAAAACCAAAGTCACTCACTCACTCACCCGATCCCATTAGTCGCCTCTTACGACAAGCATAGTCGCCTTTCACGGCAAGAATGAGTTGTCAACCTAGACCAGTGTATGTGCGTATATGTGTTTGAAAGGGGCGTCTACTCCGTATACTAGTCTATATTTGTGTCAAGGATCTCCCTACCTAGACCAGTGTATAGGCGTATAAGTGTTTAAAAGGGGCGTCTACTCAGTATACTAGTCTATATTTGTGTCAAGGATCTCCCTACCTAGACCAGTGTATATGCGTATATGTGTTTAAAAGGGGCGTCTACTCCGTATACTAGTCTATATTTGTGTCAAGGATCTCCCTACCTAGACCAGTGTATATGCGTATATTTGTTTAGAAGAAACCCACCCCTTGCACTATAAACCCCGTACAACAACAAGAAGAAGTATATAAACACAGACATGGCACTGTATTTGTCTAACAGCAGCGTCGACGACGGCACGTAGGCTACTTGTAGCAGTCTTTATTGAACGACTCAAAGACGACCATAAAGCGTACACCAAGTCACACGCACTCCACTGTTTGACTGTTGACTCGACTGGTGTCATCGTAGTTAATTGAATCCTCAGCTTGTGCCAGTAACATGTTTACATAAATTTGTCAAAGGCGTTATAAATTAGGGGCATACGAATCCTTAATATTCTGTCTATATGTCCATATGAATACATAAAGCCCTTCCACACCTCTCAATATACGCCGAGGGGGTTGAAGACACTATCAAAGGTGTACCAAACACGACAATTACATAACAATACACGTCCAGAACTTGTCACTGTGTGGAGTACGTGTCACCAACACCTTCTACATATGATCAGATAACGCCTGCTTCAACACCACAGTGAGCTGGTGCCTTTCGTAGCCGGGTGTTAGCATGAGATAACATCAGGGACGTCTGAAACTCCATCAAGCTCCAACGACATCGGTAACGTCACGCCAACGTTCAAGTCATACCACGGCGTTATCGGCGTCAGACGTTGAGGAAGCGTCACTGTTTCCTGGATACATCTGTTCCTGGCTGTCAGACTTTAACACAGGTAAATCAGCAAAAAGGTGCCATCTTCCCGAGGCAAGGGAGTAGTTAACTGACTGTGGAAACTGGACTTGTTCAGTCAGTTACCTCCCTTGCCTCGGGAAGATGAAAGAGTCAGGGTCGGTCCGTGATGTTGTCATGGATATTTTCATGGATGTTTTGCAATATATTCAGTCCTACATATTTGTACTGCAATACAATAAGGAGCGGTGGGGTAGCCTGGTGGTTAGAGCATTCGCTAGTCAGGCCGAACACCCGGGTTTGATTCCGCACAATGTGTAAAGCCCATTGCTGATGTCCCTCCGCTGTGATATTGCTGGAATATGGCTGAAAGTGGTTTAAAACCATATTCACTCACTCTTATACAACCAACTCTAATGGCTGGACTCAGTATTACACATGGGTAACAGATTTGTACACACACAGACGTGAACACCCCTTACACTAACTCACACGCATACAAACGCCGTTCACTACCGAATGCGCATGAATGTGTCAACCTTCCCCACAGGTGAGTGAGTGAGTATGGTTTTAAGCCGCTTTTAGCAGTATTCCAGCAATATCACGGCGGGAGACACCAGAAATGGGCCTCATACATTGTACTCATGTGGCAAATCGGACCTGAGCCTACGACGTGACGAGCGAACGCTTTAACCACTGCACTACCCCGCCGCCCCCACAAGATCATGGAAATGACAACGACCAATCTCATTTTACCGACTACCATATAATTCTAAGTTTCCTCTCTATTCTTTTCACTTTCTGTAAATTCAAACTATTATCCCAACATCCGTCATCGAAAAAAGATCGTTTAAGAAAAACACAGAATATCTTCGTACAATTACGAGGTTTATCACGAATTGCCTCCCTTGAACTGATGACGTCTGGGCCTGTTGAGTAAAATACTGTTTTATCATTTCTGACTGACTGTTTGACCCAATGGTTTTGTCTGGCGGCTGGGTGAAACAAACGCTGTCGTCTGTAACAGCGTAGATGATGCGTCGTGTGGGGTCGTGCATCCTCGAGTATCCAGGGTATAATATCTTCATTCTGTTATGATTACTACCCTGGACCCTTTCACCACCAGATTCGTTTTGAGTTCGAGTCGAATACTTAAGTATTAATACTAATAGAATGGTGGTACAATGGATAATCGACGATGGGTGTCATGGAGTCTCGCCATTTCAGAATCTATTTGCTCGACAGTCTATTTGGTCAGTCTTGCTTCCTTTTCGCTCCTTCAGTAGTCATACCTATACAATATTACAACACAAACTGCTTGGCAGAGGATTAATTTTGTTGTTGTTGTTGTTGTTTAACGCCGCACTCAGCAATATTCAAGCTATATGACGGCGGTCTGTAAATAGTCGAGTCTGGATCAGACAATCCAGTGATTGACATCATGAACATCGATCCACGCATTTGGGACCGATGACATGCATCAGCCAAGTCAGCGAGCCTGACGACCCGATCCCGTTAGTCGCCTCTTGCGACAAGCATGGTCGTCTTTTAGGGCAAGCATGGGTCTACCCCGGACCTCCACGGATCGCCGGGCAATAGAAAGCATATGGTGGCTACAAAAAAAAAAGGAATAGTAATTCGAAGGTGATGTATTTGATACGGGTATCATAGTAGTGTTTAGGACATAAAGTTTGCCATTACTGATGTTCTCCGCCGTGATATTACTGGAATATTGCTAAATGCGGCGTAAAACCTGACTCACTCACTCACATAAAGTTTACAGCGTTAAGACGAGAGTTTTCAGCCTCGTAACGTTCTGTTAACGTTTGTATTTTGGGGGTCAAATCCAGTTTTCAAATGTATTCTTTCATTTGTCCGGCAGTTTAGTGAAGACAGTGAGACTTCTAGTGATGTTTAGGAACTGGCCTTTTGCTATTGTGGGATTTGTCTAAAACTTTCCTTTCAACATGTTGGACTCCTGCTTTTACGGAAACAAAATGTCTTGAAGCAGTAACAGAAACTATATCCCCTCTCTGACTGACGTCCCACAGCCACGTACCCCCCCAAGAACAGTGGTCGGTTTGAAAGAGATTGTCACTTGTACAGGCTATTGTCCTCAAGGTGAGGGTAACTGATATAATAGTTTAGGACGGCTGGACTGTAGGACAAAGACAGCACATGTAACTCTCGGTTTGTACCATCAGGTAATCAGGCGTCACGGATCGCCCACAGCAGACAAGTCCTCACTGATGACAGGGTTCAGCAAAAAGTGGGAATCAATAACACAGATGAATACATTATCCCTTCTGTGCTTAATGTGGTGTTAATGTCCGACCGTCATTAAATAGCGATCACACCGTGAGCCGCCTCCTGGCGAGGGACCCAATAAGGAGTTATACAGGACTTCTCTGGAAACTAGGGTGACGGGGAATAACTGCTCTCCCACTCCACCATTGAGGAGCTCCACCATAAACTTTACAGCAGGTGGAGTGCCAGCAATGTACACAAGTTGTCCTAACTTTTAAGACCGGACTCAACTTCAAGTGAGGGCGACAAGGTGAGAGTGTGTTGATGTAAATGTTACCTGTCGCTTAATTGCAGGTGAGCGGATGATGTCTAGGGTGTAGGTGTGCGGTTTGTTTGATATTTGATTTCAACGCAGATTGTAAACATAGTATCTTATGTTCATGTTCCAAAAAGCGAACGACGGGTATAAGAAGAACTGTGATACTAACGTTTCACGCTCAACTACAGGATGCGATTTGGATAAACAGTTGGCCTCTATGTTACCTGCTGCTTAATTACAGGTGAGTGGATCCGGTCGGGTGTCAGGTGTGAGGGGTTTATTTACATGAAATATCCATGGAATAAAATCGGTGTCTCGAAACGAAATTATTGTGAAGTTCAATACACATGCATATGTTGTGGACCCGTGAAGATCCGGGATGGAATAGGTCTTCAGCAACCCATGCTTGCCATAAAAGGCGACTAACCGGATCGGGTGGTCAGGCTCGCAGACTTGGTTGATGCTTGTCATCGTATCCCAATTGCGTGGATCGATGCTCATGATGTCAATCACTGGATTGTCTTGTCCAGACTCGATTATTTACAGACCGCCGTCACATAGCTGGAATATTGCTGAGTGCGGCGTTAAACAACAAACAAACAAACAAACAAACAAAAGCATAAGTTGTGACAGCGACAAGTAAGTCAATGAAGTGATGAAGTGATGCGATCTATGTAGTTGAAGTCATCCGTCCATGGAGGGCTGTATTCGTCAGACCACATCAGCCGCCCCGTCACTCAAGCTGACAGAACGAGACTGGCGATTCTAATTTGCCACTACAGGAATCTGAACTCTTTAAATATAGACACAGCAACGTCAGCATAATGCGTGTTATAGTCAGTTATTCTATTCAAAATAAGACCTCCGGCCAAACTACATTAAGTGCAAAATAAAATATCTTGCACAGTTTACATTAATGGTTTTCAACAATTTGTTTACTTGATGTAAATATAAGGCACTTATTTAGAGTGAGTGAGTGCGTGAGTGAGTATGGTTTTACGCCGCTTTTAGCAATATTCCAGCAATATCACGGCCGGGGACACCAGAAATTAGCTTCACACATTGTACCCATGTCGGGAATCGAACCCTGGTCTTCGGCGTGACGAGCGAACGCTTTAACCACTAGGCTACCCGACTGCCCCCACTTATTAGAACCTCCAGCTTGATAACGGTGTCGCGATATGAAATAAACAAGAAGTTGTCATCCTCAAAGTTGTACGTTTTCTTATACTTACTCACCAACTCCTAGAATGCCAATCTCACAGTTAATAAGGCACTGCTGTTATTGTTCTATAAAATATTTGTAAGTTTATGATTGAATGATTGATTGATTGATTGATCGTAAAATCGCTATGGTTTTACGCCGCTTTAGCAATATTCCAGCAATATCACGGCGGGGGACACTTCACACATTGTACCCATGGGGAATCGAACCCTGGCCTTAGGCGTGACGGGCGAACGCTTAAACCACTGGACTACCCCACCGCCCCTATAAGTGAATGAAAAGTGTACGTTTCTCTCAACTTTGTTCTCTAGCTTTGTTATAGTGTGTTATTGCAACCGTCCACATTTTGTGAACGTGCGTTCAATGATATTTTGGTGTATAATAAATGCATTGACCATGCATATATGTATAGTGCCGCGGAGTTTCACTACTATGTTTTATTTGGGTCATCAGGTATGGTCATCTGGCACATCGTGATAGCAATGAATGTAACGAAGTAACATACAGGCCCATACTGCACCCGGGGTACAATGTATCCCCAGAGCCCCATTGCTCGTCGTACGAGTTCATTAATTAGCTATAGGGAACCGGTGCAGAGAGGTTAGAATTGGTCCCCAGCAATCTTTGCTGGTCCTAGGACCCGACTAAATGGAGCGAATGGTCAGCCTCGCTGAATTAATTGGTTTGTGTATGTCATCGCGCAGATCGATGTTCATGATGTCAATCACTGGCTTGTCTGGTCGAGACTCCATTATTTATAGTTCATTAATTAGGGAACCGGTGCAGAGTGTAAGAATTGGTCCCCAGCAATCTTTGCTGGTCGTAAAAGCCGACTAAATGGAACGAATGGTCAGCCTCGCTGAATTAATTGGTTGATGTATGTCATCGCGCAGATCGATGTTCATCATGTCAATCACTGGGTTGTCTGGTCGAGACTCCATTATTTATAAACCACCGTCATAAGGCTATAGCATAATGTCGGCGTTGAACAAAAAAGTCATTTGAAATAGCCTTGAGTGAGTGAGTGAGTAAGTATGGTTTTAGGCCGCGTTTAGCAATATTCCAGTAATATCACGGCGGGGGACACCAGAAATGGGCTTCAAACATTGTATCCATGTCGGGAGTCGAATCCGGGTCAGCGGCTTGACGAGCGAACACTTTAACCACTAGGCTACCCGACCGCCCCTGAAATAGCCTTGATTATTTAGAAAAAGGGTGCCGTTGTACAAAACAACCTCAGCGCTACGACTGTCGTACGTCTATGTTAAGGTATGGGAGTTACGACCTCAGCGCTACGACTGTCGTACGTCTATGTTAAGGTATGGGAGTTACGACCTCAGCGCTACGACTGTCGTGCGTCTATGTTAAGGTATGGGAGTTACGACCTCAGCGCTACGACTGTCGTACGTCTATGTTAAGGTATGGGAGTTACGACCTCAGCGCTACGACTGTCGTACGTCTATGTTAAGGTATGGGAGTTACGACCTCAGCGCTACGACTGTCGTACGTCTATGTTAAGGTATGGGAGTTACGACCTCAGCGCTACGACTGTCGTACGTCTATGTTAAGGTATGGGAGTTACGATCACCTTAGCACTAAGATCGCTCTGTACAACGGCACACAGTTAAACAGAGTTACAGAATGCAAGATCATCATTTGTCACTTGAACATGACGTCACTATAGTGCTTTTCTGTCTATGACGTCACGTCATTGTCGCAGTGACCTCCATGAACCACGGAGCTAGATAGTGCATTTTGCTGTCGTTCTTAGGCATGTAGTCTACGTGTGTGTCGTTACAGATGCCGACGTCCAGCCAAGCCCTCATCCTCATCAAGACGGACAGTGGACGGCTGTCCACATTCTACAAGACCCGGGTCACGCCAGACATGACCCCTCTACCGCTGTCCAGGGTCAACCTGACAGGAGATCCTGCGGCCAGAGTCCCTTATACCAGGCCCAAGGAAATGGTTCACAGTCAAAGCGAGCCATTCCAGCCAAGTAAACCCCTTGAGGGTCAGACAGTCAGCGGATATCGCGGGGTCCTGTCATTCGACCCCACTCTGAAGTCATTCCGGTGGCAGTTGCTTCCCGGCCCAACGGACCATAAGCTGAGTCTTCATGAACAGTCCCAGCACCCAGCGTCCCCGGACCAGGAAGAGAGTCACGTGCAGGAGGAGGTTGTGCTCATCAACCTGGACGACCCCCCGCCACAACTCCCCCTACCCCCCGGGGTCTCCATAGACAACTCCTACCGTCGACTACTTAATCTCGGATTTCCGACTTCGTCATTTCGGGGACTAAACTCATCCCAGAGTCCAGAGCCTTGGGACAGTGGGTTGTCGGCGCTTGACCCCAGGAGGACAGCCTCCCACAGGCCCATGTCGGGCCGGGGCCACACCCCAGCGCAACTGGCTGACAGACACATGTCGGCTCCAGTCATGGACGTTCTATCTCAACTGCGCCGGGATGATCCTGATTCAAGGTAGGTTCATATGGGTTTTTTTAAACGCCGCACAGCAAATATTCCAGTTATGACAACGGCCTGTAAATAATCGAATCAGGACCAGACAATCCAGTGATTATATATGCAAGGATCCACGTACGATACGTGCAATCAAGAGCCTGAAGACCCGGTCAATATGTCGCTTATTAGAGTCTTGGGGGACCAGTTCTAACCCGGAATCCCCACATCATGTATAATAAACTGCCGGGCAAAAGAAAGTATACACTTAAAAAATGGAATTTATGAAACAATTACAAAAGTTACAAAAAATTACAAACCTTCCTTGGCTGAAAACAGTAACCGAAACAGTACAAAATAAGGTCCAAAACATAACTATGAAACCCTTATCCAAAACATCACCATCGAATAAATATTTTTTGTTTGTGTCATTTTTAGCCACCATCAAAGATGGATGTATACTTTGTTTTGTCCGACAGTGTAATATATACACCTCCCGATGCCCTCAATGATGTGGCGTGAATACGACATTTAAGTTCGTGACTTGGTGGCCAGAATAACATTACATATGAGGTCAATGAAATAACACTACGATAATCGTAACTCGTCCTGGGGACCAATGACATTATATCGAGTTAACCGTATTTCGAGATAGGCGAAGTTCCTATATTACACTTTAGAATATATAATGATTGAGTCGGGACAATAAGTTCCATTGTCGTATCGCTGTGTGTACAAATGTTGACAACTTTTCCGTTTTCCTTGACGCTGTGTGACAATATGGGACAATATTTCAGCGTATTTTCAGCACACACGTGAGTAGCATGAGGATATGTGACACATTGGTAACATGCACCCTGCACCATACGTTCTCCCCTCTAACACTGTCTGACTAACTTTGTCTGACTAACATTGTCTGACTAACATTGTCTGACCCTGAAACACGTGTACACGTGTTGCCTTAAGACTAAAAAACGTAAACCCCGGGAATATCATGGCAAACCCCGTGTAAGGAGAAATATCAGATTTACATGCTGCGTGATTATGATACTTACTGTACTCCTTGCCTGCCTGTATGTCGATACTGTATGGCTGTATGTCGATACTGTATGGCTGTATGTCGATACTGTATGGCTGTATGTCTGTAAAGTATGCTGTATGTATGTCTGCGTGCCTACATCTCGGTGTTGTGTGGATGTATGCCTGTATGTCGGTACTGTGTGCCTGTATGTCGGTAAAGTATGCTGTATGTGTGTCTGCGTGCCTACATCTCGGTGTTGTGTGGATGTATGCCTGTATGTCGATACTGTATGGCTGTATGTCTGTAAAGTATGCTGTATGTGTGTCTGCGTGCCTACATCTCGGTGTTGTGTGGATGTATGCCTGTATGTCGGTACTGTGTGCCTGTATGTCGGTAAAGTATGCTGTATGTGTGTCTGCGTGCCTACATCTCGGTGTTGTGTGGATGTATGCCTGTATGTCGGTATACTGTATGGCCGTATGGCTGTAAAGTATGCTGTATGTGTGTCTGTGTGCCTACATCTCGGTGTTGTGTGGATGTATGCCTGTATGTCGGTACTGTGTGCCTGTATGTCGGTAAAGTATGCTGTATGTGTGTCTGCGTGCCTACATCTCGGTGTTGTGTGGATGTATGCCTGTATGTCGGTAAAGTATGCTGTATGTGTGTCTTCGTGCCTACATCTCGATGTTGTGTGGATGTATGGCTGTATGTCGGTAAAGTATGCTGTATGTGTGTCTGCGTGCCTACATCTCGGTGTTGTGTGGATGTATGCCTGTATGTCGGTAAAGTATGCTGTATGTGTGTCTGCGTGCCTACATCTCGGTGCTTTGTGGATGTATGCCTGTATGTCGATACTGTGTGGCTGTATGTCGGTAAAGTATGCTGTATGTGTGTATGCGTGCCTACATTTCGGTGTTGTGTGGATGTATGCCTGTATGTCGGTAAAGAATGCTGTATGTGTGTCTGTGTGCCTTCATCTCGGTGTTGTGTGGATGTATGCCTGTATGTCGGTACTGTGTGCCTGTATGTCGGTAAAGTATGCCTGTATGTCGGTACTGTATGCCTGTATGTCGGTACTGTATGCCTGTATGTCGGTACTGTATGCCTGTATGTCGGTACTGTATGTCGGCAGTGTATGCCTGTATGTCGGTACTGTATGCCTGTATGTCGGTACTGTATGCCTGTATGTCGGTACTGTATGCCTGTATGTCGGTACCGGATATGGAGTTGTGCAGGCACAACGTCATCCTCACCCCTTCTATCAGTAACTTCCCATAGAACTCTCTCGCATAGGAGTGTCATGTGATGAAGCTATAGGATTAAGTTGAGTGAGGAACGAAATCAGACTGCTCCATGGTGACCGTCAGAAAGTGAGTGAGTGAGTGAGTGAGTGAGTGAGTATGGTTTTATGTCGCTTTTAGCAATTTTCCAGCAACATCACGGCGGGGGACTCAGAAATGGGCTTCATACACTGTACCCATGTCGGGAATCGAATCCGGGTCTTCGGCGTTACGAGCGAACGCTTTAACCACGAGGCACCCGACCACCCCTTCTTGGATTAAACTGAATATGAACGCTCACTATCCCGATTTCTTGACTTTACAGTCAGCTACATACGAGGGCTGGTCAAAAAAAATGTTAAGGCCTGACTAACTTTCAACTATGGGCCATAACAAAGTGAACTAGTCATTGAGTACACTGTTTGAGTAGTTCATTGCAAGTGTATTTGGTCTGTTGAGGCCGTTTGTATATTAGTGACAGCCAGTTGAATGTGATAGGGCTCCAAATAGACACAGAAATGGAAAAGAAAATGAGTTCCGAGCAGTCACTAAGTTTTTAGCTTTAGAGAAAAGTACTCCCAAGAACTTCATGACCGCATGTCACGCGTGTATGCGGATAATTGGCCTACCTAGTCCACTGTTAAACGTTGGCTCCCTGACTAGGCTGACAGCATGTCACACGTGTATGCGGATAGAGTGCCCTAGCTGGTCCACTGTCAAAGGTTGGCTCTCTGACTAGGCTGACAGCATGTCACACGTGTATGGGGATAAGTGCCCTAGCTGGTCCACTGTCAAAGGTTGGCTCCCTGACTAGGCTGACAGCATGTCACACGTGTATGGGGATAGGTGCCCTAGCTAGTCCACTGTCAAAGGTTGGCTCCCTGACTAGGCTGACAGCATGTCACACGTGTATGCGGATAGGTGCCCTAGCTGGTCCACTGTCAAAGGTTGGCTCCCTGACTAGGCTGACAGCATGTCACACGTGTATGCGGATAGAGTGCCCTAGCTAGTCCACTGTCAAATGTTGGCTCCCAGACTAGGCTGACAGCATGTCACACGTGTATGCGGATAGAGTGCCCTAGCTAGTCCACTGTCAAAGGTTGGCTCCCTGACTAGGCTGACAGCATGTCACACGTGTATGGGGATAGGTGCCCTAGCTAGTCCACTGTCAAAGGTTGGCTCCCTGACTAGGCTGACAGCATGTCACACGTGTATGCGGATAGGTGCCCTAGCTGGTCCACTGTCAAAGGTTGGCTCCCTGACTAGGCTGACAGCATGTCACACGTGTATGCGGATAGAGTGCCCTAGCTAGTCCACTGTCAAATGTTGGCTCCCTGACTAGGCTGACAGCATGTCACACGTGTATGCGGATAGAGTGCCCTAGCTAGTCCACTGTCAAAGGTTGGCTCCCTGACTAGACTGACAGCATGTCACACGTGTATGGGGATAAGTGCCCTAGCTGGTCCACTGTCAAAGGTTGGCTCCCTGACTAGGCTGACAGCATGTCACACGTGTATGCGGATAGAGTGCCCTAGCTGGTCCACTGTCAAAGGTTGGCTCCCTGACTAGGCTGACAGCATGTCACACGTGTATGCGGATAGAGTGCCCTAGCTAGTCCACTGTCAAATGTTGGCTCCCTGACTAGGCTGACAGCATGTCACACGTGTATGCGGATAGGTGCCCTAGCTGGTCCACTGTCAAAGGTTGGCTCCCTGACTAGACTGACAGCATGTCACACGTGTATGGGGATAAGTGCCCTAGCTAGTCCACTGTTAAACGTTGGCTCCCTGACTATGTCATCTACTGCCTCTATGTATAACACCATAACGGCATGTGTACTGCCTCCATGTTAAACACTATAACGGCATGTGTGCTGCCTCCATGTATAACACTATAGAGGCATCTGTACTCCATGTATAACACTATAACGGTATGTATACTGCCTCCATGTATAACACTATAGAGGCATGTGTACTCCATGTATAACACTATAACGGCATGTGTACTGCCTCCATGTATAACACTATAACGGAATGTATACTGCCTCCATGTATAACACTATAACGGCATGTGTACTGCCTCTATGTATAACACTATAACGGCTTGTATACTGCCTCCATGTATAACACTATAACGGCATGTGTACTGCCTCCATGTATAACACTATAACGGCGTGTATACTACCTCCATGTATAACACTATAACGGCGTGTGTACTGCCTCCATGTATAACACTATAACGGCATGTATACTGCCTCCATGTATAACACTATAACGGAATGTATACTTCCTCCATGTATAACACTATAACGGCGTGTATACTACCTCCATGTATAACACTATAACGGCATGTGTACTGCCTCCATGTATAACACTATAACGGAATGCATACTGCCTCCATGTATAACACTATAACGGCGTGTATACTACCTCCATGTATAACACTATAACGGCATGTATACTGCCTCCATGTATAACACTATAACGGCGTGTATACTACCTCCATGTATAACACTATAACGGCATGTGTACTGCCTCCATGTATAACACTATAACGGAATGTATACTGCCTCCATGTATAACACTATAACGGCAAGTATACTGCCTCCATGTATAACACTATAACGGCAAGTATACTGCCTCCATGTATAACACTATAACGGCATGTATACTGCCTCCATGTATAACACTATAACGGCATGTGTACTGCCTCCATGTATAACACTATAACGATATGTGTACTGCCTCCATGTATAACACTATAACGGAATGCATACTGCCTCCATGTATAACACTATAACGGAATGTATACTGCCTCCATGTATAACACTATAACGGCATGTATACTGCCTCCATGTATAACACTATAACGGTATGTGTACTGCCTCCATGTATAACACTTTAACGGCATGTGTACTCCATGTATAACACTATAACGGCGTGTGTACTGCCTCCATGTATAACACTATAACGGTATGTGTACTGCCTCCATGTATAACACTATAACGGCAAGTATACTGCCTCCATGTATAACACTATAACGGCATGTATACTGCCTCCATGTATAACACTATAACGGCATGTATACTGCCTCCATGTATAACACTATAACGGCATGTGTACTGCCTCCATGTATAACACTATAACGGTATGTGTACTGCCTCCATGTATAACACTATAACGGTATGTATACTGCCTCTATGTAAAACACTATAACGGCATGTATACTGCCTCCATGTATATCACTATAACGGCATGTGTACTGCCTCTATGTATAACACTATAACGGAATGTATACTGCCTCCATGTATAACACTATAACGGTATGTATACTGCCTCGCTGTGTAACACTATAACGGCATGTATACTGCCTCCATGTATAACACTATAACGGTATGTATACTGCCTCCATGTATAACACTATAACGGCATGTGTACTGCCTCCATGTATAACACTATAACGGTATGTATACTGCCTCTATGTATAACACTATAACGGAATGTATACTGCCTCCATGTATAACACTATAACGGTATGTATACTGCCTCGCTGTGTAACACTATAACGGCATGTATACTGCCTCCATGTATAACACT
Organism: Haliotis rufescens; assembly: GCF_023055435.1. Taxonomy (NCBI): domain Eukaryota; kingdom Metazoa; phylum Mollusca; class Gastropoda; order Lepetellida; family Haliotidae; genus Haliotis; species Haliotis rufescens. Next base: position 2,486,525 of record NW_025964212.1, on the reverse strand, counting down.
ATAACGGCATGTATACTGCCTCCATGTATAACACTATAACGGTATGTATACTGCCTCCATGTATAACACTATAACGGAATGCATACTGCCTCAATGAGTCAATATTCATTAACACTAATATCTTACTGAATCTTACTAGCATCGTCATTTTTTACTATCCTGTTTGATTTCTAAAGTAAAAACTTGAACAATGAACGTTGGTAACATTAACAGATTTCAAAATAAGTGGAATATAAGATAACAGATGAATATGTTAATGGTAATAGCTACTATATGTAGCTTGTTTAATATTTCCTTAAAATATATTCTGGACAATGGTGCTAGCGGCTTGTAGCGGCCCATATACCGTTCAAAACATTATTGCTGGTGATACTTAATGCTCTCTGATAACATACTAGAAGTCGCCAAGTCAGTAGTTTCCCACTCCCGCCTTTAGCACTCTCAACAGACTGACGGACGCACGGACCACGAGACGAAAGGTCGCCATACCATCCGTAGCTTCCAGGTACCAGTTGTCATGGAAACCAGACAATAGCACCACGCCTAGTCGCCTCGTTGCGTCGTCTCATCGTCGTTACCACGTGATCTTACCACCGATTGAGGAAAGGAAGCGTGAATTTACGGGGTCAAGGTCACGTCGGGCACGACCAGCAAGGTTGGCAGTGATTAAGATGTATCACACTGACGGTCCATGGAGAGTAGAAATAACGAATGTGGGTGTCGATATGTGTCGCTATGACGACCTGGCGTCATTTAGTTTTTCTCCAATATGAAGTGGCCGGGCGGGTAGTTATATTGATTTTGTCGTTTATGAGGTGTAACGTAAGTCCGTTATAACACCTTAAACAGAAGCCACGGTCTGCGCCCGTATAATTGACCACCTGTGGCAGAATCCGATGTGTGTATTCCGTATTTTACTGTAAGACAGGACGTGGGATTGGCCAGTTTACATTCATGGTCTGAAGCTTATTGTTAAGCATCTCACGTTCACCAAGGCCTTTAATACTCGGGTTTGTGTCGCTTCTGTCAATGCCAGCGGCACAGTACAGGCGACCCTTCAGTGTGGTACAGCTTCTTTTGCAATATACAACACTCTTCAATTTTAATTTAAGTAACATCCTGTTCGTAACATGTATGTTTTCACACGATGAATTGCTTCGAAGTGAGTTAGGCTTACGCTGCTGTGAACTTCAGAAACATCATGGCGTCGAAGGAAATCAAAAAGTGATGGAGGTCGTAATTTAAGTGAGTGAGTGACTTTGGTTTTACGCCGATTTTAGCAATACTCCAGCAATATCACGGCGGGGGACACCAGAAATGGGCTTCACACATTGTACCCATGTCGGGAATCGAACCCGGGTCTTCGGCGTGACGGGCGAATGCTTTAACCACTAGGCTACCCGACCGCCCCTCGTAATTTAAACCAAGGAGCATAGGTAACGTGCTGACAGAACTAGGATATCTGGCAGTCCGTCCCCGATCGCCAGATCCTGGAACGTATAAGTGACAACTGTATAGCAAGTTGTTGCGTCTTTTACGACAGGGCCATCCGTGCCCCTTTAGTTATATCTGAGACTTATATGATACCCTCAAAGTCTTCGGCAACCCATACTTGCCGTAAGAGGCGACTAACGGGATCGGCTGGTCAGGCTCGCTGACATGGTTGATGCATGTCATCATATCCTAATTGCGTGGATCGATGCTCATGATGTCAGTCACTGGATTGTCAGGACTCGTTTATTTATAGATCGCCGTCATATAGCTGGAATATTGCTGAGTGCGTCGTTAAACAATAAACAAACAAAACAAACTTGTGATGAAACTATTCATGTTGTGTTACAGATCTGACATGGACAACAGGCCAGAGCTGTCACCAAGCCAAGAAAAGGCGTTCATAGACGACGTCAAGAAGACGCATAAACGGAAGAAATCAAAGTTGCCAATCATACGCATGCGGCGAGAGTTGCCGCCACCCGCACCACATGCCCTGTGTTTCTGTCTGAAGAACAAACGTAGCTTCTCACACGAGGAAATCAAGAAGATTCTGGAGAACCAGCTAGGTACTTCCGTTAAAACCCTCATGTTTGATCCGCTCTACGTCCACCTGGGAGTGGAAAACACCGACGGTGCCTGTCTATGGGTTTTCACACTGGCCGATGACGCAATCAAAATCCACTTGTTGCATCAAGGTCTAATATTCGAAGAAGAACGTGTGCGCGTGCGTCTCTACGACGACGTGCTGTATGATGAACATGAAGCTTACCGCCTGTACCGTAGCGTGGAGGTGGAACATCAACGTCTGCAGCTGATGCCGTCACAACGGCGGTCCTCACAGAAGTCGCTGGGGAGTGTGCCCAGGCTGCAGAAACACGTTGCCTTCACTGGCTCTTTTTGAATGACAATCATGCATTATCATTTAACATTTTATCAATGGCTTCATGTTCTCCAGGTTCTGCTGAAAACGTGTATGAAAGTTGAGTTCGTATAAAGATTTGTAAATGTACCTTGTAAATCAAATTTCTAATATACTGTATTATTATACTCCCTACTCCACACAATGAAAGTATATTATTTACACTTCATAAAGAATTTGTTTTCTGTTTATGGAAGGTCATGCTACACACCAACCCCATTCTGGTTTGTTTGTTTGTTGTTTAACGTCGCACTCAGCAATGTTCCAGCTATATGACGGCGGTCTGTAATAATCGAGTCTGGACCTGACAACCCACTGATTGACATCATGAGCATCGAAACATCATTTTGATTTTGGTGGTGCTTAATTTTTTTCCCTTTTGCATAGGTATATATTATGAATGTGCTATATCCAAATTGAATATTTGCCTGAACTAGGGTGCTCGATGTACTGTTTGTTTAGAAGTGTCCATGAGTCTGGGTTGCTCAAGCCAGGTACTATATTCTGTTTTAGTACCAGATCTGGACCCTGGAGTTACATGCATGGTCCTGTGTTAAGAAATACTTTATTGCTTACCTGACCAAAATACATGTAGTCAAATAAGTAGATGGAATGTGATTGAGTTGAGTTGATGTTGCTTTGAACAATATTTCAGTTATTTCTCAGAGTGTCAGACTTATACTAGGAGGAAAGCCTCACTTGTGTCAAACAAAAACATATTGGTAAGGCTTAAATTTGGAAACCTTGAAAGCAAACCAACAATCTAGCATGGATAAGGGATGCAACAAGCAGATGACTACCATCAACTGACCCGTCACAAATCAAGCATACCAACTACATAATCCTGCATTATTAGGTCAACACAGGTTTAAGTTGTGTGTGTGGAAATATTACAGCTGAAGACCAATAACTTGTAAGGCCATACAAACACAATGCACATGACATAGTACACCTCTTTATTTTCACAAAACTATAACTGTATGTTTGTTCTTCAATAAATTAACTAAAATCAACCACTGCCTAAAGCAGAAGAATAAAAGTTGTACCTGTGTGGAAACAGTGCATACAAACAGAAACATAAATTTTGAACATACAGATGATGATGATGATGAAATAAAGATAATGATGATGATGATGTCACAGCCAGGTATCAGAGCAACAACTGCTGTTCTCATCCCCGTCAGTAACAGGGTCACAGTTTTGTAGTATTTGGATAACAGTATCTTAAAGATTTTTTTCTTTCCTACAATTGTTTTAAACATGAACATTTTTATTGTATTTTTTAGGTAAATAAAACTAAATATGTGCTTTGGTATTAAATTTTCGAATACCAGGTATCAATATGCATGGCATATCCTTTAAGAAATATATACATTTCAAGTTTCACTCGAGCAGTACTTTCCAAAAGCACCTTGATATGATCTGACAATATATCAGTGTCTGTTATCCATCTACCCTCTCTTGGAACAGAAGATATGATAAACATGAGATCTATTTAGACACTCCATGGACAGTAAACATGTGACACCTAGCCATCTGAGATATACCTTGTCCGTAACTGATTATGCTAACAACCCCATAGCCAAAAGGAAGGTAGAGAGAAACCCAGAGAGTCAAGTGATACATTATGCTACAAATTATGAGTGAACACTCTCACTACATCACACACCAATATGTACAATTAAAACATTTCTTTGAAATATACAAATGATCTGTTAAATTTTATGTGTTTTCATAAAGAATAAAAGGAAAATTTGAAATGTAATTCAGTAAACTTAAAACTCGACATGGACATTCGTGACAGTATCTACATGAAAATGATAATTTAAATGAAACAGGATAAAATGGCCATTAAAATATTTGTTTTGTTAAACATGTTATATAAAAAAGAAAGGACTTTCATGTCAATGTTGACAATAAAAGTATTAAAGCAGTGAGTGTGTTAAAACTGGGATAAAGGGTTTTATCGATGCCATACATATTTGAGGCAAGTGGCAGATATTCATGGCAGAATGCGTTCTACTTACTGGGATAAATAAATTCCTACCATGATGGACATAGATATGTTTGACAGGAAAGTAGCACCAGTTGGGTTCTGGTAAGATAGTAAGAGTTACTTCCCCTGACCTGGAGTATGACCAGGCCATTGAGAACACTGCAGACTGTTGATCGAGGCATGGCACACAATGCACAAACAGAATATTCTGGTTAAATGTCATCTGACAAATAAAATAAGATTATACAAGATGTATTGAGTAAAAAGTTTGCATTTGATGTGCATGTTTCATAATATCCACCAAACCATGTGGTTCTAATGATAGCCTTGATAATCATGGTAAACAGTCAACACATAAAATATAACACCTGTACATCGTCACTGCATCACAGTCAAACATGGCTCTTCAGATCTATCTCACCTACACACACACCCCATCTGCCTATCAGGGCACTTCATGTTCGACATGTGGTTGGCTGGAGTGTCGTGTGTATAGGTATCTGCTTGAGGTCTAGCTAGTTGGTTTACTTATGTCAATCCTCTTTCACAAACAGCTTCTGCATGTCCAGGAGGGACTTCCTTAGTTCAATGCCAAACTTCTGAGAATTCTGCAAATGAGAATAAGACAGTGTCAAACACAGGCCAGACAGATCAGTCTTGTTATGAAATACTGTGATATCAATCTATCTGTTGTCTGCCAACTATAGCCACATGTCACAATGACAACAAGGCATGGCAGTATTTGTTTGTTCTTGCAAGTGGTGTTTAAATAACTCTCAAGGGTTATCTCTCATCTTCAGTTGCAACAATTTTATTGTTTTAATGGGGTTTTTTTCAGATACTGTTCATTAGGTATAAAGTGTGTAATTTTCTAGCAATGGGTTGCGGAAGAAATTCAACTCAAACTGCACATTGATAGACCATATCAACCAAAGCCTAGGTACTTAACCAACAGAGACTGGTATTTCCTAAAGAGTGTCTGTTGTGTGGACAACATTCAGAAAGTAATAACAGATTACAATGTTAGCAAGATTGTATGTTAGTAAAGAGGCTTGAACAAGGCAGTTGCTGGTATCCCAGTGCTATCTTGGCTGCCGGTTGAGGTGCTGACCTATGCTACAGGGAACAGTTACATTTAACAAAGTTAACACTGTCTTGAAACTGTAGTCGATCTTTGAAGCACTATCAGCACTGTCTGTCCCTTTTGATCATCATTAATTTATTTCAGCTGCCTCCCAATGAAAGTACATTTTGAAAAGAATACACAGTAAGCTCTGACTAAAGCCAACATAGCATCTTACACTTACAGTGAGTGGACAGGACTTCTTGGAGGATATGTGGAAGAAGATAGTATCCTCTCCAGCCACAACATATGACACTCCATATCCATCATCAGCAACCTGTAACATAAAACATGCTTAATAAAATATACCAAATAAGCTTGTATTTTTCCACACAACTTATATGTGTGGAAATTGAAAGAAGAATACACAGACAAGATTTCTACATATCACAGATATTCTTTTCTGGCTTTTCTCCAACATAAACTTTGGAACTGGTTTATAATGTACTTCATGTAATATGGGATATAACATACCGGCCCGAAGCCACCACCTCCACAGATTCTGTCTGGGAATTTCTTCAGGTCCAGCTTGTCTGTCTGCTGATGAGGTGTCTGCAAACAACACTCACATTTCAATGTCTACATGTACACACTCTCATAGTGTCCTTAAATTTACAATGCTGACAACACAAATTGGGCATTCTCCTCACACACATCCCTGCCACACTTGCATAGACACATGCTTACCTGACTGGTGGACAGCCTCCAGGGCTCACTGAGAACTTCAGCCAGGAATGGAGAGTCGACACCAAGGTATTTAGAGACGACATACAGACAGAAGAGATGCCTGTCAATACCAAGTCCTGTCATGCACTCCCTATACGCCTGCTGGTGGACCTCTGCTGCCTTCATCATCAGCTTGATACGTCCAGCATTCTGGGAAACAGAAAATACTTATTACTGTCCAACAATTTCCTTGTAGGTTCTGGGCACTGATACAGCAATAGATATAAATATACTTACCGTGTTATTCTTGTCATCCATTGCTCGTACAAATGCACAGGAATCCACAGTGCATGATCGGACAGTCTCAGTCCGCCCCTCTCGGAACAGTCGGGTCATGGAGGACTCGTAAGTTAGACAGAACTTGTTGGTAGACTGTAACATATATTTACTATGTCAATAATACTATCCACTGAAAGAAATCCACTAAAATGACATCACCAAAGATTTCCAACTGAATGGTAAAGGAAACTGTATGGGCCTACACCAGATGAACTCTGTGTGAGCTGGAGTTACTGATGAGTGAGTGAGTGAGTTGGAATTAACGCCGCTTTTAACAGTATTCCAGTTATATCGCAGCGTGTCAGCTTAATGTGGGAGGAATGCCCGTGGTGATGCAGGTCTCAGACGTTTACCACTTCAGTGAAACCCACAAGCACGGGTATGGTGCTAACAAACCTAGAAACATAATCAGGGCAAACAGGGATTTGAACCCACAACCATAGGTTTCTGGTGTGCCCAAGGGACGCAACTCTGGACAACGAATCGCGGCGCCTTAGACGACTGGGCCACCCACGCCTCTCGAGTCACTGATGAGGTTCACCTGGTAGTATATACTGAGCTTTAGAGCTAGTCTTTACCATATCCTGTATTATGTGAGTGAGAAAGCAACAGTTTGTTATATGGCAGCTATATCCCCACAGCCTGTTGATAACTGAGTCCGGACCAGGCAAACCAGTGACTATAAACATTAGCAACAATCAACGCTATTGAGGTATGATGACATGCAAACCGATAAGTTACAGAGCCTGACTACGCAGTTTTAGTTCACTTTTAAAGCAAGCTAAAACACTTGTGAGAATTCCCCATGGGGTTTAGACTAACATTTAGTCTCTGAAATCTTATATTACACAATATCCTTCTTGACTCTAAAAATATAAAAAAATTCCCTATGCTGATTTCAGAATAGAATAGAGCTAGCTTGAGCTGGCTAGACTTGCTTTTGTATGCATTTCTAGATTACTTTTTTAATAAAATAAATATATTCCACAATCATGGTGCAGGACTACATGGGGTTATGTGAGCTCTGGAGCTACTCGTAGATCATGTAGATGAGGCTTACCCTGTGGTATGTGAGCTGCAGGGCCATCTGTATGAAGGCATCAGGAGATACCTTGCACTTCTTGATGAAACCTTTACCGTAGTCTTTGAACATGCGCACATGCAGATCAACGTCACTGATCAGCTGTCGGGCCATCTGTAGGCTGTTCTCTATCACTGCATTAGCCTGCAATTGTATGTAACACATAACAACAGTGTGATAACTGATGACCCACACATTTGGAACTGACTGTTTCGTATCTGTTTCCCAAACTTGGAAGGTCCAGGAACGGATGGTTGCTGATATTGACATAAAGATACTGCTCCCTTTCATGGATGGCTGGGGTACAATGTGTAAAGCCCATTTCTGGTGTCCCCCGCCGTGATATTGCTGGAATATTGCTAAAAGCGGCGTAAAATCAAACTTACTCACTCGTGGATGGCTGGACACACAATGATGATGAAGTCAGCTAATTTGCTATCCTAGGAGATTCATAGGTTAGAAGGATATTGTCTGAATGTTAAACATGTTGGTTTTTAGTGTCATTAACCTGATTAAGTATTAACTCTTGCAAGCAATGTTTATGATATTAAAAAAGAATGTAAAATCAAAATAATCTGCTCAAATGATTCACATGTTCGTATATAGTAGTGTTAGTAACCTGGTAACTGATAAAAATGTGAAATTTACACAATTCTGCAGCCTAGATGTAAGACTGAGACACGATGTTCCTCTATCACTTTGCGGTCTAGTCGCTATCTTTAACCAAGAAATCAAGCAAGGGCATAGAGACAGCCAATGGGTAGCCAGCAAGTGCTCTGACCAATGAGTGCTCAGTTTACATCCCAGAAATGGTAATGTTCCTCACATGACGTGTGCAACATGTGTAGCCTTGTGTCCATCTGCTAGTTGCACTACCTGCATTCCAGGCAATGGTAGGGTTCATGTTCATGTTCGTAAACGGGCTCATTTAATCCATTGTGTTTGTTTGTTGTTTAACATCAGGCTCAGCTATATGACAGCGGTCTGTAAATAATTAAGTCTGAACCAGACTATTCAGTGATTGACATCTATGCAATTGGGATATGATGACATGAATCAACCAAATCAGCAATCCTGACCACTTGATCCCCTTAGTCGCCTACTACAACAAGCATTGTCACCTCTTGTGACAAGCATGAGTTGCTGAAGACCAATTCCCGGATCTTCAAGGAACTCCATGACTTGTGAAAGGCCTTATTACATTAGCTAACTAAAACCAGACACTTGTGACTACAACACCGCAAAGCAGCTGGATGTATTCACTCGTGATCATGTGGTGATGGAGGAACATAGGGTATACAAGACTTACTGACAGGTAAAAATGGGCACTGAATCATCATTTTTTGTTTGTTTGTTGTTTAACACCACACACCATATTCCAGCTATATGACAGCGGTGTGTAAATAATCGAGTCTTGACCAGACAATCCAGTGATTGACAGCACTGAATCACAAGTCCACAAACTTATTTATATACTGGCATCATATCATGTTGGGCAGTCAAACATATCAAAAGCATCCTTCAAGACAACAGAGGCAAACTCAAGTACCTGCTCAGAGATGTCCCACTCCAGTCTGATGGGGTTAGGGGTGTTGGGATCAGCATCACCATCACACTTGCCTTCAGCTGTGTATCTACACACAAGTACATATCCATATCACTGCACAGCGGGTCATGTCCAAACAGTTGGGTATATAGAGTATTACTAGAAACTTGACATTTACACTTAAATCTGTTTATCTGTTAACAACTCATTATTAATTCATCTCAAAAACAGCAATTTTAGCCAAAATTTGAGAAATCAGAACAAAATTAAATCTCTTGAGCACTTAGGGTAATGTTAGACGGGTTAGTTATGTGTGAACAGTGACAGTGAGTATGATGATTGTGAGTGCATATAACTGTAAATATAACTGTAAACAGAGTAAACATTCACATCTCAATAGCAGCAAGCTTGTCAGCACCAATGAGACACATGCAATCTACCCTCAGGCCAGTATGTGAAACGCCTCAAACATCATGTTTCAAATTAAGTATCCAATGGGAAAAACTAAAAAATCTTTTTTGTATCAATAAAAGATTTACTTTCTTGTTATGAAGACAATATCTAACTTAACAATTCTAGCACACACTCCTCCATGTGGACCTACACATATAACCTAGTCTATAGCTTGGGTTACTCTACCAGTTTCGTCACCTTGGGAGAGAATTGTTACATTGTTGCAGTACTGTAGTGCTTGGGCATATCCTAGCCTGTCTAGGCCTGGCCCAGCTGAGTACTGTCTGAAGCCCTTCCTTATGGTTTACCACGGGAACATATCACAATTTTGCTGTCAGGTTACACAATAATACTGATAAATTACACCTAACACTTCACTCAGTTCGACATAGCATAAGAACATTCTTCCTGTTAATTTAGATCATAGTAATAAAAAGCATAGATGACCCTGGCGAACACATTCCAAATTATCCATCTCGAGAATATCATGTTTACAATTTACTGAGTTTTAGCGTTAAACAAGAAAGTTTCATTAGTAAATATATCAATTATTATTTATACATATTTGAAAGGTTACTTCACATGAGCCTCTTCAGATGATAATTATTATGCAGATTTTTAAAAGTTGCAATGTTTCATGTGTTAGAATGCCATATCGCAATGAATCTGTTCCTGCTACTGTTGTACAGCCCTGACTTGTCTTTAGAAATGTCTATTCCACAGTTCAACAAGCTGGAACATGCACAGGGGCACAACTATATATGTAGACACTAGGATCAACAAAATCAGCTTTCTGTTGTTTTCTCCTTTCTGGGTTGACAAATCAACTTCATACTAAAAGTATGTGACCTCCCACTAACAAAAGGATCAATGTAAGCATGGTTACTGTTGCAATTTTACACAGACATAGCAAGCCTTGTTACCCGTGGTTCCAGACTTCCGCCAGCAACATTTCCCACATCTGACCCATGATGGGTGCATCGGCCCTGTTGTCACGTTTCACAAAACGGTAACATCACAACATAAGGGTGACAGGACATATACAGGGTTAGTTCACAGAGGAGTGAGTGGAGGAGGGAAGGAATAGACGAAACAAATAAGACAACACAACAATAAAAAAAAGAACACAAGATTCATAAGTGATAAAAAACACCAATAAGCATCAAAGCAACTTATGTCAACCACATGCAATTTCTGAAATGATAGAAGCCGAGAGCATAGTGACCTTGTCATGTAGATGAGCCATTGGGAAAAGACATAGCCCTTAGAGGCTTTCGAGACGTCTCAATACATCTCCCAGAGCGAGGGCAGCATTGAATACTTCACAGTATAGGCACATCTAAATGAGCAAGGTCACCATGGTGACAACTTTGTCAGCTGAGTCAGCCAACATGCACCAAGCAACTAGTGGAGGTCACAAGCAGCCAGCAGACAGATGGAGAACAATACAGATACCGTGTAAGCAAGGTGATAACAATGATGATGAAAGTGCTAATGATGTTACAAACGTTACCCTGCATAATGTACTTCATCACTGATAGCGTACTCCCACATATGAGCCATGATTGGGGCATCAGCCCTGCAGGAGGAGAAGTCAGTCAGAAGATAGGATACATGAGCTGCTGCTGATGGTGGTGGCACTGACACCAGAAGCAATACTTACCCAGTCAACAACAGGAATATCATACTGCTGTATAACACCATTTGTTTGGCTAATATCTAACATCTATAAGAGAGTGAACTAATAAACTGTGTTCTTACAATCCCTTCTTGTGACTGATATCAGATATGATGATCGACCACTGCTGAGTTACACATGGGCTTATGACCTAACGAATGGCAATCTAATAAGCATCTGAAGCAATTAAAATCTAGCTTTCATGTAGTCACATGCACACACTTGCTCAACATGTCAGAGATATGACCAATGTCTACGCTTGCAGCGCTCACTGTCAGAAGACACACATACTTCCGGACGTATGGTTTCAGAATGTTTTGAACATATTTCTTCCAAAGCATCCTCCAGTAATGACTGTAGATCTATGCCAATATCTCTCATTTCTGTGTATACAGAACTTCACAAGTATTCCTGTTTATGGTCAGGGTACTGACAAAGGATGTGACCAGTTCTACAGGTAAGTAGGAGATAAGCAAGCACTTGAAAAAGCTGTCACACTCCAGTCCACACCCCAGCACAAACTCTCCTTCCTTCCATCTAGTAGGCACTTTTTCACATTCACAACTAGCTGCAAAAACAGAAGCAGCCCCTTCCTTATCACTTCCAGAAGGCCCCAGAAATCATTGCCTGTCACCATGCTTTTGAGTCTGATACCCTTATTACCTTCAGATTGGGGAAACACACGTCCACTTCAACCACACCAGATCAAAAGTACCTCGATGCTAATGAACATTATGAAGAACCTAAATGCATTTCCAGTCGAGCCCAATGACATTACTTGTGGTCTGAGAAAACACTACCTAAATAATCCAAAAATTTCTCTCACTACTTAAATATGAACTATATACAATGATATATGCAACTACGCTTGAAGGATTATATATTGCCTCCTTTATAAGCAAGATATATGCACTTTGGAAAATGATATGTCTAATGCAAGATGACTTCACATCAGATAACACCCTGCCTCTTGCTACCCTTATCATGCAAATATGGTTATATGCACTTCTGGTGTATTTCCTTAGCTAGTCTCTAAATTTCAGCCATACCAATATTTTATCTTTTCCAGTCAGAAACGTTGGTGCTAATTTTTACAAACATGTCACACCAACACAAGAGGTTGGTTTAATACACAAAGAAGCAGAACTACCTCAGGAATGACAACTCCAGTGGCCTTGACCTTCAATGAAGGTAAGTCAAAACCTTCCCACTTAATGCCCCTCCGAAAGGATGATATGAATCAATTTTCATCTGATTCATTTGAGTATGTGTCCTTGGGAGTTAATTAGACTGTCATTATCTAACACAAGTTTCGGGAACATTCACAAATGCTTAACAGCATATTATTAAAAAAAAAATATATATGTGATATCCCTAGGTGGAAATTCAATGGAGGTAACAATGAGAATAGAGCATGTAATATGCTAATCACTTAAATCAACCATGACTAATGTCTGTCATCACTTGTCATATGCAAGTATTCAAAACACATCATCACTACAACCACAAGTCTTTAAAATCAGCTGCCAAAAAAAGCATTTTAGTGAAAATGATAAACATACTTTATGAATGGACACCACTGTGACATTTACATTATTGGTAGATCGAGGACAACCTTATCCCATGAAGATGATGTGTACCAAGTTTCAATGACCTCGAGTGAGGGTGAATGATGTTATTGTCTAGATGAAAACTTTTACTCTTGACATAACTGATCAATGTCTCAAGAAACTTCCCCACGACTTAAAGAGTGTGAGTGAGTGAGTGAGTTTGGTTTAACGCTGCTTTAAACAGTATTCCAGTTATATCACGGGGTGTCAGCTTAATGTGGGAGGAAAGCCCGAAGTGATGCAGGTCTCAGACGTTTACCAATTCGGTGAAACCCACAAGCACGGGTATGGTGCTGACAAACCTAGAAACATAATCGGGGCGAACCGGGATTCAAACCCACAATCATAGGTTTCTGGCGTGCCTAAGGGACGCAACTCTGCACAGCGAATCGCGGCGCCTTAGACGACTGGGCCACCCGTGCCCCCACTACTTAAAGAGATATACATGACATGGCATCCCTGAGATGTCCAAGCACTGACTTGTTTCAAAACCAAAGTGTGGCTATGGTGGCGGCCAAATTCTGACAAAATTTCAAGCATCCCCCTTGTTCTTTACATGTGAGTTTTTTACTCACAAAATCATATGTCAGGTGATGACAGTTCACTTACCTGTGATGCAAAAACATCAAAGAGAGAATTACACAACTTCAAGACTTACATATCATAACACTATAACACATATAACTACATTCATAACACTATAAAATAACAATAAATAGATATATAAACTTTTACATAAGTTGATACAAATTTATAGTCTAATTTTGCTCAATGTTTTGTTTTATTTGTTGTTTAAAGCCACACTCAGGAATATTCCAGATTTCTGGCAGTGGTCTGTTAATAATCCAATCTGGACCAGACAATCCAATGATTGACATCATTAGCATCGATTTAAGCAATTTGGATATGATGACATTCATCAACTAAGTCAGCGAACCTGACCAGCTTGTGTTGCTGAAGACCAATTCTAACCCTGATCTTCACGTGGAGGTAGCTCAATGTCAGTGATTGGTCATTGTATACAAGTAGATGTTTGTCTGATCATGAACTTTGTGTTGTCCAAAAATCATGCGATTCCTTGACACCAGAACGTTCCTCAGTGAATTACAAGCATAAACCTTGCACATTAGTGTGCAACAATGATCATGCATTTCTAAAGTGTTCCAGTATCACAGATACCATAGCACACAGTCCTACTTACCAGGAATGTTCTGCATTGAAGCCAATCTGTGGACACAAATAGGATGACAATACAGAGAAACAGTAGGTGTCTACACTTACACATGAGAAATAAAGACAAACAATTACTAGCGTTGGTATACATTACATGTATAATCAAAACCATTACAGTTTTTGTGTTATGTTCTCTGGAACACTGGCAAAAGAATTAAAACCAAAGAATATGTTTTGAAAAAAGAGAGAGTTGATTGTTATTATATTCATGAAAATAGCTTGAACAACTACTTACATGACCATTAGCACACACAACCAGAGTGAAGGACTTGTCAAACCACCGGTCACAGCCTTTACCATGCAGCATAGCCTGCCCAAACCTGTCCAGACTAGCTGGATCATTCTACAACATAACGATGCTGCTGTAATTAAACAAAAACACCTGCAACTAGCAGGAGCAACAACAAGAATCTACACTTCCCATCCCTTACTTTGTCATGCAAGAATCCATGGAATCAAATCTGGCATGTTGTGATATCATTGAATCACAGACTCTTATTTTAGAGACTTCAATGATGACAATGAACAGATTCTACAACACAAACAATATGTTTGGCATTGGTGCCTTGGTGGGTGTGTAGCATTAGCACTCTTCATCTCTGAATGAAGGCCTGGAGAGGTTTCCTACACAATTACTCATCTTCAACACTCAAAACATCTCACCTGGTTGTAGCCATGCGATTCCTCATCCAATGTCACACAAAAGGCAGCCTGAAAATAGAGGAAACATTATAACATGGTCAAGCATACATAAGCAGTACAGACAATTAACCCTGTTTGTGCCATGACCTATGTCACAATGTATCCCACATAACCACAGATTACTAACACAAACAGATTAAAATGGACCTCTCCTCAAGTGGTCAAGGTGACTGGAGGAGGTGGTCTGCAGGTCAGCATTTGGGATTGATGGCTCCCAGTACCTGCCAGCTCCTCAAGTGTGACGACACACAAGCTGCACTATTGAATCTAGCATGTCTAGCATCACTTGAGTCTCACATTTACTACATCATCCCCAAGGTATTGTGCCACACCTACCTTCTCAATAGCATCCAGTGAAGCTTTGTTCTTGCCCTTTGTGAAAAATTCCTTCCTTGCCTTGGCCCAGTTGACCCTCTCCCCTGCAGTCAGGGCAGCCAGATGCTCCTCACCGTATGACGGCTCAGTGTTGTCATCAACTATCTTCTGCAGCATTCTGAAACACAATCCCACCATATAGTAACTCAATAGCACCAAATGTTTCTCAAGATTGTGTAAGGTCTGATGAAAAATGTACCCATTACCATTGCTTTCTCATGTTTCTGAGATTATCAAAATTGGTACATTAGACCTAACCTAAAATAGCTCATTATTGCAACTAAATGCAGTGCCAATTGCAGAGAGTTACTGTTGTGAAGGATCAAACCATATTCATGAATTAGTAGCATATGGTCAGCCTAATGTAAACTGTCAGTGCTGTGACCATGGCGGTGTAACAAGACGCAGGAGCAAAACCAACTTAGTCATGTGTTACTTGATGATTCGTACTGGCAAATACAACTTTTCAAATTCTTAAAACTTTGACTCTAGCTACTGACATCAAACTGCAACAATTTGACAATAAACAAAAGAATTTCTTATGGCTGACAGAATATCAGTTGTTACTTCTTGATCCAAGAAAAGGGATCTTCACGTCTTTAACAAATTCAGTCATCAGATACGGTGGGAAGACACAAGACAATTAAATCAGGAGGAGCTAACCACAACTTAACAATGAAAATAGTTCTTCAATTTTTTTTAACAAAAGCACAATATCTGGAGACTTACGATTCAATTTGTATGGGCTTGAGTAACCTGCCCTTATGCCTTATGTAGACTTTGAAGTATCTGCCACGGTGATACACAGCGACGTGGTTGCTGTCCTTGTGATGGACCAGGGTGTCTGAAACACAAATGTCAATCTCAGTCATTACTCCACAGTATCTGTCTCAAAGTGGTCACAATATCAGTCTCAGTGATGATACAGATCTCACATTCTATCTCAAAGTGTCACAGTGTCTGTTTCAAAATCTCACTGTGTGTATCAGTCTCAAAGTCTTGGTATCACAGATTGACAATGGTACGCAGATACCTCCTTTTCCACAAAAGGTGTATGTCTGCTTGACAATCTAAACTATGATGTTCTCACCTGTTTCTAGGCCAGGAATACGTGTGGTGTTGAACTGCCTCTCGTACTGAGCAGAACACAGTGGAATAGCCTTGTTCAACAATATCTATAACACAAACAAAATTTGTCAGATCGTGAAGGTAGTGTGTACTGGGAGGTACAATTATAGCGATAACTTGGTTATAGTGCGGTAACGCATGGCTCCCAAAATTTACTTACATATTTAATAAACTCAACTGACATAATGTCCCCCCCCCCCCATTTCAGAAAACATTATCAGCTGATCCCCGCGATCGCGTAACACCGGAAGTACCAGTCAACAAACCTGAACTGAAGTATGCAATTTAATCCTATTATTATAATATCATATAATATAATGTGTTCATTGTTTATCTAGACTAATGTTTACAATATATCTTATTAATCATATTAAACATTTCATTCAATAATTATAATAATGTTTACAATAATTTCGGCCCAATCGTATACGAAGTGATCTGTAGATCGGTACTGTTATTTACAGCAACCACGGTCAGATTACCGCTATTGAAGCCTTGAAATGAACTTTAGTTGCAAGAGAATGGATACACATATCAGAAATGCCGTTCCATGACCAGCTAAAAGTAATATTTGAGGCAGTTTGACTATTAAATGTCAACATAACATTTTTGCAATCGAAATACGTGTTGCGCGTGAAGTCCCTACGGTGACTGGTCAAATTGTTCCATATGCAAAAAAATATCCTGCACATCAACTGTACCAAAGTGCTACGCTTATGGTTCTTATAATTTTATTTATATAGTGGAAACTGCAACTTAAATAACACGATATTGGAATATATTATTCCTAATAAAATAATAATTTAAGATACAATTTCTTCCGACCATTGCATCAAAATTCTTTGAAGTTGTATCATTGTGTTCTTTTTAACTGAATCACCAGTATATTGGGAGGAAATGTGTGCACAACTGATTGCCATTTCCGGCTTAGAGAAAATACACACGGTAATCTTAATCTTTGCATATAAAACAATGCCTTGGAGAGCGGGAAATGCATTTAAAATAGTAAACATCTAGTGATGTTAATATCAAATTCAAATATCAATATCATATTTCATACTTGTATTGACCAAGTTTGTTATACCTGTTTATTTACCTGAATTCGCTGACTGGGTACGATGTGGGTTTTTTTAAAGAGCATATTATTACTTGATAAATCTTTTTTTACACTATGAATCATAAACAACTTCTATTCTAATCTTATTTTAAACTCTGAAACATGCAACGTAGATCATGTTAGGTAGGCAGAGCATGTATACTATTTTGTATAATCCCTACAACTCGACCTCGGTTAAATCACTGATCATCCAAAACGCTCATCAATAATTTGGACCCCGAAGGTAGCGTTGTAGCGAGGGATCACTGTATCTTAAATGCCATAATTTTGACTCGTTAAAAGTCATATTTGTTATGGCCTGACTTATGTGTCAAAACATTTTCGCGATCAAGAGCGTGTGAGCCTCTACCGTGACTTGTGTTCAAATAAAATATTTCATCAAAGCTAGGCCAAGCGAAGCTTCTAAAGTCACCACTAGACCTACCTCGCATAACAATTTCCAAGAAATGTAGTCAACTGTCCATCATTCAATTTCCAAGAAGCATGTGACATATATGGAAGTGTTACTACGATCTATCAATGAAACAAACCTGGTTCTCATTGTTGTTGACCTGCCTGACATCGAAGTGTATTAATCCCATTGGTTGACTGGTGTAACTGTATGCAAATTAGATTGCCATTCTGTGACACTAACAAAATATTAGCCAATGAAATATCGTAACATGATCACATGATTACATTCTCGTGAAACTTGACCCAGTTCATTTTGTATGCGTCGGGCAATGGTATTTTTCAACCCCTGCAGGCTACCTGTACATGGATCAAGTATGTTTATACATGAGTTGAGAGCATCATCTGTGAGTTACCGGCTTAAGCTCTTCCCTGTCCACCTCACGTCTGTACTGCAGGATAGCGTAGATGATGTTGGCTGCACGTGACACCTGCACACCTGTTGGCTTCTCTAGCACAGCATCCTGAAAAAAAACGTATGTAGCGTGATCAAGTAATTATCTTACAATTTACACAGACCTTGCATATAACAAAGACCATACGGACAATTTCACAAAATCTCTATGTTGGAGGGAATAATTCTGATTTAAAAATACATTCCATATATCATTTGCAAATTAGAATTATGGTTTCAGGTATTTAGATTAAAGTCTACTTTTTTTCCTATTTATCTAAAAATATTCAAACAAAAAGTGTGTAATTTTCAAAAGAGTGTGTTTGTCATGCCATGAATCCTCATGCTATATTTCATGTGCTTGTCAGAGTTATCACAGAGTTACTCTGGACTTACAATGCCATAGAAGTTGCTGTTGATCATGATAGGTGAACGTCCACGGAGGTAGACATACTGTTCCCACCAGTCAGACACATAGTTGGCAGACCACCATGACTTGAGCAGTAGGTAGCGCTGCAGTTTTGTCCCAATCCCATTGCGGAACTCCTGCCCCAACTTTTCCATGCGAGAATACTTCTCATCATCCAGCAGAGCCCGAACAGATCTGAGGTACTGAAAGACAACAGTGTCTACATATCACCAAGTATCTTTACTCTTGAATTTGCATTTGCTTCAGCATCAGAGCCAGCTCTTAAGACAGGTCAGAGAACTTATAAACTGATGGTAATTCATCATGGTAGCAGAATAATTAATATAATAATTCTTTGTTTGTTGTTTAAAGCCGCAGTCAGCAATACTTCATGACAATGGCCTGTAAATAACCGTGTCAGGACCAAACAATTCAGTGATCAATACGGTGAACAACCATCCAAGCTGTCAGATTACGATGACACGCAAAAATCAACAAAGTCACCGAGTCTGACCATCTTATCCATTAGTCTCCTCTGGTGAACAGCATAGTTTGCTGGGGACCAATTCTAACAGTAACACACAATGCCTACTGGATTAATGCCAGCTATCAAGATGAATCATGACAGTGACGTCCATGTATAACTCACTCTTGACAATGTGCCATCCAGTGGCGGGACAAACAACTTGGGAAGTGAACCCTGGTAGCTGTGGAGGAGAGGGTTTCGACCTCCAAACACTCGCACTAGACCCTGAAACACACCACATAAAACATGATAAATAATACAACACATACAAAGTGACAAAAATTTATTAAGGGGTATGTTTTCCCTTGCTCTTGGAAAACTAGTCAAAATACTTCTTATCCATAATCTTAAAAAAAGTAACATAGTATTTATCATGTTTATTGATCTCAAAATTTGTAAACAATAACGAAGACTCCTATTTTTAGTGAATTCTTTGATGAACTTAGGCCTGGGATGAACAAAAAAGCATGACACTTAATGACATAGGACATAGTTAGTGGCAAAATATTGTGTAACCTGTGTTACTGACATGGTAACCACATCCTACTTTGAGCATAATTGTTGTACTACTTTTCGGAGTACCGGTAAATTATGAGTCGAACTAAAAATAATTCCCACCCCCCCCAAAAAAAACCCTCAATCTTTTGCATGTTTAGGGTAATTTAAAAAAAATTCCAAACAGTGTGAAAATATTTTCACATGTTTACAAAGGACTGAGGTTTGCCAGACAAAGAAACATCATAACCCCTTGACATAATCTTTTTACTTGTCAGGAAGGATTGAATCTGCAATTGATAGACCATTCACAGCTCAAACAAAACTCTACAAGCAGTGTTACCTGCAAGAAATGAAGACACATGTTACTGATAGACATACATACCATCCAGATCTTGGTCCTGAGTGAGATGGGTCCGCGCACCTCGTATATCCATTTGTGGTAGGTAAGGAGAAAGCGCAGTGTGTACTGTATGGCTAAGATGACGACCACCCACAGCAGCGTGGAGAACAACACACAGCTCACATACAGACACATGGATGTGCTGCCTACTCCAAGGCTGAAGTAGAAATCATTTAGCAATCACAAACTTGCCAAATGAAATCAAGGTCACAGAAAACATGCAAAGGTAACATTGATATCAGTGTTAACAAGAGTGCTCTGAGAGCGCAACATCCCCCGCATGAATTTTTTTAACGAGTTTATATTTTCTTTGTATTTTATGAAATAACAACAGTAGATGGCACTGCATTTGAAACAAATTGTGCAGAACATTTTGTTGGGAGTAATCCAGTCTGAATGCTAATATCATAAGGATGTAGCTCACCCACAAAAGCCTTATACAAGGAAACTAACTATAGTTATAGTTATAGTTAGATATTGTGATATTCTCTGGAAACTGGAGGAGTAGATTTCATGAAGCTCCGTAAAACAGGGGCAGTAACTCTGTCAAAATTAGTCGAAATGAAACAGGACTGCGATATGCGTATCATCAACATGTCGACATCCTGTGTGTAGAGTGTCAGGGATATTCTCTAAAACCTGGAGGAGTTGATTTCACAAGCTTAGTATCCTCTCTGGGACGGACAGACAGACGGACAGACAAACCGACGGACTGCGCCACGACATAATCCCCCTTCGGCCATTCTGGCCCGGCGGGGGATAAAAATTGGCACTAGTCCTGTTGTCCTTACAAAACTGCCCCATAGACAAGTAGAAATTTGCTCTTTTCAAGGGTTTTACTATATGTTATCATTATAAGGACTAGTGGATTAAAACTGTTTGTTTCTGTCGCTGGATATCATATTTGAGTTCCCATTTGTACTAAGGGTCTTATAGCAGTGATGTCAACAACAAGACCCTCCTGTAGAGTTCAGTGGAAAATGTTCGTATTCATTAACATAAACAAATACCTACTCAAAATCACTTGCATTGAGTGATCCTGTAATACAAAAGCATATGTACATATCAGTGTCAGAGTTTGGGATGGCTCAATTATAATAGACAGGGATGGGTGTGTGTGTCTGTGTCTGTTTGTATTAGTCCGGATTAATGCTGATTTTTTTAGTGCTAGCCCACTGAGATACCATGCAGCAGTTTCACATGAATACTCCACTCAGAAGCAGTATACTGACTCTGAATCGACCAGTCCTTGTTTTAGCCCCTTAATGCTGTGGGACAGGGATCGAACCACGGCCCTTCCGTTCTCTTAGCAGATGCTCTACCACTAGACCACAGAGTCTGTCTCAATGGTTCTTATTTAATTTGGTCAGTTGGCTTAGAGTAAGTATTGTTTTACGACTTTTGGCAATATTCCAGCAATATCATGACTGGGGACACCAGAAATGGGCTTCACACAATGTACTTATGTCGGGAATTGAACCCGGATCTTCAGCGTGATGAGTGAACGCTTTAATCACTAGGCTACCTGACCGCCCCCTCAGCTGGTTTAGAGGGAATAATTAGATGTCAATACATCGTAAAGTAAACTACGGTTATAACAAACTCAAAGCGACCACTAATATTAGTTCGGGATAACCGTAGTTCGTTATAAGCATATGTACAGCATATATTATACAGTATACCAAACATAAGTTTGTTATATCCAACAGTTCGATATTATTAGCGTTTTCGTTTTTAACATGATTAACATAGTTTACTGTACTGCCAAAAGTGCAGAATGTTACCTAATTTTACACTAACATGTATATTTCACACTGAAAGCATTGTTCCCATCATAAAATGTCTGCATAGGCTAGAGACTACATACTCAATGCTGTGATCAATTATTACACAAAATGATTTTGTTGCAATTGTAAACCGCTTTCAACTTATTTTCAAATTGTGGATTTTTGGAACTTTTGTTCAACGCCACACTCAGAAATATTGCAGCTATATGTTGGTGGTTTGTAAATAATGGGACCACACAATCCAGTTATTGGCATTATAAGCATAATCCACACACTTGGGATGGGATGACATGTAATCAACCAAGTCACTGAGCCTGACCTCTTGATCTGTTTACTTGCCTCTTACAAGCAAAGGTTGGTGGTGGTGACCTGTATCCTTGCCCCAAATCTCCACATGCCTTCTAAACAAAGGTTCATTTATTAACCAACAGAGTTGACAACACCAAGACTTACAGTGGTATATGTGCCTGGATGTAGGAGATGCAGCCATAGGAAGGGTCATATCCTCCCAGGACAAGAGCCAGTATGAGAGTGAGGGTGAAGACCAGTGAGATCGGGGATGCTGGGTACACGCCATTATGGAAGTTGTTCTGAAGTTACAGCAGTCATTATAGATAATAACACTCACAAACAAAGAATGACTTGCTATGTTTTTTTTATCATTCTTCATGTTTCTCAATCTAAATAATTGTCAAATTAAGTACAGTGATTACTTATACTGGTGGTTACATCATCTCTTTTCAAACTAAAACCATGTGACTTTGCAATGTATATTTGACAAGTATTCAGCCGAACAACAACAAAACATCCCAAATCCAAATATCATTAACACCTGTGGATGTAACTTCATGCACATGATGCAAGAACCTGATCTGTGAACCATGGACCAAATCATGGCTATTATGGGCCAATAATGTAACAATTGAAAGTTGCTGCTTTCAGTGTGTGCCTGCAGGGAACATGTTGGTAATAATTGCTGTAAGTGAACTACAATGCCATGTGTCACCACAGCCCTGGAGGCTGTTGCTCAAGGCCACCTGAACATGAACAATGACACAATCAACAGCCATTCACTCACTTGATTGGATATGTTTACACTGATTCTTACATACACTAGAAACCCATCTTCCCGAGGCAAGAGGGTTGACTGACTATAAAAGTCAAGTTTCCACCCTTGCTGAACTAGGCTGGAATTCCTGGGCTCAAACGGAGCACCACCGGTGGCTATTTCCAATTGCTCATTAGTCCAGCCAAAATGTAACTCCATAATACCAGCCTTTTATAGTCAGTTAACTCTCTTGCCTCGGGAAGATGCTAAAAAGCAAGCAACAGAAGGATAGTTCCTCTATTCATATCATACGCACTTCATAGAATTCACTAATGTTTACTTGTTATGCAGACATGCATTGTTGCATGTATAATATTATCAACAATGCCCATGCTATTAAATATCTATTTATAACCCGATACAGTCAACTTACTTTCATACGTCCTATTCTCTTCTTCCATGACAGTATGCCACTGTCCCACACTGCCTTGATGGCCTCATGGTTGAGGTTGACATTGACTCCATCTGGGGTGACGGTGAAGGAGAAGGCAACAGCAGCATGAGCTTCTGCCATTATCACAGTGCAGAAACCGGGATGTTATTGCCTGAAAGACCAGGGTGTCATAAGTCACTGGTAATACAATCAGTATAATACTGCAAATAAGACAGTGAACCTGTATCATCATGATCATAGCGTATATCTGTAAATAAACCTTTACACTTTATATGCTCTACTAGCAGGACCACAAACTTACATTCTAGAGTAACATATTGCGCTGTTTGTAACTGCCCCAAGGAACATCATGCTTGCAATGCTTACTGAACTAAATGATCTTGACTGAGTTTGGGGATTTAGGCTGATGAGTTGAGGTGCATCAATGATCACCATTACAATGGTAGATATTGTCCTGAATTTGTTTGTTTGTTTGTTGTTTATCACGGTGCTCTGGCAGCAATATTCCAGCTATATGACGGTGGTCTGTAAATAATCGAGTCTGGACCAATTTGAAACGTATACTTGCCCAAATAGTGATAACATATATGCATTGTGTATAATTCCTCCACATGTGGAAGGGAACCTTTAACATTAGATCAAGTGTCTTGGCTAGCCGGCTATCGCATATTTCTATCCCAGACAAAAACTTACCACAGAGAACATGATTATGCAAATTGGAAACAATTACTAATAATATTATTTTCAAGGGGAAACAAAAGTTCTTTCTCACTGCTTATACCAACATATCAAGTTATCAACAACAGTTGATTGCAAGTAACATGATTAACACTACTCATTTCCAAATGAATATCAAGACATATTGTCAAAGATAGTACCTCCGCACAGTAGCTGACCTGGATAATTACACGAAGCACACATCTGATTTTGTACACATGGTATATATACCTTCTCTACCAGTTATTTCCAATTGAAAAAAACCTTTCCATTTGGATGCCTTTTATCATGTTTATTAACCAAAACCCCATAAACAAACACTGTCACAAATTTACAGAATATTCCAGTCTGCAGTTTCTGAGACGAATATATATTTCAGGGGGAATGTTACATCACATGTAGACATGGAACCAGCCCAATCACCACCTTTCCTCTAATTTTGACCAAAGTCTTTTCATAAAAGAAGTTACCCTATTCCAAAATAAAGACAAGTTTAGTGATAACAAGTAACAAGTTAAGTGATAAAAATATTAATATCATAAGAGAAAAAGGTAACTTTAGTGAGCAGTGTTATCTTGTGACCTAATGACACTATTTATTCTTCTTATCATTATCATTAGAAGGAACATCCATAACAACTCTTAGCTTCATCAGTCAAGTAGTACCAGAGGAGAAGATATCTCAGAGCATGCTAAAAGGGCAAAGATATTAGTGTGGGAGTTACCAGGGGTCACAGGGTCAAGGACCTTTTAAGAAGCCTATCACAAAAAGAAACCCCTCTTTGAAAGGCCTCAGGTCCCTTACCCTTGGTTTTACCTCCAAAGGAAAGGGAATTCTGTCTCTGACCGACCAAGGGGTAACAGTCACACTTATACACTGTCTGTGTACTGTTTGGGCTAGCTTGATACCACAAAGCATAGATTTGTGAAACTTTGTACCTCTCCTAAATAGTACTCTAACCGTTTCTTGAGCAACCATATGTGAAAACCTCCTTTTCTCTCTTGTTTTATTTACCCTTTTCATTGTTTCTCAATGTATGTAGATAATTCGATGAAAGGTGATGGTAGGTTTGTACAGTATGTGGTTGGGTCGACAAGGTCTAATATATACTTTTCTAAGTTTGCACTCTTTATCATATGGCTTTGTTCATAATTTGTTACAAAATGTAAATTATATACTTGGATGATTTCACATAACTTAAACTTTATTATGGTGACAAACATTTATGCTGAGTTTCAGAACTTCTAGTACAACACATTTTGAGAAAAACAACGTTGACTGCCGAATATGATGCCTTGAACAAACTTGAATCTGCTTATACACAATATCATTCACACAAAATTGTAGCTTTTGAGAGAATGATTATACATCTTTTGCTCAAAATGTTTTCAAATATTTATTTTTAAAAAATCACCATGATTTAAACAAGAAATGTCATCATTAGAAGGATATGACATAATTCAGAGCAGTTTGGATATTACAATGTCAAAAGAATGGTAACAGCAGGTGAGCTGAATAAAAACTTTTAACATGGTTAAGGGCAGGTTAAGTAAGATACAACACAAGTTACATCATAATATCCAAGCACATGTTACTGCTGGTTCCTGATGCTGTCATCATCACGTTCACACTCATATATCTAGTGTGGTAACTGTAGAGGTGAGCACCCACATAACAGCACCTGCTCACGGATATGATTAATGCTTGTACAAACCCAACATGTTGTTTAATAAATTGTACATAAGTAAAGACGAGGAAGCAAGTTGTATCCCCAGCAACACTGATACGGACAACAACAAGGAAGTGGTCACCTAGCCAGAAAGGCCGGCAGACAAACTTAAATACTCGGTTATTAAATCATCACACAACTCATGGGAGTCACCGTGACCTTGTCATAATTCATGTGACTGCTTTCCACATCAGCTGTGCATGACATTTCAAAAGTCACGGTACAAAGTTCTCAAAGGTGCAGAGCTCCAGATAAGGTTTTGGTGTTGTGGGTATTTTACCCATGCATCTTAAAATCATTGGGTATCAGTAATTCTATCTGGGTATTCAAATTTCTGTTACCCACAAGTTTTTACACATGTGGCTATTAAAGTTAAATATTTAAAAACACTATTCATCTAGTACCTGCAATCTTGTCCTGTGGGTTCGAGAGCTTTATGGGACTCAAACATACTGCGATAGTTCCACAAGAATGTGTGATGGCAAATGATCATGATGTAACTGTCATTGTGGAGTTTGGCAAGGTTGACGGAATGTCTGTATATAATTTCAAAATAAGTTGCTGATTTGCTAATCAAATACGCAGGGTTACTTCACAATAATTCGATGATACGCACTAGTCTTATTTTTGTAGCGTATCTGTAATGTTCGTTGCGTATTTGATACGCTTGAATTTTATTTCACTGCGTTTTTCTGCATTTCTGATGCGTATTTTACGCAGATATGCAGCTTATCTGGAGCTCTGAATGTGGTTGCATTACATATTGCCCTATCACTGTTGTACTTGACCAAAAATGCCCTATCTGAGACTATTTGACTTTGGTCTATGGTTATCAGCTGCTTAGTTTCATGTATTGGATAAGATGACTCAAACTATGTCGTTAAAACACTACTCCATACACAACAGTTTGATTGTGCAGGAACCAGTTTATACCAGCAGACAAGATTACCCTAATTACACAGAAACAATGTATCAGATTCAAACAAGGCACTTCTTACAATATGCCTGGACAGACTGGAAATCGGCACCATTACCATTGAAATATACAAAACAGGTCCTCTTTAACAAGATTGTGTATAAAAACAGTTTTAAGCTTCTGTAAGATTAAAAAGTGAACCAATTCTTTCTCCATGACTTTGTTGCAACCAAGGGTTTTTAAACAACAATTTTTTTAATGAATAGTTTGTTCAGAAATGTGCCCAAAATAAAGTTTGTTCATAGTGGTACAAAAACTTAATAGTTCAAATTTCCAATTTTAGTTTTTAATAACTGTATTTTCTTGAAAACAAGTTATTTCTAAAAAACTCACAGAAATACCCTAATATCTTTATGTTAATAGTGGACATGAATAGATTGTCTGAAGGTGCTCAGCAAATAAAAAGTTTGTTGGACATGTTGGATATATTTGGTGGGGAAAATAAGAATGTTCTCAAAACAAAATCACTCCCATCCCCCACTTCTACAAATCAAATGAATGCTCCCTAACCTTTTCTCATTCAATTGGTGTGACATCGCAAGTTTTCACAATTAGGCATCTCACAGACAAGGGCTTACTTGAATATCACATAGTGTTCATGGTGAAGTCACTTCACTCACCAATTAAAATCTTTCATAAACTGACTATTTCCTACAGACTGCAATAGACTCACTAGCACATAAATTTGTGCCCTGAATTTCAAGTGATTAAGTATCACAAAGATGTAGGTGACAGTTCCTTGACCTATATCAGACAGACAAAACTATCAAGCGATACATTTAACCTCACTTCACAGAAAACATCATTGAAACTAGCATATGAGATACCTTATGTAATTACACAGACATATGGAGAGATACGCAACAGACTGATAGTCCTTATGTGGGTTATCAACATCACCTAGCTGTCTGGGTCAGGTAAACAACTGGCACTTAATGATAACAATCACTTGTTACATCACACATGAGAGTCCACTACAAGCTTGATACGACAGACTGCAGTACAATGACCTGGGAAGTGACCATACCAGTCTGGTTACATGCAAAGGAAAGACTCATAATGCTCATTGCGCATTTGTTTTTTTCACATGTGGTAATACTGAATTGTTACAATCACTGGTAACCAAAGTAACATTCTATGAAATACACGATATACAACCTTAATAGTGACTACTGGCTATCAAAGACTAGTTAGTTTTTTAAATTGTCTGATAAAACTGGCTGGTATAATTTTCTGATATGATTCCAAGTTGAAATGTTAAGGTGAACCCCGAATTCGATAGGTACAGAACTAAATAATGAAATCAGTAAATAACCATACAAGATCAACAGATAACTAAACAGGTAATAAGTTGATGATTTCCTATAGGCATCCCTTCACCACTGGGCAAGTAGACAAGATGCAAGTCGTAGAAAACCTCGAATCGCACTTGTCTTGTTTTTATATAGGCACAGCCATCCTTCTAGAAATTGTGAAGCATCTCAAATGAGATGGTCAATCCCAGAAGTGCATCGACAACTGTAAACAAGCTACTCTCAGTGGAGCACTCTATACCGGGAGGGTAACGAAGGTGTCAAATGATGGGACAGGGCTTGGACTGTAAAACAACTAAGGGAGGTCACTCTAATTAACAAGCGCCTCAATCTGCTGCCACTAGCAATCATTAGAAATATACTTACATTATATCTGCTGCCACACAACTCTGGGAAACAGTCCTCGTAATACCCAGTGAACATGTTAACAGGGATCAAGTGAGGATTATCTGTACTGATTGAATAAATTCTGTAAGTTCTGTGCCAAGGCAAGACACTTGCAATATTAATTCACAAAGGAGATTTGAGTGTAGGTTATTCCTTATATTAACATTCTCCTTTTCCTGAGAAACGGAGGGGAAATGTGAATTCATGATCTCAAGTTGACACATAAGCACAGTTACTGTATCAGGGTTAGTACAGATTTGTCCTCAACCAATTCAATTCCAAGGTTGTTTCAAAGCAGTTTTACTCAAATTCAAAGCAAATAATTACACAAATTGATAAGATGCAAACATTCAGTGTTGTGATGTGAAAAAATATGTGTTTAATACATAGCAAAATGACAAACAAAGCAGTCTGCATGGTAAGAGGGACTTAATCTTTCAACAACAAAAAAGAAATAAAAAAGAAACAAAATTCAGTTTCATTAGACATGCACAGAAAGTCCAGTAAAAGTTTAATACAGACTCCGAGGTGACCCTGACACACGCAGTGACCTGGCCAGTGATAACCACACCTTATCAGCACATCAATGCTGTACTATGGACTCTGTCCCCACGTGTACAGGTGGTGAGTGTGAACAGGAGTACCTGGTCAGTGATGTCATGAGGGGCTTGGATATGTCAGTGAGTTAAGGAGTTGACTGTCAGTGACACATGAGGTGATGGACTTGTCAATCATGAACTGGTCATTGGTGTCATTCAGTGATGGACTGGTCATTGGTGTCAATAGGTGGCACACTGATCACAGATCTTTTCATGATTATGAGCTAATGGACTGCTCCAAGACATTATGTGCTGACAAACTAACTGGGCCAGGATGGTCAAGGCTGTAATCTTGAAGCATTTGTAAGCACAAAGTCCTTCTGATAATCTGAAATCACTATGGTTACCAGCATTGCTACCATGTAGCACAAAAAGCAAGTGCTTACACTTTGAAATCATTACAAAAATAAAATAATATAAATAATTTAAAAAAAAGTACTTTTGTGTGTTCTTCTTTCAGTCGGTTGTTATAGTTACATGAACTTTTTTTAATTTACAGGGTGACGCGCCTACCAGTATCAAAATTGTCATTGATGAGTTGGTTCGATGTTGTTTGCTTGTTACATTTCCTTTACTCTTCTCGCAAACACCTGGTGTCATAACAGCTTTTCAACGGTACATTCATTTAATTTTCACAGCTAATTTTGCCCTTTATGCCAAATGGAATCATTTTCGCTGGGGATAATCTAGAATGGTTATTCTCTGGTACTGACAATTTATATTCTATGAGGATATATGGGTTTTATCACAATAACCAAACTGTTTTATACTTAAAATGAGTCATGTGCAGAAGGTGGTAAGCATGTTTTGTGATATCTCTGTTTTAGATATTTTACACAGGCCTGCTTGTGTGTTTTTATAAGCGCTATGAGTTTGGGTGAAAGGATACAACAAGGTCACGATACTATACGGTCACGATGATATATACCTTGATATGCATATTTACATCAAATCACATGAAAACTTCTTGCCTAGAATTATTTCAGAGCATGTTCAAAACATTATCTTTTTTAGTAGTGATCTTGAAACCCTAATTAATACACATTTCGTGATAGTTGACAGACAAAAATGCCGGGTGTGATTTTACAAGTAGTAGGTAATGTCTTTTAGCAAGTGTATCATCTTGTAACGATACAGAAAAAAATGTATTGTGTATCGTATCGTCACATGAAAACTCATGATGAACCGGTGTACCTATGCATCGTTTCACCCCTAGTTATGAGTGTTTAATAAATATGATTGCTTACTTTTCAATTTCCCCGAGCTATGTCCCTGGTTATTACATAACAGACTTCAAAATTGCACTAGTCACCATATTTGCTGAGCACAAGTAAATATCCAATGATGGTACTGACCTACTGACTAGTTGCATTTGGAGGGCTATAATTCCAGGCTGTGCCAAAAACTTTTGAGTCAAAATAGCCCAAACGTGGCTCTTGGCATTGTTTTCAGCAGATCATATTGTGACAATATTGAGTACTATTAGTTGAGCACACTAGTCAGCAGAATTTTACTAGAGTGGGGCTTTGGAAAAATGGCTAAAGTTGCAGACTGTACTTCTGAACCAGTTCAAAAGACTTCAATTTTGCTACAAATTGGAATGGAGAAAAACTGATAGAAAATATACACATAGAAAATGTCTTGTTTTAACTAGCTACAAACTAGTGAAATAAGGTTTCCACTAGTCCTCTGGACTAGTTCTTTGAAAAATAAATTTCAAGGGGTGCTTAATCACTATCCACACAATCTCAATGTATGAGGAAATGAAACAAAAAAAGAACCAATACCAGAACTTTCCACTTTCAATAGTAGGAATCAACACTGAATAATATTGATAACTTACGAAGACCAAGAAATATCTTCCAAACACAAGCATACCACTGAACTAGTGGGGTGGGCAGGCTAGTGTCAAATACGTATACTGGTTTATGGTACAACATGACAAAGAACATACAAAATAAAAAAACTTTACTGTTTAAAATGTAAATGCAGTCTCATGTAGTCACGTCTTATTAAGCTCTCTAATGGGTCACACACAATTTGCTAAGTTCAGGGACATTTCCGAAAGGTTTCCAAATTTATCGACTTTCAGTCTCATCTCTTGTTTAGTATGAAAACACTGTAAATCCTTCATACACCTACAAGATTTAAATTGTACAAGTGTTATTTTTTTCAAGATCATGATAATAACCAATTGATTTATTAGTCTGAAAACATAGCACAAAGAAATTGTTATGAAGAAGTGATATGTAAAATTATAATCCAAATGCATCAAGATAATTGATATTTATAGATGAATGATAAATACGGGTACTCTTTAACATGTTTACTGATTTCACAAAGTTGTAAACATACACAAATTATATTTTGTAATAATCTCACTACCCATTCATCCACAAACAGGGGATTTTCTCCCATACAGATTATTTGCCAGGATAAGCTCTGTGTATTATTCTTTTTCTGGTTACAATAATCATGAGAATAGGTCTCATACTACACCACAGTAAAGAGGAATCAAAGTCAGGCAAGGGTCATCTGAACCTGAGACTGAGAGCCAGATACTATGGTTTGAATCAACCTGCCATCCCTCAAATAATCAAACCATTATACCTTGTACAACCAGTAATATAGAATCCCAAACCATAATTACAATAAAAGGCAATTGTGGTGATCACCAAGCACAAATATCTCATAAACACATACATGCATATTCATCTCTAATATTCAAGACAAATCCTGAAGAAAACGAATCAAGATTATTCAATATATTGTGTAACCATTATCCAGTATTCCTTCTGTAGCAGTTTCATTTTTGACTTTCAATTAACTAAAACTAGAGAAAAGTAAGTAACCCTGTACCTACCTGTGCTAATGTGACCAACTTGTAGGTGTGCTGGTCTGAATATAATTAACTGAGTGAGGAGTGTGAGGTAACAATCAGGTATATAGCCTTTCAAGGGGCAAAGTCCACTGAGCAGGCAAGATCACTGCCTTTACTGGCTCACTGACTGGGATGGAAGTAGGTCATGTCTCGCTATATATATCTCAGAGGTAAACACTGAGCAGTGGGGCGAAAAAGTCGAGACTCCTAGCAACAACACACGTGTGCTCTCCACGCTCCACAAGATGTCATGCTTCAACAAATATCACACACAAATATTCTGGGCAGGCTGGACAGGACATTGGACTGGTATTGTACTTGGTCAACAGACATCTGACTGGGACTATGTATAGTAAATGCGGCCGATACATATATCTCTTAAACAAGCTAATGACATCTCCGTAGGTCTGTATATTGGAGAAAGCACACAATGATTTATACAACCAATAATCCTGAATTTGACATGTTACCTGCCAGCCAGTTGGGATCTAAAATGACTGAATCCTATCTCACACATGGAACTGAACAGTTATGTGCTGAAATTCTATACCCAACAATAAATGTCAATTGTGAAACTATAGAAATATCAGAATTGAATTGAACAACTAACATGGCACCTTGATGAGAAGTCTAATGTGACATTCATCTTAATTGGAATTTTGTGTGTATCATTTATTCAACCTGGTAGAGGCCATTAGGAGGAACACAGATGGAGCAGTCTTAAAAATACAGTTATAATGATCATTCCATTTTGTATAATAACATGTTGATTATGTTCTGTTAACAGCTGGTTATTCAGTTGAACATTTCTCAAATGACACAGTGACACACCATCCTGCCATGTCATCACACAAAATCGTAAATACCAAAAATAAGTCTGTGCCAAAAACTTTTCAGTCAACTAGCACAAACTTTAACATTATCTTCAGTAGATATTGGTGTTAACATATTACATAATTATACTTATTATTATTACTTATAAGCTCCGTATACAAGGCCAAACAGACTTTTACCATGTTTACAAGACTCAGGCTTCAGACCAGTGACTAAAGTTGCAGACTCTGATTCATTGGATATGTACAGGGATTATCAGTTTATCACAAAGTATCACAAAGACAACAATAAATTTGAATAAAATATTTACTTTCCTTGACTGACAAGTCACAAAAATGGACTCCATGTCAGGTTGAAATAGGTCAGATGTAAATACAATACTTTCACCACATGGCCTTAAGTGCAAGTGATGATGCCTAAAACAACAATGAAATATTATTAATAATAGTCACTATCATCTACACCATGCTAGACTAATGACAAAATACATATCAGGTTTCTGATGCTATAATTCATGATTTGCACTAATATTTTTGAAGTTATGAAAATGTTTAGTGACTAAGTCAAGAACAAACATACCATACCCTTACTTGCCCCTGAAGTCTTTGAGCATGTTTAGTGTGTGGACAAATATGATTTTAAGAAAACATGCCAAAATTACACACTAACTTATCAGAAAATTGTGTAGTAACGTAGAAATGTGCTCATTAGCATGGTTAGTGCTATTTATCTCGTACAACATGTACAAAAAGGAAGTTCATTATGTCGATGTGACATTATCATGATTGCCAGAGCTTCAGGTTCATTTGAATGTTTTTGGTACAGTGTGGAAATAATGAGTCAATTATCAATTTATATTGGGCCGGGCGACTCATAATTAAAAAAGTCATATTGCTCAGAATATTTGCAGAAATGAAGGTTCATTATAATTTTCCGGAGTCCATGACCCAAGCCATCTGGCAGATTGATCGTATTGATATATTGAATAACAGAATAACAAAGATATTCAATGTCATCAAGCAGTTACAGCCTGAAGCAATCCCTCTTTCCCCAATTTTAATGGCAATATCTGTATTATCTAATACCCCTTTCTTGTGTAAAACCTTCGAAACACAATTATTGCAACAAAAGTCATCATTGTTCTTGAGCATAATAGGATGTTTGAGTCAAGACTTTAGACCTGGTCTGACAGTTTAAAACTGCCTATTTTTCCGCATGAGAAGATCTTTTGAGAATGACAACATTTCTATACAACTGGCATTAGGAACAATAAGAATATTAGCAAACAATGATCCCTTCAACCCTTGGTGAAGAAGCTACACCTTCAGAACACACATTCGTACTAATGATAATTGTGACATGTATCATTTCATGCTGTGATCAACATGATCAAAGTGACACAGATAAGGAAGTAATCCTACATGTTCTTTGTTTCAGATGACACCTGGATGAGCCCAACATAATCATCTGGGCACCACTCAAGGCACTGAAAATAAACAACACCACAAACTCTACACACACAACCTCCACACACAAAGATGTTCAGATGACAAAGTTAAACCCAATACTTGTATGTAAGAAAACATAGAAACATGCTCATCAACTTCTAGAATGCCAATCAAACTGACAATACTTGTAAACTTGCCAACATTATCATAAATATTGATTGTGGTGACAAATCAAGTTTAGAATAATTTGTAATTACAGCATGGTAAGACATTAATGCTGCATCGCTTATAAATTGGTCAAGGCAAGTTTGTTTGTTTGTTGACATAAGCCACACTCAGCAATATTCCAGCTATATGACAGTGGTCTGTAAATAATTGACTCTGGGCCAGACAATCCAGTGATTGACATCATGAGCATCGATCCGCACAATTGGGATCGATAACATGCATCAACCAAGGCAGCAGGCCTGACCACCCAATCCCATTAGTCACCTCTTACGACAAGCACAGTCACCATTTACTGCAAGCATGGGTTGCTGAAGACCTATTCTACCCCAGATCTTCACGGGTCCGTCAAGGCAAGTGGAATGAATAACAAGGCTACAAAGCGCTGATAGTTACTTCAAGCTCATAGAAGGCTAGTTTCATCAAATCTCTAACACTGCAATACAATTTCTGAATTGATATTATTCAGTTAAGTTTAAATGCATAATTGAAACTTTTACTCAAAATGGAAAGAAGACAACATTCTTCAAGTATATCTACTATCTGTTTCTAACTGAAAGTAACGTCCAGTTTGTTTATCAGGATAATAAATATTTCAGACTACTACATTACCAGGCTGCAACCATGTTAATTTCGAACATGTCTAAAGTTGATGAGTAACAAAACATGTAACAAATATCAATCAATCATCCGCAAATCATTGCAATAGCAACATTTGTGAATACAAGAAGCTTAAAAAGCAAAAATAGACATGCTAAGGATATACATTGTATCTGTCAAAATTGTTCACACAGATGACCTGTCTGGCATATTGTCACATCAAGAAGGGATTTCCTACCATACACAATAGATGCTACTTTAGCGCAGGGCTTTGACTACTACCTATTACCTGATCTTACCCAGGTACCTTCTATAGGTCTCAAGAGATCGGTACAAAATGCCTGATTTGGAATAGTTTGACAGTAGCCCTGGAAAAATATATTTAGCTGTACATGTATAAATTAAACCATCTAGTTATGCATACATTGAAGTTGACAGTCACTTTATCTTTATTCAAACATATAAAAGTCAGAAGGAATGTGTGCTTAGTCAGAAATGCGAACATTAGTGACTTGTAGTGTAACCATGGAGTTCTAGATAATTTTTGTCATTAAACAAAATATCACATGACTAACCACGGGTCCGGGGAGTCCTGTCGGTACCCGGGTCCTACTCAGTATCCACCCGACCCGAATACCCGAGTTACTTGTCCAAACCCTACTTTAGTGAGTGGGTAATTAATAAATAAATATATAAAACAAATAACTATTGATTCAAAAACATAAGAAGAAATATTTACTTGTGACTAATTTGAGATAACTCAACAGAAAGGCATTCTGTGACATCCTGAAACAGAATCAAGTGCATTCCACACATGTAGACTTTGACCCTAACAGCACGAAATGTGGCTGCTCTGAATAGGACACCAAGCGATAAGTCCATTTCAGTTATCAATCTAAAATATTATGAAATAACTCATTCATTGTCTACAACCCGTGGGGATCAGGGTGAGAACATAGATCTCCAGCAACCTATTCTTGTTGTTAGAGGTGTGTTGACTAATGTGATCTGGTTGTCAAACTGGTGACTTGGTTGATTGCATGCCATCGCATCCTAGTTGCATGGAACGATATTTATGGTGTCAATCACCAGACTGCGGTCGAAACTCGATTATTTGCAGACTGCAACCAGATAGTCATAATATGGCTGAGTGCAGCGTCAAAAAAGAAACAAACAGCATTGTTATGCAGGGATAATTCTAGGGTGTGACCTTGTGCTTTTAACATGTTTAACCCTTAAATGTTTAAAAAGGCCCACATTTTCAAATACCATGGGGCATTTTGACATTGTGCTGTATGGGCAAGTCTAGGTGTACCTCTGGAATATTTGTAATTTTTACATAAAGGGCCCATGTCTGAAAATTCCTGGAGTGAACCCTTGTTATGTATACCGTAAATAGGTTTTAATCAAATTATTCATATCTTGCTATTAGGGATGTCATAGTATATTGTTTGTTTGTATATTTGGTGCCTAACACCACACTCAGAAATATTCCAGCTATACGACGGCGATCTGTAAATAATAAAATCTGGACCTGACAATCCAGTGGCTGACATCATGACCATCGATCCACACAATTGGGATATGATGACATGCATCAACCAAGTCAGTGAGTCTGACCACCCGAACCTGTTAGTCGCCTCTTTCGACAAGCATAGTCGGCCTTTACCGTAAGCATGGGTTGCTGAAGACCTATTCTACCACGGATCTTCACGGGTCCATCGTATATTGATTTGTTTACGTTGATAATGATACTATTTACACAAGGTTAGAACTAAACTCAAAAGCTTTACTAGCCCGGGAAAAGATAAAACAATGTGGAAATTGGTAAATTTGTAGTAGCGCACAGGAATTTGTACAGGCCCTGGCCTGGAAGGCTAGTGTAAAGTTCTAACCCTACTGTATCAATACAAACAGATGAATATAGAAACAAAATCAATAATTCACTTCGACAAAATCATTTTCAACTGTTATGATGGACAATAAGATGGAAGAATATTCAGAGCTCCAGATAACTTTTTAAGCAATTGAATTTTTACTCGATGGTTTCTATTTTAATTGGTTTATTACATTCCTCATTGGGTAACCAATATTTTTTCACTCATCTATTCATCACTCTTCTGTGTTTTTCCCAAAATGAGTAAACATTTGTACACATGCTGAAAAAGCTTCATTGGGTATTTACACGTGCTATTTTTATACATATAATACCTGCGTTTCTGTACGCAAGTTAATTGAAAGGAATTGGGTTTTAAATATTTTTTGGGTATCTTACGCAAATACGCAGCTTATCTGTAGCTCTGACATTCAATCTAAAACATTTAACACATGTTCTAACAGATCAGCCAAGTTCATATTTAGCATTGTTTAACAATAAGTTGACTAATCTTAGTTCTAGATACGAATTTATGCATCTATATAGATACAGAATAACTAATTTTGTCAATCATTATCTATCGTCATACTTTTGAGTTGATACTTAACTTTCCAATCAATGACATCATTACTTGCAATTGATGCATAGAGCCATAACATCAGTATAATTGTGATCACGGTTTGGTTTGTTGTTTTACACCGCACTCAGCAATATTCCAGCTATATGACGGCAGTCTGTGAATAATCGCGTCTGGACCAGACAATCCAGTGATTGATATCATGAGCATCGATCCACGCAATTGGGATCGATGACATGCTGCAACCAAATCAGCAGGCTTGACCACCCGATCCCGTTAGTCGCCTCTCACAACAAGCTTAGTCGCCTTTTATGGCAAGCATGGTTTGCTGAAGACCTATTCTAACCCCGATCTTCACGGGTCTGTGATCATGGTAATCATGGTAGTAGAATTATATTTCCCAACAAAATGAACATCCTAAGGTGAATGACAGGAAACAAACTGTTTTCAGTATTTGCAACTTCCGTTGTTTTACTGAGCATGCTGAAAGTTTAAAATATATATTGTGATGGGTCTGTAGTTGCCTTATGTATAATCAATTTATCAGTATTGCTTGGACATTGGACAATCATTAATTGGAAATCTTAGAATAGAAAAGTAGACTGAATAATATCAGTATCAATACATTGATAAAGCTACTAAAGGCAGTATTTAAAAGTACACAATGTAAGGTTTCATTGAAGGGTTATTGCAATACCTATCACTGTAACATGTTCAAATCAATGGTTTTCAAATTTGGGCAGCATTATTTCTAGTAGGTCCTTAGTAAAAGAGTACCATTGTTGTCAACATATATAAACTATTTGAAAGTTGATTATGTTGACTGAGACTAACAAATATTTTCAACATAAGTTCACATGGATTGAGATGCAATCATCATAATTTCATTGGTGTCAATATTCTTCATTTACATATCAATTCCATATCAGAGCAGATATCACACACGTTGTACAGTTATATCTATCAATAGTTTGTTTCATGAACAATATTTACAGAAAGATGATCTAATTCAATGAACCAGATTATCACTAACTCCATTCACGGACCTTTGCAGAAAAGTATATATATTATCTCCCGGATATATCACATACAATATATCATCCAGATTCCATTAGATATCAAACATGTACAAGACATTACATATTTGGCTGGAAGCAATTGCATTAGGGCATGTTCCTAATTGTATCATCTTTTGACCTATATTATAACTAAACTATCCAATTTGAAGAAAATTCTTCAGTAAATGTCCAAGATACTTAACCAATCTGAACCCTGTACAGCCCAATCTTGTCCCATGATCAGTCTGGTCTATACTGACCAAAGCCTTCCTTTATCATATATCTCATGTCCTTTTATTGACAATACATGAACAGTAAACATAAGACATCCTAGTTGATAGCTGATTGGAATCCTACAGTACATCATCCTTGTTCTTAGAAGTGCTAATTTCCGGATAGGTTGCAAAGAGTATCAATACAGTCTACATTATACTGCCTAGTAAGAAATAGGCTGATTATATATGAGCATAGACATGACTTTATCTCATCAGTTGCTAGACCTAATTGGCTAATCGATACTGTACAGTAGAATCGATAGTGTTCTGCATTTTCGTTGACTTGTTTCGTAGGTTAATGAAATGTGAGCGAGATTTTCTTCACGCAGCAAGAATCTGAAATCAAGTGTTTGTAGAATGACATGTATGTTGCATGTAACAGTGATGCGTGTCTCTATTTCGATCTGCAAATGCATTTCCGGATGAAAAATAGATTTTTAGTTGACCTGAATCATTCACGTAGTCATCGGTCTGTGGTTAGGCCGACATGGCTTTTTTGCTAACCGCTATGTTGACAAAACACTTTAAATCGTACACAACAGTGTATATAAGGTGTGGGGAATGACATGTGAATTAAATTGAATCATCACTAAGTATGAAAACTGGCCTAGTCTTACATCCTATAAGGCCTAGTAGTTGCCCATGCGACCCCAACACTGGCAACAGGCAGACGGTAAACATAAAATGTTCTGATATCCCGACGACGAAACAAGTTGATCTACAACTGTATGATGCTTACCAAATGCTTGATGTACGTTTCGTTTTCAAACGTGTGCGGTTCAAAATCAAAGCAATAAGCTTTTAATTCCGACAACAACACGACGTGAACGAAAACGCACCAGCGTCCGACTGATCTCGTTCTGGCCTCTTGCCAAACTAGGAGGTCATGTGATCAAGATGATCACGTGACTGGGGGTGTGTCTTCAGTGC
The DNA here is from genome assembly GCF_023055435.1 of Haliotis rufescens. Taxonomy (NCBI): domain Eukaryota; kingdom Metazoa; phylum Mollusca; class Gastropoda; order Lepetellida; family Haliotidae; genus Haliotis; species Haliotis rufescens. Next base: position 2,446,674 of record NW_025964212.1, on the reverse strand, counting down.
TGTGAATGAAATTGTACACAGGAAAAGATTGTTTCTAAATAGTTTTAGTTTAATTTAATTTTTGCCCAAGAATAAGACTAATATCTCGACAAATGTTTTTCGAGAATTTTAAAGTTATGTTTATTGAGAAATGTATTTCTAATTAGAGGAATTGTTCTCCTAAATTGTCTGAAAACGATTCTTGTTACAGTGTAAACAATCCTAAAAATGGGGGATCACCCTGAAAAGTAATAAGTTCACCTGGTAATAGGAATTCTCTCCGATAGGTGAGTATCCAGGAATAATAATTCAACTCAACTGTTCATTAACCGTGCAGTCAGCAACAATTCAACTACATCACAGCAAACCGTAAATAATCAAGTTTGGACCAGATAAACCAGTGATTTCAACAAGCAGCATAGTATGATGATGTGCAATCAGCCGAATCACTGAGCTGGATCCTCCAATCCATTTAGCGACTGGTCATTTATTATAGGAGGGAGGTGGGAATTGGTCAAAGGACTGTATCATATAATGCTGACATCCCCACCACCACTTTTTATGCAACTTTTTTTCATGCCCCCCCCCCCCCCCCACACACACAAATAAATAAACAAAATACATGTACCCCCCCCCCCCCCCCCAATATAATAGATCAGCAGTCCCTTAATAATATTCACATATAAAATGTTTTTATTTGTAAAAATAGAACTATCATTGTTTGATGCACCCTCCCCCACTCCCCCACCCCAACCCCTAAAACCCTCATAGTTGTGATAAATTTTGGCAACCCCCCACTTCCACAGTGTCATGTTTTCATGACCTCCCTCTGAATCTCACCTGCCCCCTCCCCTCTACAAAAATGACCAGTCCCTTAGCTGCCTTGAACATGTATGGGGGAGGGGGCCTATTGTAATCCAGATTCCCACAGGACCACCCAGAAATGCCTGGCTGTTCAAATAGACTTGTAAGAGGGAGGTTGAGTTGACTTGGAAGAGGGAGGTTGAGTTGACTTGTGAGAGGGAGGCTCAGTTGACTTGGAAGAAGGAGGTTGAGTTGACTTGGAAGAGGGAGGTTGAGTTGACTTGGAAAAGGGAGGTTCAGCTGACTTGTAACAGGGAGGTTGAGTTGACTTGTAACAGGGACGTTGAGTTGACTTGTTAGAGGGAGGTGATCATTTGCTTGATAACGGTGTTAGAATCTACACCGAAACGTCGCCCAATTGTAATAAAGCAGTTGCTCATCCATAACAATTTTGTCTTAGTCATAGATGCATGTATTTATGTAAAAACTGATGTAACATGCAAATTAAATTCAAACTGCAAAAAAATGAAGTTTTCCCCATCCTTATTTTACCCTAACTCCACACAGACTCCATATGGCTAATCCTGAAATGAGTGCTCTTGTTCTTAAAATGTGGGTCATCCTGTGAGTATTATTCATGAAAATGCTGCTGAGGGCAGGCAGTGACAGGAATACAGACTGTGGATCACAGTCGTACAGACAGTACAATACATCTGCATTTAGAAAACAATTTCTAAAATGTGTAATCCCTGCTGTCAGTCAGATAGCCAGAGGGTGCGAGTATCCATAGCAACTTGTCTGTGGATGGAAGGGAGAATCTCATTCATGCTTTCACATTACTTTCTCCCTCTAGCTGGGAGTGATACTGACGCACACATGCATATGTGGTCTCTCATGTATTGTTTGTATTCTTGTTTATAAAGAGTGAGCGAGTGAGTGAGTTGGGTTTAACGCCGCTTTAACAGTATTCCAGTTATATCGTGGCGTGTCAGCTTAATGTGGTAAGAAAGCCCGAAGTGATGCTGGTCTCAAGACGTTTACCACTTCGGTGAACCCCACAAGCACGGGTACGGTGCTGACAAATCTAGAAACATAATCGGGGTGAACCGGGATTCGAACCCTCAATCATAGGTTTTTGGCGTGCCCATGGGACGCAACTCCCTGCAGCGAATCGCGGCGCCTTAGACGACTGGGCCACCCGTGTCCCCTGTTTATAAAGAGATGATTTGTTGCAGAAATATTTCAAATGGCCCACTTGTCACATTTTCACTGAAAACTAGTAATGTTATATGTTTTATAGCATGGGGATTTAAGTTTCAAGTTCATATTTCCAAATTTACTATTACTGTATTCTACAAAATAAGCACCCAGGACGTTTTCAAAATTAGAAATAGGGGGCTCTTTTTCGAATATTATTTTGGTGAAAAAAAACAGAGTTGAAAGATTGTTAATTTCATGGTTTTAATGCCAGCCTGAAATGTTTATTTACGACAGATATATTTTTTTTCCAGAATATAATTGCCCATAATTAAGGATGCATATAACACACGTATTATACACGAATATGTAAGTCTTGTGTACATTGATCAATCGGAAGGGGTGCTAATTGGGCTTGTTTACATGCTAATATATCAGAAAATATCGCCGTGAGCGCTTATTAGAGCGGGGCGCTTATTACGTCGAATACGGTAAGTGAGTTGGTTTAACACGGCTTTGAACAGAATTGCTGTTATTTCACGGCATGTCAGCTTAATGTGAGAGAAAGTCCAAAGTGATGCAGGTCTCAGACATTCACTGCTTTCTTGAATCCCACAAGCATGGGTGTGGTGCTGACAAATATTGAAACATAATTGGGGCAAACCAGGATTCAAACCCATAATCCTAGATTTCTGGATGGCCAAGGGAAGCAACTCTGACAGCACATTGCAGTGCCTTTGATGACTGTCCACAGACAACAGATGCTACTAGGGCTGGGACGGGTAACTCGGGTACCCGGGTCGGGTGGGTACAGAGTAGGACCCAGGTACCCACAGGACTACCCAGATCCATGGTTAGTCACGTGATTATATTGTTTAATGGCAAAAAATATCTAGAACTCTATGGTTACACTATAAGTGATAAATGTTCTTCGACTTTGCACCCATTCCTTCTGATAAAACATCAGTCAACGTCAGTGTATGTATGACAAGATCGGATTATACCTGTATCTATATTTAATTTGACAGGAGTACTGTCAAACCTTCTCAATCGGACATGTTTTACCTATCTCTTGAGACCTACAATGGGTACCCGGGTAGGGTCGGGTGATAGGAGGGTGGGTACCCGGGTAGTACATTTGGACTCGTCCCAGCCCTAGATGCTACCTTATGTTACAGATCGGGATGGAATATGTTCTTGTATGTGCTTGCTGATAACCCAGATACACAGGGTTTATAGGTTATAACACCACACCAGGGGCCAGACAACACAGATACACAGGGTTTATAGGTTATAACACTACACCAGGGGCCAGACAACACAGATACATAGGGTTTATAGGTTATAACATCACACCAGGGGCCAGACAACACAAACACACAGGGTTTATAGGTTATAACATCACACCAGGGGCCAGACAACACAAACACACAGGGTTTATAGGTTATAACACTACCCCAGGGGCCAGACAACACAAATACACAGGGTTTATAGGTTATAACACTACCCCAGGGGCCAGACAACACAGATACACAGGGTTTATAGGTTGTAACATCACACCAGGGGCCAGACAACACAGATACACAGGGTTTATAGGTTATAACATCACACCAGGGGCCAGACAACACAAATACACAGGGTTTATAGGTTATAACATCACACCAGGGGCCAGACAACACAAACACACAGGGTTTATAGGTTATAACACTACCCCAGGGGCCAGACAACACAAATACACAGGGTTTATAGGTTATAACACTACCCCAGGGGCCAGACAACACAAATACACAGGGTTTATAGGTTATAACATCACACCAGAGGCCAGACAACACAGATACACGGGGTTTATAGGTTATAACATCACACCAGGGGCCAGACAACACAGATACACAGGGTTTATAGGTTATAACACTACACCAGGGGCCAGATAACACAGGTACACAGGGTTTATAGGTTATAACACCACACCAGGGGCCAGACAACACAGATACACAGGGTTTATAGGTTATAACACCACACCAGGGGCCAGACAACACAGATACACAGGGTTTATAGGTTATAACACCACACCAGGGGCCAGACAACACAGATACACAGGGTTTATAGGTTATAACACCACACCAGGGGCCAGACAACACAGATACACAGGGTTTATAGGTTATAACACCACACCAGGGGCCAGACAACACAAATACACAGGGTTTATAGGTTATAACATCACACCAGGGGCCAGACAACACAAATACACAGGGTTTATAGGTTATAACATCACACCAGGGGCCAGACAACACAAATACACAGGGTTTATAGGTTGTAACACCACACCAGGGGCCAGACAACACAGATACACAGGGTTTATAGGTTATAACACCACACCAGGGGCCAGACAACACAGATACACAGGGTTTATAGGTTATAACACCACACCAGGGGCCAGACAACACAAATACACAGGGTTTATAGGTTATAACATCACACCAGGGGCCAGACAACACAAATACACAGGGTTTATAGGTTGTAACACCACACCAGGGGCCAGACAACACAGATACACAGGGTTTATAGGTTATAACATCACACCAGGGGCCAGACAACACAAATACACAGGGTTCATAGGTTATAACATCACACCAGGGGCCAGACAACAAAGATACACAGGGTTTATAGGTTATAACACCACACCAGGGGCCAGACAACACAGGTACACAGGGTTTATAGGTTATAACACCACACCAGGGGCCAGACAACACAAATACACGGGGTTTATAGGTTATAACACCCCACCAGGGGCCAGACAACACAAACACACAGGGTTTATAGGTTATAACATCACACCAGAGGCCAGACAACACAGATACACGGGGTTTATAGGTTATAACATCACACCAGGGGCCAGACAACACAGATACACAGGGTTTATAGGTTATAACACTACACCAGGGGCCAGACAACACAGATACACAGGGTTTATAGGTTATAACACCACACCAGGGGCCAGACAACACAAATACACAGGGTTTATAGGTTATAACATCACACCAGGGGCCAGACAACACAAATACACAGGGTTTATAGGTTATAACACTACACCAGGGGCCAGACAACACAGATGCACAGGGTTTATAGGTTATAACATCACACCAGGGGCCAGACAACACAAATACACAGGGTTTATAGGTTATAACATCACACCAGGGGCCAGACAACACAAACACACAGGGTTTATAGGTTATAACACTACCCCAGGGGCCAGACAACACAGATGCACAGGGTTTATAGGTTATAACACTACCCCAGGGGCCAGACAACACAGATACACAGGGTTTATAGGTTATAACACCACACCAGGGGCCAGACAACACAAATACACGGGGTTTATAGGTTATAACACTACACCAGGGGCCAGACAACACAGATACACAGGGTTTATAGGTTATAACACTACACCAGGGGCCAGACAACACAGATGCACAGGGTTTATAGGTTATAACACCACACCAGGGGCCAGACAACACAAATACACGGGGTTTATAGGTTATAACATCACACCAGGGGCCAGACAACACAAACACACAGGGTTTATAGGTTATAACACCACACCAGAGGCCAGACAACACAGATACACAGGGTTTATAGGTTATAACACTACACCAGGGGCCAGATAACACAGATGCACAGGGTTTATAGGTTATAACACTACACCAGGGGCCAGACAACACAGATACACAGGGTTTATAGGTTATAACATCACACCAGGGGCCAGATAACACAGATGCACAGGGTTTATAGGTTATAACACTACACCAGGGGCCAGACAACACAGATACACAGGGTTTATAGGTTATAACACCACACCAGAGGCCAGATAACACAGATGCACAGGGTTTATAGGTTATAACACTACACCAGGGGCCAGACAACACAGATACACAGGGTTTATAGGTTATAACATCACACCAGGGGCCAGACAACACAGATACACAGGGTTTATAGGTTATAACACCACACCAGGGGCCAGACAACACAGATACACAGGGTTTATAGGTTATAACATCACACCAGGGGCCAGACAACACAAATACACAGGGTTTATAGGTTATAACATCACACCAGGGGCCAGACAACACAAACACACAGGGTTTATAGGTTATAACACTACCCCAGGGGCCAGACAACACAAATACACAGGGTTTATAGGTTATAACATCACACCAGAGGCCAGACAACACAGATACACGGGGTTTATAGGTTATAACACCACACCAGGGGCCAGACAACACAAATACACAGGGTTTATAGGTTATAACACTACCCCAGGGGCCAGACAACACAGATACACAGGGTTTATAGGTTATAACACTACCCCAGGGGCCAGACAACACAGATACACAGGGTTTATAGGTTATAACACTACACCATGGGCCAGATAACACAGATGCACAGGGTTTATAGGTTATAACACTACACCAGGGGCCAGACAACACAGATACACAGGGTTTATAGGTTATAACACCACACCAGGGGCCAGACAACACAGATACACAGGGTTTATAGGTTATAACACCACACCAGGGGCCAGACAACACAGATACACAGGGTTTATAGGTTATAACACCACACCAGGGGCCAGACAACACAAATACACAGGGTTTATAGGTTATAACATCACACCAGGGGCCAGACAACACAAATACACAGGGTTTATAGGTTGTAACACCACACCAGGGGCCAGACAACACAGATACACAGGGTTTATAGGTTATAACATCACACCAGGGGCCAGACAACACAAATACACAGGGTTCATAGGTTATAACATCACACCAGGGGCCAGACAACAAAGATACACAGGGTTTATAGGTTATAACACCACACCAGGGGCCAGACAACACAGGTACACAGGGTTTATAGGTTATAACACCACACCAGGGGCCAGACAACACAAATACACAGGGTTTATAGGTTATAACATCACACCAGGGGCCAGACAACACAAACACACAGGGTTTATAGGTTATAACACCATACCAGGGGCTAGACAACACAAATACACGGGGTTTATAGGTTATAACACCCCACCAGGGGCCAGACAACACAAACACACAGGGTTTATAGGTTATAACACTACACCAGGGGCCAGACAACACAAACACACAGGGTTTATAGGTTATAACACCCCACCAGGGGCCAGACAACACAAACACACAGGGTTTATAGGTTATAACACCACACCAGGGGCCAGACAACACAAACACACAGGGTTTATAGGTTATAACACCAAGGTAGGAGTGAGTATGGTTTTACGCCGCTTTTAGCAATATTCCAGCAATATCACAGCGGGGGACACCGGAAAATGGGCTTCACACATTGTACCCATGTGGGGAATCGAACCCTGGCTTTCGACATGACGAGCCAATGCTTTGACCACTAGGCTACATAGATCTTGTTACAGAGATGCCTAAAAGACAATATATGCTCACTTGACTTTAAGGCGGGCTACAAAAAAAGTGTCCAGTTACATCTTTTCCTGAATTTCTAACCTGTAGCAACATTCCATTGATGATGTTATACAGTGATGAGAGAGAGGTTACGAGTGAGTTGGCTTTAACGCCGCTTTTAACAGTATTCCAGTTATATCGCGGCGTGTCAGCTTAATGTGGGAGGAAAGCCCGAAGTGATGCAGGTCTGAGACGTTTACCACTTTGGTGAAACCCACGAGCAAGGGTATGGTGCTGACAAACCTAGAAACATAATCGGGGCGAACCAAGATTCGAACCCACAATCATAGGTTTCTGGCGTGCCCAAGGGACGCAACTCTGCACAGCGAATCGTGGCGCCTTAAACGACTGGGCCACCCGTGCCACCAGCGAGGTTACGATGTAATGACATTGTAGTGAAAAGAATGTTCTTGCTTGATAATTTGACTTGTTCACATTGATTCATTCTTCTACTCTGAGGGTTGGTTGGTTGGTTGGTTTGTTGTTTAACGCTGCACTCAGCAATATTCCAGCTGTATGATGGTAATGATAATTTTACAAAAACTAGATATCTTAAAATCAGTACATTCATATATACTTCATTCCAATAGGTTTAAACTAACATGAGACTATAAATCCTGCATATATATCCATCTTTACACTCATAACACCAAACTGCTGTCCATGACCACATGCTTTTGTTAACGTATTTAGTTTAACATCATGTATCATTTTTTCTGCCTTCATCAATATAACTTGTACTGGAGAGGTATTAACATAAGCCTTTTTGCTTGTTTACCGATCCTGATTCATTGAATAAAAATATGTTTTAATCATAATTTGACTTTATGTCTGTCATATGGGAGAAGATTCACATAAAATGTTGTTAAAGGACCCTAAATAAACTACATTTTCGAATTGGAAAGCGTGAGTTTTGAGTATTGTACTGTATCCTATGGCAGTCTTACTTTCAGGATGAATATCATATAAAGTGAGTGAGTGAGTGAGTTGGGTTTAACGCTGCTTTAACAGTGTTTCGGTAATAATGTGGCGTGTCAGCTTAATGTGGGAGGAAAGCCCGAAGTGATGCAGGTCTCAGACGTTTACCACTTCGGTGAAACCCACTAGCACAGGTATGGTGCTGACAAACCTAGAAACATAATTGGGGCGAACCAGGATTCGAACCGGGATTCGAACCCACAATCATAGGTTTCTGGCGTGCCCAAGGGACTGAACTCTGCACAGCGAATCACGGTGCCTTAGACGACTGGGCCACCTGTGCCCCCATATCATACAAAGACTTTGTGAATCATCACTGTCTTTTCCCACTGAGATCTGTGAAACAAAACAAAGAGACCAATGAAGCTAACTAAGACTGACTTTATTGACAATCATCAGTATTGTCATGTTGTACAAAAATACAGAGGCTTGCTAGTTGCTCACTCACACACTCACTCACTCACTCATTCATTCAGTTGGTCAGGCCCACGAAGTCAGACCCACTCTGCTACAGTTCACTAGCTCAACACACTCCTGTATTTCATGACACATCTTATTGTACAAATATGGCATCTCTCATTGACAGAAACAGATATTTTATCTCTGAGCCAGATACTAGAACCCAATGACTTCTACAGTCTTGCTCCAATGATAACAGTCACTTAAAGAGGGACACATTTGGGGCAAATTTGGGAGTCCGAGCATGTCTGATAAAAATCAAAACCCACTTTGTCAAATTTTAACATTTACATTAATCTGGAACATAACTAGTCCATAGAGACAGACAACAGACCTAAAGAAGAAAAGCAGCAGAAGGCTCCCAAACTAGGGAATAAAAAACACTTTAAATAAAAATTGCAAACGAAAACCTCATAAAGACTTGGCACATTTTCAATGGAACCTGACACGGGAAATCATGCAGACCCCCACAACTAGTGACACGCTCCATGATTCACTGTTTGGTCCAAATGAAAATGTGCCGGGTTCTTGTCATTACGATCCAAACTTTATGAGGATTGTGTCTTTGTTTGTAATTTTCGTTGCAATTTCTACTTAAAGTGTGTACATTTTCTATAGTATTGGGGCCTTCTGCTGGTTTTCTTTGGTAGGCCTGGACAAGGAGGCTAATACATAGCACTAATTACAACTTGTAGACTGGCTGGATGTGAACACCGGACCATGGAGCGTAGTCCCCCTTTAAATGACATTCTCACTTATGCACTGGCCCAAACTATTGCCTTTACATTTCCTGTATATCACACAATACAAAACAAAATGACAAAAAATGACTGATTATGTTTGGGGCAAAGGAAGGCAAAAGTGGAGGATAAACATCTTAAGTTCAAAAATACATGTTTCAATTCAGTGAAACACGGCCTGAGTGAATACATGCATATCTGGGGACAGGGACAACTTGTTCAACTGAGTGAATACATGCATATCTGGGGACAGGGACAACTTGTTCAACTGAGTGAATACATGCATGTCTCGGGCAGTGACAGCCTGCTCAGCTGAGTGAATACATGCATGTCTAGGGCAGTGACAGCCTACTCAACTGAGTGAATACATGCATGTCTTGGGCAGAGACAGCCTACTCAACTGAGTGAATACATGCATGTCTGGGGCGGAGACAGCCTACTCAACTGAGTGAATACATGCATGTCTGGGGCAGAGACAGCCTACTCAACTGAGTGAATACATGCATGTCTTGGGCAGAGACAGCCTACTCAACTGAGTGAATACATGCATGTCTGGGGCAGAGACAGCCTACTCAACTGAGTGAATACATGCATGTCTGGGGCAGTGACAGCCTACTCAACTGAGTGAATACATACATGTCTTGGGCAGTGACAGCCTACTCAACTGAGTGAATACATGCATGTCTGGGGCAGAGACAGCCTACTCAACTGAGTGAATACATGCATGTCTGGGGCAGAGACAGCCTACTCAACTGAGTGAATACATGCATGTCTCGGGCAGTGACAGCCTACTCAGCTGAGTGAATACATGCATGTCTAGAGCAGTGACAGCCTACTCAGCTGAATGAATACATGCATGTCTGGGGCAGTGACAGCCTACTCAGCTGAGTGAATACATGCATGTCTCGGGCAGTGACAGCCTACTCAGCTGAGTGAATACATGCATGTCTTGGGCAGAGACAGCCTACTCAACTGAGTGAATACATGCATGTCTGGGGCAGTGACAGCCTACTCAACTGAGTGAATACATGCATGTCTCGGGCAGTGACAGCCTACTCAACTGAGTGAATACATGCATGTCTGGGGGCAGTGACAGCCTACTCAACTGAGTGAATACATGCATGTCTTGGGCAGTGACAGCCTACTCAACTGAGTGAATACATGCATGTCTTGGGCAGTGACAGCCTACTCAACTGAGTGAATATATGCATGTCTTGGGCAGTGACAGCCTACTCAGCTGAGTGAATACATGCATGTCTGGGGCAGTGACAGCCTACTCAACTGAGTGAATACATGCATGTCTTGGGCAGTGACAGCCTACTCAACTGAGTGAATACATGCATGTCTGGGGCAGTGACAGCCTACTCAACTGAGTGAATACATGCATGTCTGGGGCAGTGACAGCCTACTCAACTGAGTGAATACATGCATGTCTTGGGCAGTGACAGCCTACTCAACTGAGTGAATACATGCATGTCTGGGGCAGTGACAGCCTACTCAACTGAGTGAATACATGCATGTCTGGGGCAGTGACAGCCTACTCAACTGAGTGAATACATGCATGTCTTGGGCAGTGACAGCCTACTCAACTGAGTGAATACATGCATGTCTGGGGCAGTGACAGCCTACTCAACTGAGTGAATACATGCATGTCTTGGGCAGAGACAGCCTACTCAACTGAGTGAATACATGCATGTCTTGGGCAGTGACAGCCTACTCAACTGAGTGAATACATGCATGTCTGGGGCAGTGACAGCCTACTCAACTGAGTGAATATATGCATGTCTGGGGCAGTGACAGCCTACTCAGCTGAGTGAATACATGCATGTCTGGGGCAGGGACAGCCTACTCAACTGAGTGAATACATGCATGTCTTGGGCAGTGACAGCCTACTCAACTGAGTGAATACATGCATGTCTTGGGCAGTGACAGCCTACTCAGCTGAGTGAATACATGCATGTCTGGGGCAGGGACAGCCTACTCAACTGAGTGAATACATGCATGTCTTGGGCAGTGACAGCCTACTCAACTGAGTGAATACATGCATGTCTGGGGCAGAGACAGCCTACTCAACTCAATCATTACATGCATGTCTGGGGCAGTGACAACTTACTTAGTTGAGTGAATACATGCATGTCTGGGGCCTGTGAGAGCTCATTCAAGTGCAAGGAATATGCATTTACACCGGTTTTCATATATGAAAGCTTCACCAGATGTTCATTTCAACAAACCCTTGCTAAAACCTGAGCACACAGGACATATCAATGGTCCTGTCTGGACTATCGAAAAGATTCTTCTTTACTGTGGTTCAGTTCCTCATATACAGAAACATAGGTTAGTTTGCAGCTGTAAAATAATTCAGTTCTGACATAAACTGAACTTGTTACATAGAGAATCTCCCCTAATTGTCTTTTGATAAAAATATATTTGCATGAGTCAAAAAAGGTTTAACTCTGGGGTTTGCTGAGAAGTTTTAAACTTGTATTGACAAGTGTTGACATATTTCATATCAAAAGACAATTGGGGAGATCTTATTTATCACTCTTCCAACATTTCCAGTTTGTAAACAGTAATAAGGGTGTCTTGAGTGCAAACAGTGCAGCACACCAGCTTCAGTCGCAAAGAAGTTGGTGAAGCCACTCAGGTCTGGCATCATGGTAACCAATGACATATCAATGGTCTTCTAAGCAAAAGCATTGTTATGCAATTTCATTGTAGCAATATCTCCTAGAACAAATTGCTTCATCTCACCCAAGCGATATTACCTGTGGAAGCCAGTTTTGGATGATGAACTATCCACACCACCTTCAGGTAACTATACATGTACCATGGCCATTCACAGGCAGTACCACACAGCAAAGGAACTGCCCGGAGTAAATGGGCAATTCAGAATGCAACAAGGGCCCCAATACACAAAGCGTTCGTTTCGCTACAACATTCATAAACCTATGATAAACTATAGGGTTACGATAAGTCGTAGGACTGCGAAAGCTTTGTGGTTCAATAAACCTGGTTTTAGCAATAATAATGGCAACGCTATCAGGGCATTATCATTTGTAGAAGACCTCGGCCTTTTCAATTGACCTCCTTTGTCGGTCAGTTAATGGAAGACCTCGCGTTTCTGCAAATGATAATGCCCTGAAAAATAGCGTTACCCTTCTTGTAAGCAAAAAACAGAAAACTGACCATTTTGTCAGTGATGCACTATGTTGCAGAAGGGGACAATGAAGATGGAAGATTGTTGAGCATGAGTGAAATGGGGGATATGGAACTTGTGTGAGACAGTCTGCTTGGTCCAAGTCGTCAGTCCACGAGGACACTGACAAGGGAGACTGCAATCAACCCTGTCATACAGGACCCTCGCACGTCTTATTGCTTACCCTATCACTTTGCAGGTCAAATGAAACACGAGGTAGCACTACTGGGGAGTACAGTCAGCAAACCAACTTTGATTATACCCTGTGTGGTGGAAGTTGACTGAGTGTCCATTATGCCTGTCCTCACTTTGTACCATCGGGGCTGGACTGGCTCACGACAACATGGACGTCGTAACAAGGGAAACACAGAGAACACAGTGGTCCTGTATGGATGTGAACCTTAACAGTTGTCATAGGATCATATGGTGATAAGACCATTTTGTCAGGGTGTTCAGGGCTTGATTTAATTATATAAAACGTCCACCAGTGCAACCTATTTTTGAAAAGTGCAACCTAATATTTACGTCTGTATGCACCAAGTGCATGTAAAAACATTTCAAACTTGTGTTTGATTGACCCTTACTTTTCCACACAACATTGATCTTTGAGTGAGTGAGTTGGGTTGGGTTTAATGCCACTTTTAACAGTATTCCAGTTATATTGAGGCGTGTCAGCTTAATGTGGGAGGAAAGCCCTAAGTAATGCAGGTCTCAGACATTTACCACTTCGGTGAAACCCACGAGCACGGGTATGGTGCTGACAAACCTAGAAACATAATCGGGGCGAACTGGGATTTGAACCCACAATCATAGGTTTCTGTCGTGTCCAAGGGACGCAACTCTTCACAGCGAATAGCCGCGCCTTAGACGACTGGGCCATCCGTGCCCCCTAGAGAGAAGAAAACAACCCAATGATGTGAAGGCATCCTGGAGGTACCTACACCTCGTGCACAAGCTATATAGCAGAACGATGTGAAGGCAATCAGAGGTACCTATGCCTATGGAGTAAGCTATTCCACAGCAGGATAATGAGGTTCAGGTTCACCAGTGAGAGCTACTCCATAGCAGGAGAAAGATGTGAAGGCATCCTGGAGGTACGAGGTAGGAATATACAAGCACTCTCAAATACATACTTTCTAAAGCCTCAAATAACATTGAGAACAACTTTCAATCTTTCAAAATACAAATACTGTCTGACCTTAATCTAATTACACATATGATAACAAAGCAAAAACAAGGACACCAGTCAGACATACTTATTGTTAACTTCAGCCTCACAAGCATTCTCTCACCAACACATATTTATCAGATCAGTTATTTACAGATGGGGAAACACCCTTCAGCACCCTGACTACATAATCAGATTCATTCTGTCCAAAAATAGATGAGTTCTATGTCTGATGGGTTGGTCGTGACATCAGGGAGCTGGTGCTGCAAGTCAGGCTCCGTGCAGTGTGTCTGTGTGTATCCCTGTGATGAGCCATGAGGTTGGGTCAGCGGGTTTCCGCCTTGTGTTTGGGGGGACGGAAAGCGCCTTTGGCCTTCTTGCTCTTGCTGCCCTTCCAGCTCCTCCAGCTGTCTACCCTGTCTGTGCGGCTTTCCTGAAGACAGTGGACACGATGGATCAGTATGCAGATCATTTTGTATTATATACTTCATTGCAGTGAGTGAGTGAGTTAGTATGGTTTTACGACGCTTTTAGCAATATTCCAGCAACATCACGGCGGGGGACACCAGAAATGGGCTTCACGCATTGTACCCATGTCGGGAATCGGACCCGGGTCTTCGGCGTGGGGAGTGAACGCTTTAACCACTAGGCTACCCGACCGCCCCTCATTGCAGTACGGTGGTAGTGTACAATAGAGGGCAGAGAGGTTGTGATATACAACAGGGCAATCTGGTTGTAGTATACAATAGTAGAGCAGTGCGGTGGTAGTGTACAATAGAGGGCAGAGAGGTTGTGATATACCGTATATCGCTGTGTATAAGGCGACCCCACGTATAAGACGACCCCCCTGTACACGCCTTAAAAATCAACCCAAAATCCTATACTCCGTGTATAAGGCGACCTGGAATGAAACACATCACAAGTCTGACTGATATACCGGTAGAAGATTTAACGTGCTCTTGCCGACTGTAGCGTATTTCGCACACGGACATCACAAATTAGTTAGTCAGTTACTTTGGAGATTTAATGTGCGCTTTCTGACTGATGCGTATTTCGCACACATCACAAGTGCGCACACAAACCTTATATATGCAATAAAAATATGTTTATCTTGCGTTGTTTTTTTTCTACAATGATAGGTCGCGTGTGTAACTCCGGCACACGTCGCCATTTTGTGTTTACACGGTACGCGCCCAAATTGGTGCCCGTAAAATAAAATTCATTTATGAAGTAATAACATATAAGAGACAATGGTGAGTAATTTAATCGCCAATTAACTATGTTGTAACTAACTAGGCTTATGTTTGCTTCACATTCAGCGTGTTTATTCCACAATCACTTATACACACCGTCTCCAACACTTGTACAACTGTAAAAACAGCGGGAATTGATTTCAGCTTCACCGGTTATCACGTGTTAGGTCACATGTGCAATATGCAAATGATTACCGGTACTTCCGGCTCTCTACTCACGGATGTTGATTGTTTTACCGTGTCAGCTGGTTTGACAATCTGCATCGAGGAGAGGGTCATTTCAACTTTATTTGCAGAAATTATTAAACTTTATTCAAGGAAAAGAGATACAAATCATGATTATGTATGGAAATAGTTATTGGAACAGTTATTTAGGACGAAATGCGAAGTTTTATTGTCAAATGCTGGGCTGGCTATCGGACGCCGGTTGACATCGCCAGTGGAAAAAAATGTGAGATCTTCGACTCCATGTATAAGACGACCCCCCTTCTTAGCCCCCTCATTTTAAGTACGAAAAACTCGCCTGATACACAGCGATATACGGTACAACAGGGCAATATGGTGGTTGTATACAATAGTAGGGCAGTGCAGTGGTAGTGTACAATAGAGGGCAGAGAGATTGTGATATACAACAGGGCAATATGGTGGTTGTATACAATAGTAGGGCAGTGCTGTGGTAGTGTACAATAGAGGGCAGAGAGGTTGTGATATACAACAGGGCAATCTGGTTGTAGTATACAATAGTAGGGCAGTGTGGTGGTAGTGTACAATAAAGGGCAGAGTGGTTGTGATATACAACAGGGCAATATGGTGGTAGTATACAATAGTAGGGCAGTACGGTGGTAGTGTACAATAGAGGGCAGAGAGGTTGTGATATACAACAGGGCAATATGGTTGTAGTATACAATAGTAGGGCAGTGTGGTGGTAGTGTACAATAAAGGGCAGAGTGGTTGTGATATACAACAGGGCAATATGGTGGTCGTATACAATAGTAGGGCAGTACGGTGGTAGTGTACAATAGAGGGCAGAGAGGTTGTGATATGCAACAGGGCAATATGGTGGTAGTATAAGGGTAACGCTATTTTTCAGGGCATTATCATTTGCAGAAGCCCAAGGTCTTCCATTAACTGCCCGACGAAGGAGGGCAGTTGAAAAGACCGAGGGCTTCTGCAAATGATAATGCCCTGAAAAATAGCGTTACCGTTATAATAGCTAAAATGGATGGAATTTTTATCAAATAAAAAGAAACAACAATATCGTGTTTGAAACATTTACTGCAATCAACACGAATGTCACTGACCCACTTTCACAAATATGGAAACGTCACAGAACAAACCAGATGACGTCATTCTTGAACGTGACGTCACCGATCCTATCCTATGACGTCACCTCACAACGGGCATGATAATGGCCCGTCGTCAAGTAATATGATGGCATTATCAAGTTACAGTGGCCTGCTCATTTCTGATAACATGCGGGCGGTTTAATGATAATTCTATCCATTTTAGCTATAATATACAATAGTAGGGCAGTGCTGTGGTAGTGTACACTAGAGGGCAGAGAGGTTGTGATATACAACAGGGCAATCTGGTTGTAGTATACAATAGTAGGGCAGTGTGGTGGTAGTGTACAATAGAGGGCAGAGTGGTTGTGATATACAACAGGGCAATATGGTGGTAGTATACAATAGTAGGGCAGTACGGTGGTAGTGTACAATAGAGGGCAGAGAGGTTGTGATATACAACAGGGCAATATGGTTGTAGTATACAATAGTAGGGCAGTGTGGTGGTAGTGTACAATAAAGGGCAGAGTGGTTGTGATATACAACAGGGCAATATGGTGGTAGTATACAATAGTAGGGCAGTACGGTGGTAGTGTACAATAGAGGGCAGAGAGGTTGTGATATGCAACAGGGCAATATGGTGGTAGTATAAGGGTAACGCTATTTTTCAGGGCATTATCATTTGCAGAAGCCCAAGGTCTTCCATTAACTGCCCGACGAAGGAGGGCAGTTGAAAAGACCGAGGGCTTCTGCAAATGATAATGCCCAGAAAAATAGCGTTACCGTTATAATAGCTAAAATGGATGGAATTTTTATCAAATAAAAAGAAACAACAATATCGTGTTTGAAACATTTACTGCAATCAACACGAATGTCACTGACCCACTTTCACAAATATGGAAACGTCACAGAACAAACCAGATGACGTCATTCTTGAACGTGACGTCACCGATCCTATCCTATGACGTCACCTCACAACGGGCATGATAATGGCCCGTCGTCAAGTAATATGATGGCATTATCAAGTTACAGTGGCCTGCTCATTTCTGATAACATGCGGGCGGTTTAATGATAATTCTATCCATTTTAGCTATAATATACAATAGTAGGGCAGTGCTGTGGTAGTGTACACTAGAGGGCAGAGAGGTTGTGATATACAACAGGGCAATCTGGTTGTAGTATACAATAGTAGGGCAGTGTGGTGGTAGTGTACAATAGAGGGCAGAGTGGTTGTGATATACAACAGGGCAATCTGGTTGTAGTATACAATAGTAGGGCAGTGTGGTGGTAGTATACAATAGTAGGGCAGTGTGGTGGTAGTGTACAATAAAGGGCAGAGTGGTTGTGATATACAACAGGGCAATATGGTTGTAGTATACAATAGTAGGGCAGTACGGTGGTAGTGTACAATAGAGGGCAGAGTTGTTGTGGTATACAACAGGGCAATATGGTTGTAGTATACAATAGTAGGGCAGTACGGTGGTAGTGTACAATAGAGGGCAGAGAGGTTGTGATATACAACAGGGCAATGTGGTGGTTGTATACAATAGTAGGGCAGTGCGGTGGTAGTGTACACTAGAGGGCAGAGTGGTTGTGATATACAACAGGGCAATATGGTGGTTGTATACAATAGTAGGGCAGTACGGTGGTAGTGTACAATAGAGGGCAGAGAGGTTGTCCAACAGGGCAGAGTGGTTGCAGTATACAACAGTCAGGTACTACAGAAGTAGTACACAATAGTGGGGAAGTGAGCTGGTAGTATACAAATTACAATATTAGCGCAGTACGGTGGTAGTGTACTTCTGATCTGGCTGACATATATACCCCTCTGAGGACAGTTACCTCATAGTTCTTCTTCCATTCAGCTTCCACTTTCTTCTTCTCTTCATCATCTGCATCCTGCTCTGCCTTTCTTTTCCTGGAGACAAAGAATACAAGTTACCCAGAGATGCTAGAGGTGATTTGATGTGATGTGATGTGATGTGGTGTGGTGTGGTGTGGTGTGGTGTGGTGTGGTGTGGTGTGGTGTGGTGTGGTGTGGTGTGGTGTGGTGTGGTGTGGTGTCTAGTCTAATGCTAATTTAATAGTGCTAGCCCACTGAGATACCATGCTGCAGTTTACTGTGTATGAGCTGACCAGTCCTTGTTTACGTCCCTTAATGACAAACGCCTGGCAGGGTAACAACAAGTACCATCTTTTGATATGATGCAAAGAAGCTTGAACAAACACAAGGATAGCAAGAGATATGGCCTCATTATCCCTAATACTAGTGACAGATATGACCTCATTATCACCAGTACTAGTGAGAGATGTTACCTCATTATCCCCAGTACTAGTGAGATATGACCTCATTATCCCTAGTACTAGTGAGAGATATGATCTCATTATCCCTAGTACTAGCAAGGGATGTGATCTCATTATCACAGTACTAGCAAGAGATGTGACCTCATTATCACAGTACTAGCGAGATGTGTCTTCAATGTCCCCAGTACTAGCAAGAGATGTGACCTCATTATCACAGTACTAGCAAGAGATGTGACCACATTATCCCCAGTACCAGACAACATAACTCACCTCTCATGCATGTCCTTAGTCTCTCGTTCCTGCCGCATGCGCTCCAGGTCGGCAAACAGTTTACACGTCTGCACATACACAGAATGCTTGTACTGAAACAGAAGGCCATGCAGTCAGTGAGGTAATGACTTGGAGTTTGGTAACACTTTCAGTAGTATTTCAGTCACATTACGACATGTCAACTTAATGTTTGTGCAAATTAAGCCAAACGTGATGGAAGACCGAAGAATCCTAATCGAGGTGAATCAGGCATCAGACAAGAGAATCCTGGCAGCAACTCTATGAAGACACAAGGCTATGAGACACAGGTTTAAACTCGACACACACACAAAATGTGAAGGCATTTCATTTGATCAACTCCATGCATGTTGGGCAATGGCCCATGATGATCACTCAAACTCAACTGGTAAACAAATTACACAAATAAAGTTGCCAATGATGTGCACCACCATGCTTTCTGTATGCAGAACGTCACCTTGCTGATGTGCGATTAACAATAGGTTACCAAAAGATCAATCATAGTGAGTGAGTTGGGTTTAAAGCCGCTTTTAACAGTATTACAGTTATATCGCGGCGTGTCAGCTTAATGTGGGAGGAAAGCCCGAAGTGATGCAGGTTTCAGACGTTTACCACTTTGGTGAAACCCACGAGCACCGGTATGGTGCTCACAAACCTAGAAACATAATCGGGGCGAGATCAATCATAACATCATATACCTTGGTCATATCATCCTCGGGGACTGCTGTTGATTTGCCTTCTTTTTTCAATTGTTTTCTCTTCTGCTTGAGCTGAAACATAAACGACACGTAAACTCTACAACTTGACAACATATCATTTCACTGCATCTAAGCATGATTGAGTAAATATTGAGTGAGTGAGTTGGGTTTGACGCCGCTTTTAACAGTATTCCAGTTATATCGCGGCGTGTCAGCTTAATGTTGGAGGAAAGCCCGAAGTGATGCAGGTCTCAGACTTTTACCACTTTGGTGAAACCCACGAGCACAAGTATGGTGCTGACAAACCTAGAAACATAATCGGGCCGAACCGGGATTCGAACCTACACTCATAGGTTTCTGGCGTGCCTGAGGGATGCACCTTGCACAGCGAATCGCAGCGCCTTAGACGACTGGGCCACCTGTGCCCCCGAGTAAATACTGAGCATACCATAGTCATCAATAGTCCAGCTGTATAACAGCAGCTTGTAATTCTGAGCAACGTGGACACCAACAGGCCACAATTACACACAATTAGCAAAGTCACAGAGCCTGACCTCCTGAGCTCCATTTCAGTCAGTCCTTACAACAAGCATACGGTGCAGAGAACCTATCTAACCATGCTAACTAGGGGTTGAGTTAGGGCTTAAAAAAATAAAAGAATTGGTTCTCAGGCAATGACTACAGCGGTAGAAACTAACTTTTTTGGTCCACTAGTCCTTATAATGATAACATATAGTAAAACCCTTCAAAATGGCAAATTTCTACTAGTCCTTATGATACCTTAAAGGGGAAGTGTACACGCAAAAATCACTTTCTTTCTTTTTCTAAACAAAACGCAATTTTAGAATTAGTTAGTATCTGTGTTTGAAAATATACACTCACTTTTTTCACAGTGAAAGTAGGAAGCTCACAATTGTGTGAAAATGATATGCCGTTATGAGGCCTTCGTTTTTCGAGCTAAACAGGCCTGAGTTATCCCCCTTAGATTATGACGTAATTGGTGCCAATTCAACTGGGTCCCTGTCTATTCTGAACGCAAAAGATATCAAGTACCAGTTTTCGGTAAAACAACATGGCCTACGACACACTCCGGCGCAGTGGTGACTCAGCATTACACTATGCTGCCTGGCATCTGAGACGCTAGAATCACACACCTATACCTACACCACGTGAAGCGGCTCTAACAAAGCATGATGACGTCATAATGTTTATCAATTGGCACCAATGACGTCATATTGCAAGGGGCATAAGCCATGGTGTTTTTGTTATGGAAATAGAACATTTGGTAAATGTGAAAAATATAAATCGTTTTAATGCAAAACATATGTTAATTAATTGTGATATTTTTATATTTTTGTCTATGACACTTCTAGGTTAACACTTTTATTGTGGAAAAAGTACAAGAAAATTAGGTTCATTTCCGTGTGAACTTGCCCTTTAACTATTGGGCAGTTTGGCAAGGACTACAGGACTAGTGCCAATTTCTAAAGCTGGACTTTGAAAATACAGTGCAGGCAGGGGTGTTGTTTTTTTTTTGCGTGTTCAAACTAGTATGTAACCAAATAAACCGCTGTGTTCTATTAACCTGGGGGGCGGTTGGGTTGCCTAGTTGTTAAAGCATTCACTCGTAACGCCAAAGACCAGGGTTCAATGAGTGAAGCCCATTTCTGGTGTCCCCCGCCGTGATATTGCTGAAATATTGCTAAAAGCGGCGTAAAACCGTACTCACACACTCACCCTATTAACCTGGAAAAGAGCCTTCCTACATTATTTCTTTAGTCTGAGGAACGTGATTCAACATACACCTGGTTCATGTTGACATGAAAAGCTAGTTGCACCAGACAAAACCAGGTTGCACCCTGGTCCCATCCATAAACTAGTCTAATAAATAAAATCACAAATCTCAGATGACTGTCATAATTTAATATAAACTAATGACATATTTCTATAATGCATAAGAGGAACACATGTACATAATCTTCCAGTATCCTGTTTCATGACATCACGAAAGCATGACAAATTACACATAACACAGGGATTAGTGAGGTAGTATGTTACATAAACCTAAGAGGAACTCAGTGTGTTCGAGGTTCGATGTTGTGTGGACAAGTAAGAGTGAGGCAGACACAAATTTAAGATGTTATTACATTCACAATATGCATGTAGACATGAATATTAGGCTGCATTTTTCAATAATAGGTTGCAACATAGAGTTAACTTGAGCCTTGCTATCCCATGTCCCCTTGGGACTTCGCCTAAAAAAAACCTAATACAACATGCATCTGAGTGAGTGAGTTTGATTTTACGCCGCTTTTGGCAATATTCCAGCAATATCACGGCGGGGGACACCAGAAATGAGCTTCACCATGGTACCCATGTCGGGAATCGAACCCGGGTGTTCGGCGTGACGAGTGAACGCTTTAACCACTAGGCTACCCGACCGACCCCAACATGCATCTAAGAAACTAACTAACACTCAATACCCTATCTTGACATCATCACCCACCATTTCGTCTGTCCTCACTTGGGCCTCCTCTACAATCTCCTGACATCGCTTCAGGCCCTCCTCGTTCTCCAGTGTCTTGTAGGCTTTGTTCAAAGCTGCAAAACAAAGTCAATTAAGGTTCTTAAAGAGGTTGTTTTCAGGTACATGAGGAGTTTCTTGTAGGCTTTGTTCAAAGCTGCAAAACAAAGTCAATTAAGGTTCTTAAAGAGGTTGTTTTCAGGTACATGAGGAGTTTCTTGTAGGCTTTGTTCAAAGCTGCAAAACAAAGTCAATTATGGTTCTTAAAGAGGTTGTTTTCAGGTACACGAGGAGACATTTCACCAATGTATAACTATAAGATCAAGTGGTACCAAAAAGTCACATGTCTGCAAGCCTTTGTCTTCACACCCTGACAACTGTGAGAATGGATAAATAATGTGTTGGGTTTACAGACAGTGAGCAATATCACAGTTACGCCCCAGCAATATGTAGACAGCCAAACCAGAGGTTGATAGTGTGAGCATCTATCCACGCCTTTGTGGTATTACACTCTACCAGCCAGATCACATGATGCTCCTTCCAGGAGATATTCCACAAGTCAGGATATTCTAGTTTGACACTTGATATGGAATTTCTGAGTTTGTAGGCTCAACAAAAAAAAGTCATCTCAATATCCACGAGCTCTGTCTACTTGAAACTGTACATATGGCTAGTCTTACAGGGTATGTGGGTGAACATAAAACAACCAATGTAAAACAGTCATGAACAAATGACCAAATTCGCTGTATTAACATAATTATGCGCCCTTCTCTGATACCGTAAGTGCCCCTTGACCAAATACTAGACCTCGTTTCAATACAGAAAGGGCTGTCAACAACATGAGGGCAGACGTGATGGGCATCACCTGTCACAGCAGGCTAAGCGCATACCGTATTCGACGCAATAAGCGAAACAGGGCGCTCTCAAAATTAGAAATAGGGGGCTCTAATTGGAATATTATTTTGATGGAAACAAACAGAGTTGAAAGATACATTCCGTGGTTTTTGCTGACGGCCTGAACTGTTTATATATGACAGATATATTTTTCCAGAATTTAATTGCCCATAACTAAGGGTGCATATAACACACGAGTGTGTATTATACATGAATAAATAAGTCTTGTGTACATTGATCAATCGGAAGGAGTGCTAATTGGGATTGTTCACTTGCCAATATATTAGGAAATATCGCTGTTGGCGCTTATTAGAGCAGGGCGCTTATTACGTCGAATACGGTAATACAAATAATCATATTATTACGTTAGGTAAGAGACACATTTTTATTTCTAGTTGAAAGAAAAGGAAACCCTCAATGGACGTTTTTAAACAAGTATTAAAAGATGCTATTTATTTGGAATATCTGTCAGCAAAAACTAATAATAAGCTTTGCACTTATAACAGAAAGTTGATATTGTATTGTGGTTTACATGATGCCTTGAATCTTACATAGATTGCTGACTGTGTGTTATTATTGATTGTTTCCAATCACTTTGACTCTATTGCCAAAGAAAAACTGCAATGTTTCTCCAAGATAATGATTACAATACTATAATTCGGATCTGTTTATTCTTTTATTATTAGCTTATCTTTCTAGGATTGCTCATAAATATGGTGTTAACTACTTTCATGCCAGAACATCTTACATGATCAAGGCCTATCCTCCAAATATGCGGTGTCAAAATGTTAATAATGCGTTATATGTATATATCACTGTGTATGTAACCACTGAAACTGGAATAAAAATGATTGGAAAAAAGAAAAGAAAAAGCTTTGCTAAAGCTTCTGAGCCCATCACCAGAAAGATAAGAAACAAAACAACACATCAGATCCAGTATCCGTTGCTGATCCCTGTCTGGTTTGTTTGTTTGTTTGTTGTTTAACGCCGCACTCAGCAATATTACAGCTTTATGATGGCGGTCAATCCCTGTTTTGGCTTCTATTGTCCAGCTAAGCAGAAGCAGGGTGTCCTGCCAATCAGACGTCAAGGGAAGTACTGTCAGTGCCGCGGTCAAGGGTCTGTGAGCTGCTGCACCAGGTGACAGAACCAAACTGATGAAGTCCAGGGACATCCTCCACTGACAGGGAGTCCAGCTATGCAGAAGCAGGGTGTCCTGCCAATCAGACGTCAAGGGAAGTACTGTCAGTGCCGCGGTCAAGGTCTGTGAGCTGCTGCACCAGGTGACAGAACCAAACCGATGAAGTCCAGGGACATCCTCCACTGAAAGGGAGTCCAGCTATGCAGAAGCAGGGTGTCCTGCCAATCAGACGTCAAGGGAAGTACCGTCAGTGCCGCAGTCAAGGGTCTGTGAGCTGCTACACCAGGTGACAGAACCAAACTGATGTAGTCCAGGGACATCCTCCACTGACAGGGAGTCCAGCTATGCAGACGCAGGGTGTCCTGCCAATCAGACGTCAAGGGAAGTACTGTCAGTGCCGCGATCAAGGGTCTGTGAGCTGCTGCACCAGGTGACAGAACCAAACTGATGAAATCCATCCTCCACTGACAGGGAGTCAGTCACCCAGATAGTAATTTACCAACATGGAATCCAATCTCCCAAAACAGCGCTTAATAATGTCCACCACTGACACGTTTGTGGGAACACTCATATTTCCAGGGGATTGTTAGCCTGAGGTGATGGCAGTCTGCTGGAGGAGAAACTGTCAAGATCATTGATCGTAACCATAACGAGAGGGTATTCTAGGAAGCTACTGCTGAACTTGTGTGGGAAATAGGCAAAAACAACTGCTTTTGCTGCTGACAAAACCATTGAGTACCATCCAAGCAAGCTCGCGGTGCCAGCACGGTACACAAAGTGAGATCAGCCATAACTTGCTGACCCAGGACCATACATAAAGATTCAGTAAAACTAGAAAGTCCCCTAGTTGAAAGAGCAAACGTAATTGCACCAGGGGCACGGGTGGCCCAGTCGTCTAAGGTGCCGCAATTCCCTGTGCAGAGTTGCGTCCCTTGGGCCAGAAACGCCAGAAACCTATGATTGTGGGTTCGAATTTCAGTTCCCTCTATTATGTATCTAGCTTTGTCAGCACCATAACTGTGCTCGTGGGATTCACCAAAGTGGTAAACGTCTAAGACCTGCATCACTTCGGGCTTTCCTCCCACATTAAGCTGACACCGTAATATAACTGGAATACTGTTTAAAGCGGCGTTAAACCCAACTCACTCGCTAACTCACTAATTGCACCAGTGTGAGCATCTGAAACTTCAGAGTGGTTTGTAGGAGACTCTGATAGAAGATTTTAAGTTGTGAATCTTTCAGATTATGGTAGAATTCTTTTTGGGTACGAGGACAAATCCAAGAATAAAACCCCATCATGATCTGATCTACTACAATCTCTTCGATCGCTTACTATCCAACGAAATCTGGATGTTGGTCCAAAGGAGAGGGTCGTACCCTGGTAGGTAAGGTAACTTTGGAGGGTGGCATATAAGAGGAGTCACCAACAGCTGTAGACAACATCCCGAAAAGAGGGCATCTAGAGCTCAAGGGTCTTGAAACAGCTGATCCCAATTCCTCCAGAATCTGCCATCTCCTGGTCTGGGGACCACCGGGGCGGCAGGCCCCAGCAACATCCCATCTACGTAGAAGCAGCCAGCGTCCCAGCCATCACTGACAGCCCAGATGGGGATGGACGAGCCAAAGTTTTCAAAACAGATTACAAAAACGGTTATACACCCTAAGGGTACCAAAAAAATCCAAAAATCCACAAGAGCCCCAAGGCCCCAAATGAACAAAAAAATATGTAGGATATTAATATTAATAATGGGCCAAAAACATGTCTACACGCATTGCCAATTTGAAGTAAGTTGCTGCGTTCAGGCGAGCTGTTTTC
Organism: Haliotis rufescens; assembly: GCF_023055435.1. NCBI lineage: Eukaryota > Metazoa > Mollusca > Gastropoda > Lepetellida > Haliotidae > Haliotis > Haliotis rufescens. The sequence goes on along the minus strand of NW_025964212.1, from coordinate 2,420,454 downwards.
ACCCTGTGGTATAGATATTGAAAATATGAAGAAGAAATTGCACACTGTCAAAGCAGGATAGTAATAATTTAATGACTTGGTCAATGTTTCACTGACATAAGATACATCACACTGCCATGCAGCTTTACAGAAAATGGAAGTCTTTGATCAGGATGCTTAATAATTACATCAAGACAGAGCTCCAGATAAGCTTTTGGTGTTGTGGGTATTTTACCCATGCATTTTAAAATCATTGGGTATCAGTAATTCTATCTGGGTTTTCAAATTTCTGTTACCCACTAGTTTTTACACATGTGGGTAATTGAGTTAAATATTTAAAAACACTATTCATTTAGTCCCTGCACACTGGTGTCGTGTGGGTTCGAGAGCTTTATAGGACTAAAAAATACAACGATACTTCCACAAGAAAGTGTGATGGCAAATGATAGTGACGTAACTGTCATCGTGGAGTTTGGCAAGGTTGAGGAAATGCCCATTTATTATTTCAAAATAAGTTGCTGATTTGCTAATCGAATACGCAGGGTTACTTCACAATATTTTGATGATACGCACAAGTTTTATTTTTGTAGCTTATCTGTAATGTTCGTTGCGTATTTGATACGCTTGGATTTTCTTTTACTGCGTATTTCTGCATTTCGGATACATATTTTACGCAGATATGCAGCTTATCTGGAACTCTGTCAAGAGATAAACTGACAAACCTTCAAAGGCCTTCTGGGATCGGTCCTTGTCATCAAGGTTCTTGTCAGGATGGACCAAGATGGACATCTGAAACACAAACACAGAGGTGATGATGAGGAGAAATGGGGTTTAACATCATGCACAAGACTATAGCACTTATGTAGCAACATGCATGCATGTGTGTGGTGTGTGTGTATAAGTTTATGCCAGTTGTTTCGTACTAGGCCACCAAGATACCATGCCACAGTATAACATGGATACCCAACTTCAAGCTCACCAGTCCTTCTTTTGTTCCCTTATTGCTAAGCACCAGACAGGGTAACAACAAGTACCGTCTAGTTAACATATTTTGATATGACAAAGCAAGTGGATCGAACTGAACTATCCATTAGACCACAGAGGTTTTCACGAACAGGGATTATCATACCTCTTTCAAGAATCTTGCAATTCCATTGATTAATCTGTACCACGTGACGAAACAACACATTTCAATGTAGACCCCCAAGTCATGTGATTGACACTGACCTTGAATATAACTCACCACATGATCAGTATTGTATTGTCACAGATTGACATCTTGGTGTATTGTCACAGACTGACATCATGGTGTATTGTCACAGATTGACATCTTGGTGTATTGCCACAGTCTGACCCCACAGTGTGTTGTCACAGTCCGACCCCACAGTGTATTGTCACAGTCCGACCCCACAGTGTATTGTCACAGATTGACATCTTAGTGTATTGCCACAGACTGACCCCACAGTGTATTGTCACAGTCCGACCCCACAGTGTATTGTCACAGTCCGACCCCACAGTGTATCGTCACAGTCCGACCCCACAGTGTATTGTCACAGTCCGACCCCACAGTGTATTGTCACAGATTGACATCTTGGTGTATTGTCACAGACTGACATCATGGTGTATTGTCACAGATTGACATCTTGGTGTATTGCCTCAGACTGACCTCACAGTGTATTGCCACAGTCTGACCCCACAGAGTATTTTCACAGTCCGACCCCACAGTGTATTGTCACAGTCCGACCCCACAGTGTATTGTCACAGTCCGACCCCACAGTGTATTGTCACAGTCCGACCCCACAGTGTATTGTCACAGTCCGACCCCACAGTGTATTGCCACAGTCTGACCCCACAGTGTATTGTCACAGTCCGACCCCACAGTGTATTGTCACAGTCCGACCCCACAGTGTATTGTCACAGATTGACATCTTGGTGTATTGCCTCAGACTGACCTCACAGTGTATTGCCACAGTCTGACCTCACAGTGTATTGCCACAGTCTGACCCCACAGAGTATTGTCACAGTCCGACCCCACAGTGTATTGTCACAGTCCGACCCCACAGTGTATTGTCACAGATTGACATCTTGGTGTATTGCCTCAGACTTACCTCACAGTGTATTGCCACAGTCTGACCCCACAGAGTATTGTCACAGTCTGACCCCACAGTGTATTGTCACAGTCTGACCCCACAGTGTATTGTCACAGACTGACCCCACAGTGTATTGTCACAGTCCGACCCCACAGTGTATTGTCACAGATTGACATCTTGGTGTATTGTCACAGACTGACATCATGGTGTATTGTCACAGATTGACATCTTGGTGTATTGTCAGATTGACATCATGGTGTATTGTCATAGACTGACATCATGGTGTATTGTCACAGATTGACATCTTGGTGTATTGTCACAGATTGACATCATGGTGTATTGCCATAGACTGACATCATGGTGTATTGTCATAGACTGACATCATGGTGTATTGTCATAGACTGACATCATGGTGTATTGTCATAGACTGACATCATGGTGTATTGCCACAGACTGACATCATGGTGTATTGCCACAGACTGACATCATGGTGTATTGTCATAGACTGACACCATGGTGTATTGTCATAGACTGACATCATGGTGTATTGTCATAGACTGACATCATGGTGTATTGCCACAGACTGACATCATGGTGTATTGCCACAGACTGACATCATGGTGTATTGCCACAGACTGACATCATGGTGTATTGCCACAGACTGACATCATGGTGTATTGCCACAGACTGACATCATGGTGTATTGCCACAGACTGACATCATGGTGTATTGCCATAGACTGACATCATGGTGTATTGTCATAGACTGACATCATGGTGTATTGTCATAGACTGATATCATGGTGTATTGCCACAGACTGACATCTTGGTGTATTGCCACAGACTGACATCATGGTGTATTGTCATAGACTGACATCATGGTGTATTGTCATAGACTGACATCATGGTGTATTGCCATAGACTGACATCATGGTGTATTGCCATAGACTGACATCATGGTGTATTGTCATAGACTGACATCATGGTGTATTGTCATAGACTGACATCATGGTGTATTGCCACAGACTGACATCATGGTGTATTGCCACAGACTGACATCATGGTGTATTGTCATAGACTGACATCATGGTGTATTGTCACAGATTGACATCTTGGTGTATTGTCACAGACTGACATCATGGTGTATTGTCACAGATTGACATCATGGTGTATTGCCACAGACTGACATCATGGTGTATTGTCATAGACTGACATCAAGGTGTATTGTCATAGACTGACATCATGGTGTTCTGTCACAGACTGACATCATGGTGTATTGTCATAGACTGACATCATGGTGTATTGTCACAGATTGACATCATGGTGTATTGTCACAGACTGACATCATGGTGTATTGTCACAGATTGACATCATGGTGTATTGCCACAGACTGACATCATGGTGTATTGTCATAGACTGACATCATGGTGTATTGTCATAGACTGACATCATGGTGTATTGTCATAGACTGACATCATGGTGTATTGCCACAGACTGACATCATGGTGTATTGCCACAGACTGACATCATGGTGTATTGTCATAGACTGACATCATGGTGTATTGTCACAGATTGACATCTTGGTGTATTGTCACAGACTGACATCATGGTGTATTGTCACAGATCGACATCATGGTGTATTGCCACAGACTGACATCATGGTGTATTGTCATAGACTGACATCATGGTGTATTGTCATAGACTGACATCATGGTGTTCTGTCACAGACTGACATCATGGTGTATTGCCACAGACTGACATCATGGTGTATTGTCACAGATTGACATCATGGTGTATTGTCACAGACTGACATCATGGTGTATTGTCACAGACTGACATCATGGTGTATTGTCACAGATTGACATCATGGTGTATTGTCATAGACTGACATCATGGTGTATTGTCACAGGATGGCTTCTGCCAGTGTTGCTCACCTGTCTGTATTTCTTCTTGACATCTGCCAGGGGAAGGTCAGGGTCAACTTGTAGGACCTGTGATAGACAACATAAATGACGTTAAAAAGGGTGAATCCAATTATTGAACCTTACTATTGGATTATCACTTCCAGAACTCACTCAGTGAGGGAAACACTATTTTACACTTTACACTATTTCATTCTTACTTATTTGTGAGCCGTAGCTAATTTAAGATTTTCACAATTATCCCATGATAATACAGATGGTAATACTATCAGGTGTTGTAGATGTTGTATGGATAAACAAATCTTGTAATGTCAACATAATATAAGTGTTCATGAAAACAAAACGACTGGAATAGCAAGGGACCACTTTATTCACAAGTGTAATATATTGCAATACAGGTTCAAGGGGCAATACCCATCACTAATAATTATGAGCTTATCCTATAGACATAGTTGGAATTGTACTATGGGCTCAGCTTTCTATGATTATGGAAAGGGTTTTGATGCTCATAAACATAATAGCATGAATTGGGAAACGTTTAATTCCAATCTGGGAATTCTCACTGACATTTTCTGCAGACTTTGGGCTGAATATTGGCCAACACTCAGGTCTACCTATAGCCCTGCATATACCACCTTGGTGGATACCCCTAGTACAGCTATGGTTCTTTCAGACCAAGGTTCTTAATCAGGATAATGAGAACCCATGATCAAACATTCCTGACACCCAGCATGTGATTAGGTTTAACCATACTCCTAGAGTGAGTGAGTATGGTTTTATGCCGCTTTTAACAATATTCCAGCAATATCACGGTGGGGGACACCAGTAATGGGCTTCACACATTGTACCCATGTCGGGAACGAACCCAGGTCTTTGGCGTGATGAGCAAATGCTTTAACCACAAGGCTACCCGACCGCCCCCATACTCATAATACCTGACATTGAGTGAGTTTTACGCCGCTTTTAGCAATATGTCATCAATATCACGGCGGGGAACACCAGAAATGGCTTCACACATTGTACCCATGTGGGCAATCAAACCCGGGTCTTCGATGTGACAAGCCAACGCTTTAACCACTAGGTTACCCACTGTCCTCAGAACATGAGGGAAACCTGACATTGTTTACGTTTTTCTATAATGCACCAACCTTTACGAAACCATAGCTTTATAAGTGTGTAAAATATGTTGTCATGGCCACTGATGGATACTCACATCGAAAGGGTTGAGGTTGAAGTACGTCGAGCCAGGTCTGTTGAGGCGGTCTATCTGCTGCTTGGGCGTGAGCACAGAGTCTCTGTGCTCTATGGCTTTAACCTGTGCAACAAATACATTAACAAGATTAAAACACTTGTGATCAAAAATCAAACTGAAAATATTGATAGCGATACATTTAACTATATTTCAGTCTGATGTAAAATGACTATTTGTCCAATACATTGTAAACTTGTGTTGATAACTGGTAACAATAGCAATGCATGATCATGGTGACTTTAGACTAGTTTCTGTCATTGAGGTCACTAATCATCCCAACTTTGTTTGTTGTTTAATGCCGCATTCGGCAATATTCCAGCTATATATTTTTGGTTCCTAGTTACTGTTAATGTAAGCTCCAAACACGGATATAAGGAAGAGCTTGTTCACTATTTACTATGGTTGCGTGTTTCAATGGTGCGAAGAGTTGTTACAGTCCGTTTGACTCCAAATGAGAACGATGAATTGCAAAATAACTCGAAATCCAGAAAAGTGTATGAAACATCAATACGGTACTTGACCATGAATACCCTGTACCCAACAAAATCTGAATTTTGTTTGTTTTAAGACCCATGACGGATGAAGTTCTTTAAGAAACTATCATGTAATTTTGTACAGAAATGTGTACATGACACGTAGGGGGGACAAACCGTGGAAGTGTAATTTTTACCCACCTCACAAACAAAACAGCAGAAGTAGGGCGCTTGGGCCCCACACAACTTAATTCTAAGTTTCCAAAGTTCATGAAATGATGCCAAGAGCAAGAACCAGGTAAAAAGGAGGGATCAATGGTCATGATGATTGCCTAAATTAACATCTGAAAATGCTTCCCCAGGTTTAGAAGATTACAGAGCCAGGGGAGCCATATTGTCCCGACATTGGGGGTCAATTAATATTTTAGGAGTCAATCAACCAGCCCCCCCGCTCCCAATGATAATCTGAGATACTGGAAGATGGCATTTGAGGCCGCTTGTGACAATTTGAGTAGTGTAAATGACAGTGACCATCCACCTGAAGAGGTAAGTTGCTAGAATTATGTTGACAGGTCTGAATGATGATATGCAAACTGCAAGTGTGCGTTTACCTGCTGGTAAAATTCGTCAAATATTTCCCCTGTGGCCGCCACGCCCTCGGTAGGGTTGGGGGGCTCTTCGGGTGGCGCTTCAGGAGGTGGCTGAGAAGTGGGTGCCGCCATTTTCACTGTTTGTAAATAAATTTTAGGAAACGAATTGCACGCGATGTTACAAAGGGAGGTAAGTCAGTGTGAACAAGTGTCGAAAAACATACCGCTAATAAATCAGTCTTTCTTTCTTTAATATTGAAGAGTTGGTTGGTTGGTTGGTTGGGTGGGTGGTTCGTTGTTTCACGCCGCACTCAGAAATATTCCAGCTATATGACGGCGGTCTGTGAATAATAGAGTCTGGACCAGACAATCCAGTGATTGATATCATGAGCATCGACCCACGCAAGTGGGATCGATGACATATGCTTCAACCAATTTAGCGAGCCTAGCTGACCGCCCGATCCCGTTAGTCGCCTCTTACGACAAGCATAGTCGCCTTTTACGGCAAGGATGGGTTGCTGAAGACCTATTCTACCCCGGCTCTTAATGCGTTATGGCAGAGACCATAGACAGATGGTCTCTGCGTGGTTATGGTGAAACGCAAGATCAATCAATTGCAATAAATCTTTATTTTTAACTACAGCTGAAGGAAGCACATGTGTCGGTTTACTTGTACGCGCATCCTTGTGTAATGTGTGTTGATATGTGCTGGTGCCCGGTTGTTTGTCTGGGCATGCGCGGGTACCAGTGATCTAGGTTTCGTGTACAGTGTTCGAATTCTGAGTACGCGTTGGTTGGAATATGGATGTCCGTGAGTACAAATGGTAGGTACGCACTAGGGCTGGGACGAGTCCAAATTTACTACCAGGGTATACCCACCCCGCTATTAACCGACCCTACCCGGGTACCCACTGTAGGTCTCAGGAGATGTCTCAAAATGTCCGATTGGGAACATTTTTAGGATAGACCAGGCAAAACGCATTTAGATACATGTATTAAACAATCTGGTCATGCATACACTGAAGTTGAATTAAGTTATATCTTTATTCAACCAAATGAAAAATCAGAAAGAATGGGTGCATAGTCAGAAAGAAATGCGAACATTATTGACTTGTAGTGTAACCATAGAGTTCTGGATAATGTTTGTCATTAAACAATATATCACGTGACTAACCACGGGTCCAGGTAGTCCTGTGGGTACCCGGGCCCTACTCAGTACCCACCCGACCCGGGTACCCGAGTTACCTGTCCCAGCCCTAGTAGGCACTGGTCTGTTCGCATGCACGACTTTTACTCATGTATGCAAAATTATACATGTGTTTGTTTACAGTTGAGTAAAAGCGAAAGTATTATTTAGGCCTTCGGAAAGTTATAATCGGGTGTTGTATATTGCATGTATTGAGAGCAGTAAAAAAGCTACATCTTTATCTTCCGCATCATTATGTAGCAAGTATACAACATGGAAAGACTTAATGGGTGCAGGCTAAAACGGCACCTCAGCAAAACTTCACGATTTCTCTGGCGAAAAGATCACCGTATTTGGCGAAAACGGCTACTATGTGGTCGGGCGAAAACGACTATGATACAGCATGCTGATTTTTTCTGACATTTTTCTCGCATGCTACACATCGAAAGGCCATTGTGAATAATTGTGATCTGACAGCACCATGTTGAGCTTCTTAAATACAGTTTCAGCTTGACATTGAGTTAAATTGAGTAAAGGTACTTAAAACTTCAAAGAATATAATGCTTTCCAATACGTTAGTTTCACTTCCCAATCGCCTAACATTTCACAATTATTTAAGTTTAATTTCATTTATTTGACCAAGGTCACAAGAAAAATAAGGTGCCGTTTCCGCCAGGCAATAGTAGCCGTTTTCGCTTGAGGCTTGGTGACGTTTCCGCAAATCGGTGCCATTTTCGCCAGGTGACGTTTTGCTGAAGTGCCGTTTTAGCTATAACCCGACTTATTTCACATTGCAGAATACGAAGAAGACAATCTCCTTACCAGCTTGGTTTGACAATAGTGAGTGAGTTGGGTTTAACGCCGCTTTTAACAGTATTCCAGTTATATCGCGGCGTGTCAGCTTAATGTGGGAGGAAAGCCCGAAGTGATGCAGGTTTCAGACGTTTACCACTTCGGTGACAAACTTAGAAACATAGTTGGGGCGAACCGGGATTCGAGCCCACAATCATAGGTTTCTGGCGTGCCCAAGGGCCGCAACCCTGCACAGCGAGTCGCGGCGCCTTAGACGACTTGGCCACCCGTGCCCCCTTGACAATAGTGACTTGCTTGTGTAAAGACAAATCTGTATGGAAGATCGACAGAGAAACGGCTTGGTGGGAAAGTATGTACCATAATCGACAGCTAATGATATGCTTATTGTCGTATGCACACATGTTAACTGAAGTCAAGGAGCACCTGGGTAAAAGAACTAGATTAACATCTAGTCTCTGAAATGAACATATCGTACATAAAAAAAACAGTTGTTCAGTTTTCTTGATAAAAAATATAATAAAAAGGAGCCCAGTGGCTCATCTAGACTTGCCAAACATAGACTTGCATGGGCTGTATTTGATATATATTTGTATCAGGGTCTGTAAGACAGACTATAAAAGAACCAGTACCAGTAGTTGAGGCCAGTGGTCCAGGATCGCTCCTGGCTTCTGATTAGTCGGTTGGGTCACGTGACCTCTGATGACGTCACTTCCGGTTTGGTGTGCGCAGGGCATGGTGGGTCCTGCGCGCGCAACCAAGATGACGGCACATCCGTTTCCGGTAGCCTGCGCACCTCCAAGAGGGCGGCACATCCGTTTCCGGGGGAGGAGGGGGAAAAACCCAAAGAAGCGCTCGAACAAGGTGAAAAAGATCGACATTGAAAGAAGCGCGTATCAAATCCTTTATGTTCATTGTTTCTAAAAATAGAAGAGGCTGTGGTGGCGGTGGAGGGAGGAGGAGGAGGTGGGTTCTTTGTTTGGGTTTGAGGGTCGTCAAAGCATGAGGATGAAAAGCGTTCTTTCGGGAGAGATGGGTGGCCCTGAATTTTGTGGTGCAAAGGTACCTCATGACAGGACACTGACTGGTGTGGCGATGGCATGTGGAGATGATAGCTCACTGAGACGAACTTATCATACACAGTCGAGCATATATCTAATGTCATACAATACAGAATAGTAGATCAAGATGGCAGTTTCCCTGTAAAAATTATGTATTTCTAAAGATTTGTACAATATAACTTGATAACTGTTTTTAATCTTTGATCTTTTGTGAAAATAATAGTGGAAATGGTTGAGTACATGAACTGGTGTAGTGACGTATTTTACATTAAAAGTGGCGTGATTTACATCGTTAAACTATAAAAAAATCTACACAGTGTTACAACTATAAATGGTTGTGATTTATTCAAGAACGAAGTCAGTAATTGGGGATTTAACTTGCGCTTTCCGACGTTATGCGTATTTCGCACACAGTTAAGAACGAAGTGTAATTCATTTATTTATACCAAGTACGAATGCATCAATCCGCCCGCGTTGCATCTACATACATGTTCATTAATGCCAAAAGACACCAACATCACAGGACTAAGTTTCATCAAACAATAATCACTTATCCTGTTTATTGGCTTCGTGTCCCTATTGGCTTCCACCTATGTGTTTTCTGTCCATCAAGTTGTGACAGCATCATCCCTTTGTTGTCAACATCTACCAATGTTATCCCACTCATGTATGCAATTGTTGTTACTGTTAATCCTCCACTGTTAATCCTCCACCTACTATAAATATTCTGCACTATGTCCCTCATCAGTCTTGCTTGACAACGGTATAAGGATCTATACCGACACGTCGCTTTTCACAGTATTAAAGAAGCTGTTATCCATAAAATTGTGTCTATCTTGACTAAGTACATAAACTGACTCCCAAAAGAAACTTTACCAGAGTTTGAAATCACTCTTGCTCAAAAACAACAAAACATACATGCATGAAGTAAAGTGTATTGAAAAGATCAATATATCAACATAATCAACACTGAAAAATGACAATCATACCGCGACCGAGAATGACGTCAGAGCCCCCGAAATTTGGGTGTGGCACAAAACTCGAGCTTTCAGAATAATGGACAATATAGTCTGGTCATTCTGTAATTCAACCTCAAGAAAATTGCAACAGAATATATTACGACTGTTTCCTTTTGATTGAATGTATTTGAGATTGTATTAAAAAGTCTACCAAAATCAACCTTCGGGAAAATGGTTAATTCCCGCATCAAAAAAAGATAAAAACACACGAGGAGAATATAGCATTTACGGGCCGCCGTACATTAAGAAGAGTACGCAAAGGGAGATAATTCGTAGTGATCCTGCTGGTGCCTTGGAAAATATTCCGAAAAAAAACAACGATAACGGAGCCGTATTATTTCATGGTAAGTTGACAAATACAGATTTATTTTAAAATGTCATTAATAATGATGAAAATTATAGCAGTTGGCTTTCAATATACTTCTAACATGCCTATCAACCATAAATTGTGTAGCGTCGTCTGCTATCTAACTACGACCGCACCAGCAGAGAACATGTGTGTTAAACACGACCGATAACCATATTCCTGTCTTTTATAAATTCATCCAATATTGTTACAATTATTAGAAACATAATTATGTGACAAATAATATCGAAAGGTGGACCCTCCTTGATAAAATAAAAAATGTATGGAAGCCCATGAGTGACATGATGTATAATCATTTGCGTAATGCGTACGTAATTTGCAATTCATTAAATTCATTACGTTTTACAAACCAATCTTGACAATATTGATATCGGAACAAGTTACCTATTTCTAAAACACCCGATATTGACATTTCTCGTCTTGAGTGCATTTGTTTTACTGTTTAAAGTCACAAAATTAACTCTTTTAGCCGGCTTTTTTTACCTTTTTTTGTGTCTAGGTGAAAAACGGAACCAGACAACAGCGCCAGTGGATTCTGTCTCCGTTTCTTGACTTGAAACTGAATTTGTAGCAGGAGTAGACCAAATACTGTCCCCAAAGATTGTTTGGAATACAGCGAGGCACTTGTGTGTGTATTCGCCGAAGGCCCGGGTTCGAGTCCCCACATGGGTGCAAAATGCGTGAAGCCCCTTTCTGGTGTCCCTCGGGGCAATCTAGTTAAAATCAAATCTTTGTACTCGCTACCGTCAAAGAAAGATCTGAGGACATCCCATTAGGGGTCGCGTCAGAACGACCTTTCATCCGACCAATCAGAGCGTCGCTTACTAGATCATGAAAGTGACAGTAGGAACGTGTTTTCTAATCATGCAACCACGAAATATTTGACACGGGGTTTTCCGAGCGACAGTGACGGGTTTTCTGATTATATACATACAATCTAGGCCATCTATAAGCCATTCGAGAGTGTTCTTCTTATCAGTTTTTTTTTTAATCGAGAATACGTCAAAATATGTTTCGAAGCGTAGTCGCCAGTTTGAAACGAGAGTCGTTAAGCTCGAGAAAGCTGCCTTCTGATTGGCTAATGTCGATTTCTTGTCAGTCATTTCATTGGTCGGTCAAAATTCGAGAAAGGTCGTTCTGATGTGACCGATGTCCTCAGATCTTTGTTTAGCGGTAGCGAGAACTAAGATCTGATTTTAATGAGATTGCTCTCGGGGGCACGGGTGGCCCAATCGTCTAAGGCGCCGCGATTCGCTGTGCAGAGTTGCGTCCCTTGGGCACCCCAGAAACCTATGATTGTGGGTCCGAAACCCGGTTCGCCCCGATTACGTTTCTAGGTTTGTCAGCACCATACCCGTGCTCGTGGGTTTCACCGAAGAGGTAAACGTCTAAGACCTGCATCACGTCGGGCTTTCCTTCCACATTAAGCTGACACACCGCGATATAACTGGAATAATGTCAAATGCGGCGTCAAATTCAACTCACTCACTCAGGTGTCCCCCGCCTTGATATAACTGGAATATTGCTAAAAGCGGCGTAAAACCATACTCACTCACTCACTCACTCACTCACTTGAGCGTTTGCCATATTGCTATGCTATGCAATAGTCTATAATTATCTTGTACTTATAGTCAAATTGAATAGATTCGCTCACTATAATAAATGAATCTATAGTCAGTATAGCCTGTGTTCACTCAGCGTATCAGCGCCAGTAATAGATAACCGGCTGACATGAGTGTCGCCGGGGCCCCTTTCACCAGAATAGACTATCGTCGGCCAACTACCCATGCGTTACCAAGTTCCAGGCCTTTATGATTTTAACATATTTATTTCCATAAAGTGGAGGGATTTGGCAAACAAGCAAATTTTGCTTATCTGAATGCCTCTCCCAAACATGATACACATACAAATTACAATGTATTAAAGTGATATGAGAAATAGCATACATGATATAATTGACATTAAAGATGATTATTGTTCTGTAAGTGTTTCATTACTGGATTATCTTTCGAAACTACAGCTACGTTATATTATTTACATCTAGCACAACAACATCACAGTATCATATATACTTGCCGTAAAAGGCGACTGTGCTTGTCGTTAAAGGCGACTACTAACGGGATCGGGTGGTCAGACTCGCTGACTTGGTTGATGCATGTCATCGATCCCAATTGCGTGGATCGCTGCTCATGATGTCAATCACTGGATTGTCTGGTCCAGACTCGATTATTTACCGGCCGCCGTCATATAGCTGCAATATTGCTGAGTGCGGCATATACAACAACAACAAAATTAACTTCCGAAATATGCAACCAATATACTTACTTAAACGAATGAGTGTTCAACTATCAGTAGTTGTGAATAAGCATCGGAGTTTATAAAAGTTGGGATTTATACGACAATAGTTTGGTAATAATTTTCTTTCAAATCTAAAACATATGATATTAATTTCCCCTTGTACGCGAGTCACAATTCGGGCAGAGTCTCAATCAAAGGAACATTCTGCCACGACCCGTTTCTACGGACAAAATAGTATTACTTGTACGAAATTGTTAAACTTGTATTGAAGGACACCTGACTTATCAAAATCATTCCTTGTCTTTGGAATTATATAAACGTCAAAACTTGCATCCAAATAACATAAAAAAGCAAATATTTCAGTCGGAGGCTTGGAGGCTAGCTCATTGTTACCTCAGACTGTCTCTGGCTACAATTATTAATGGCTATGTATGACACCACGTGGCTGCTGTTGGAGAAATGGTAGGACAACTGGACGAAGAATGTTATCCATGTAACGCTGAGCTGTCAAGTTTCCGTCAACGATGACCAGCGGTGTCCTCTCCTGCCCACAGATCCCTCCCCACACCATGACACTCCCTCCACCATATGGTACGACCTCCTGCACGCAACACGCCGCCGTTCGTTCACCCCTTCGGCGGTAAACACGGTGTCTTCCATCAGCCCTAAACATACAGAATCGACTTTCGTCAGTGAAGAACTCTCTGCCAGTCACGTCGTTGCCGACGTCGTACAGTCCGGGCCCATCTCAATCGCAGACGTTGCGCTGTCAATAGCTGTCCTCTGTATGGTCTAAAAGCCCTGATTCCATGAGCCCTAAGTCTCCTGGCCACTGTCTGTCGACTAACCCTGTGACCTAAGGCATTTGTCGCCGATGACGTCACTGTCAGGAAGCGATTTCGGAGGTGCAAGGTACGAAAGTACCGGTCATCATGGGGCGTGGTTACCCTGGGTCTGCCTGTTCTTGGCCTGTCAGCGGTCCGCCCTGTCTGTAACGTTGCATCAAGTTGGTGACGGCAACACAGGAGCAACCGAAGGTTCGTGCAATATGGGCGTGGATGGCTCCCATCTGTACCATACCCAGGGCTCGTTCACGTTGTTCGACTGTGAGTCGTGGCATTCCTTTTGTGTTTTTTATCATTGTGGATGTCTGACTTGCCGTTGCAATCGTTTTTACCCTTACCCGCACGTGCATTTGCAGTTGTCCGTGGTGCACGTGTTTTTCACTTTTTCGCGTGTTATCTCGCAAACATGTGACAGACGATTAACATTTTCTGCATACACTATTGTTGTATTTAGCTTATGTGTTTTAGATAGACTTCATCGAAAAAAAGATTAAATTTGTTTGAAATTTATATTTTCAGTTGGTGAAGTTTCTTTTGGACGTCACTTTAGTTCGTTGAATGTTATTTCGTGAATACATATTTTGCGTAACACAGAGCGCAAACCCAAATGACCTGTGACAGGTGTTAATTAGAGAATGTATTGCCATCACATTATGTCTCGGCAATTTTATAACACTTAATGAACCAAGTCAGTCCATGGATCTGTAACAACTTTATAAAATCGGTGTCCTCCCAAAACTTCTACATGCCAAAACTTCTACAGCTTAAAACAACAAAGTTTATGGTCCACTGCACCACTAATCATTTTATTATAATCTATAATTATGAATTTTGTAAAAATGAACATTTTAGTATAATGTATTATGAATTTTGAATAATATCGTAATCGTAATTAAATATTTATCTCAATCTATTCGAGTTTCTTGGGTTGTTCCATAGTATGAAATAGGTAACAGACTAGGGATTAGCAGTGCCATGGACCGTGAACTTTGTGGTCTTAAGCTGTAGGGGAAATGGGATGTAGGGGTTTTGGGAGGTTACCCTGTGGTGAAGTGAAAGAAACACCCTCTAACTAAAGTCCCAGGAAATGTTCAATGGTCTTGTCTGTAGTGAAGATGAGGATGCAATTTAAATGTGGGACACTCATTTAAAGGTATCGGTAATCGGATGAATTAATTACCCGCTAGAATAGGTGAAATGCTCTCAGCTGAAAATGTGGCTCTACCGGCAATAGCCATTTCTGAAATGTGGCTCTCCCGGCTAGACACCGGCAGGAGCGAGGACACGGTTGAATCTCTGTTGGACTTCTGTTTTGAGTCGGCTGAACAGTCTGGTGTAAGTTGTGGTCTGTCTGTCAGGCAGGAGGGCGAAGACAAGTGGGTACATACAGGAACCACTTATTGCATGTATCATGTATACCTGGTTCCACAGATCTGGGCAAGATGTAAATGTTCCGTCCATGTATACAGTGTCTGCAGACTGCAAAGCTTGGAGTTGGTCATGGGTAGAAAATACAACAATCTTGTTGGCATCTCGATCAGTGAAAAGCAGGAATGGGCGGCTGTCTGTTGTTTCAGTACAGTTTCCTGCAAGTTGGACTTCAGCTCTTGTCTGTGGGAGTGCTGGGATGTTCTTCCGCCTGTGTCGGTACAAGGCACTGCTCATGGAAGGGAACGATGGCAGCAGCTGTGGCTGGTCTTCTGTAGCTACCTCATCGTTGTACAGGGTACGCATCGACGTGGTTTCTTCTCCTCTTCCTCATGGTACTGATGAATCTTACTCTACTGCTGTCTTCAGGTGGATGAGTGTGATCAGAGACATTTCTAATGAAGTCACCTACAGTGGTGCATCTGCCCTTACAAGTGGAGTCTACGCACTTCCAGTGAATGCATGTCTGTCTGACAATATTCTTGTTATAACGATAGCCATCTAGGAATACCTGCACAGTACCCTTCTGTGACATGACATACTCCACTTACCTGATACCAGCCATAGTAATAAAATGTCATCATGATGGACTCTAGTTATATACTATAGTGTTAATCCACAATAAATTGAGTAAACCCAATTTAAGGTTCAAACTACTCTCAGCCCGACAACTTGTAAGTTGCTTTTCCTACATACACATGAAACCTTTCGATCTTAAACAGTGTACAGTTTTGATTTCATAAACCAGTTAATTTCATTGCAAGTGACGGGTCTTTTTATTATAATCTTCTTTATCTCCAAATAAGTTGCTTTCATTAGGTACATCTGTAATTATTTAATCTTCCCAAAGTACCCTTCCTTGCCTTTCTAAAACAACATCGTAAAGAAGCTAATGAGTCTTCTTTATTACAGGAGGACTATACCATTATAACAATAGGTAAACTCAATCAGCCATGACAACACTCTGTAGATGTTTTGGCATGTAGACGTTTTGGCATGTAGAAGTTTTGGGAGTGAACCATAAAATCAAAGTAGCATGAATGTTACGTTATTCGTATTAAATCAAAAGTTGACTTAAAAGGCTATAACATGAATATTATTGCGTTTTTGAGGATAAAAGTGAAACTTTTGTTTAGGGATGACAGTACAAAAACATACCCTTGAAAATCAACTGTATTTTTTCACGACTTCACACAGACTGAAAAAGTATACACATGTTTATCTGGCTACATGAAATAATAATGTTGGTCATGTTTGTTAATTTCTACATTTCGTTGTTATTGGTATTCTGAGGATGTTGTAATTATACACGGGTTCTGATCTTCTTTGACGTAGAATACATGAACTGGTTGAGTGACTTTCTGCCATCAGCGTGAGAGCATTACCTACACATATACCCACAATCTTTTGACAAAGAGAAAGAAAGGATAATAAATCCTATAGCTATCATAGCTAGCTGGTACTAAAAGTTCACTATCAATCTCCTCTGATAATAAACTGTTACATTTGATATCCCCAAGCAACAATAATCAGTATGCTCATGGAGTCATTGTCAAAATCAGAAACCCGAATGATATCCTGTCTACATGGTCACAGACGTTTATTGTTAAGATCTACACTCAGACAACATGGCAGTCTGTATTCATTTCTCATATTCCAAAAGTCCCCCACCAAACGTCCTCTTCTTAAAGGGGAAGTGTACACGCAAAAATTACTTTCTTTCTTCTTGTAGACAAAACGCAATTTTAGAATTAGTTAGTATCTGTGTTTGAAAATATACACTCATTTTTTTCACAGTGAAAGTAGGAAGCTCACAATAGTGTGAAAATGATATGCCGTTATGAGGCCTTCGTTTTTCGAACTAAACAGGCCTGAGTTATCTCCCTTAGATTATGACGTAATTGGTGCCAATTCAACTGGGTCCCTGTCTATTCTGAACGCAAAAAGATATCAAGTACAAGTTTTCGGTAAAACAACATGGCCTACGACACACTCCGGCGCAGTGGTGACTCAGCATTACACTATGCTGGCTGGCATCTGAGACGCTAGAATCACACACCTGTACCTACACCACGTGAAGCGGCTCTAACAAAGCATGATGACGTCATAATGTTTATCAATTGGCACCAATGACGTCATATTGCAAGGGGCATAAGCCATGGTGTTTTTGTTATGGAAATAGAACACTTTGTAAATGTGAAAAATATAAATCGTTTTAATGCAAAACATATGTTGATTAATTGTGATATTTTTATATTTTTGTCTATGACACTTCTAGGTTAACACTTTTATTGTCGAAAAAGTACAAGAAAATAAGGTTCATTTCCGTGTGAACTTGCCCTTTAATTCTTACAACAACAAAAAAGTGGGATTTTGTGAGATGTCCTACTAAGAATGGGACATTGTTCATTCTTTTAACATATTTTTATTCAGTAAATGAATCGGGATCGGTAAAAACTGCTCCAGAAACAAAATTATATTTATCAAGTAATCTTGATATGTGTTGGTTCATACATATACATACATATTATAAAACATAACACATAACACAGATTGTTTCCCATAAAGCACTGAATTAAAACTCTAACCTTTAGAATAGAAAGACGATTCGTTTCTTAAAATATTGTGGTAAGGCCATGTGAAAAAATAATGCAGCATACTTTAGCCCAAGAGCATGCATGATGCTTTATCTGAGACGTGTCTCTCAAGCCGATGGAAGTTTAAATCACTAAAGCCGAGTCCGAGGCGATAAAGGATATGTGACAAAATATGGTATCATGGTTTAACTGGATATTAGTAACATTGTCCAAGATTAATAATCCACTATATCAGATGACTATTCCAAGTATTAATGGTATCGGGAAAGAATGATTTGGCATAGCATTCTGTTCTACAACTGGTAGCCTGTAAATTGGTTCGATTTCTTTAAATGTAATCACTAACAGAAGAGATGTTTTCCATTTTGTAAAATAGTGTTTTCTTTTGGCTATGTTCGTTTCTCAATAAAGTTCCTCAAGGATGGTACCACTTGTCCCCCCACAAATGTAAAGTGTAAACTTTCTCGGATTGGTTCTTGTTCTTTGGTGCAATTATCCCAAATATGGGAGCAATAAGCTTGTACATAACTTCTAACGATTTATGTGAAAGGAAGTATTTAACTGAGTGAGTGAGTATGGTTCACGACAGGGGACACCAGAAAGGTATTCTAAGACTTCTAAGGCAATTAATCACAGGGCTTACCTTTTTAACTATATCGTCAATATCAGAATACTATTAACAATCTGACAGAAACATTTAACCAAAAGTAATTGATAAAAAATCTTTTCATTTTAAGGTTAGGTATTGCATTTGGACTAACCGTAACGTGAAATTGAATAGTTTCTGTTTTCTTTGGATCATACTTTACTTGCTTTCATCGATTTGGCAATTTTCTCCAAATCGGCATTAATATTTTACGCGGTAGTATTTGGAATTGTCCACTTGGGGAATTGTCTGGACCCCGCTGCAAACACAGTTAACAGACATTCCAAGGTGAATAACATAAAAAATATATACAATTGTTTCTTGGCTCGACATGCTAGGGTCCATAACGTTACTTATAATGTAAAACTAATAGTAAGTTTAATTTTTAAAAAACATTTTTATACATTTATGTATTTAACATGAGAGAGGTAGCGACACGCATATATAAACATGCTGTATTTTATAATAATGATTGTACAATTGTGAATGCTTTAAACCTGTTGCATTAAACACATTTTGGATAAGATGTTGTCCCATTGTGAATCAATTTATTTGATATTCACTTAATGGCTTTGTTGTGTACTAGACTTGTAAGTCATTTTTTTATTTCTTCCAAATGTTGTATTGCGAATACATACAGAGTCAGCGCTCATGATTGCCATATCTATTGCACGAATAAATGAATCAATCATCATTAATAAACTTGCCTGAGCTCACTGTGTGTTCTGAAGTAAAATCGATGTAAGGCACCCTGCACGGCTTCGTTCACGTTCACCCTCAAATGTACGATTGAAAAATCTGCGATTCTGTGTGTTCTATGTTCAACTACATTTTTGTGGCGTTTGTTTATTTATTAAATTTCCACAAATTCATAAATCACATTGAGTTGCTCGCCTCTTCTCCAGCTGCTCACACTCTCCACTGATGCTGGCTGCCTTAGCTAACTGGAGTCCGCATATAACTAATTACAAACTCTGTTCTAATTATGCTAATCGAGGAAGTGCATTATACCAGATGACAAACTTAGTTGTCCTGTCACACTAATCCTTGTTGAAAATGAACACATGTCAATTGACTAAACGAACATCCTTTTTTATATACTTACGTAGGAGTATCACATTGGACAGTGCATACAACTGTTTGTCAAAACAATATCAAGCAACATTTTAGATTTAGAATCACCATACCATGACATAACAGAAACATATAATATATATACGTATCATCTTGCCATATTCGGAAACACATTAAATGGCCTGGCCGGGCCCGTGTGCGAAATACGCATCAGTCGGAAAGCGCACGTTAAATCTCCAAAGTAAGTAAGTAAGTAAGTAAGCATATGTATGATAAAACCACAGCGTGCACAGGTCCCAGTATAACAAGTCAGTCCAAACTAGTAGCATTGTTATGACAAACGAAGGCAGCAGAACATAGGAATGGTATTTCATTAATTGCCATTGCTATTCGATGACAACTACTACAATAAATTAGGGTGGGGTTAATAAGTGATTTTACAGACGTTTCTTGGCAGTTATTGTGTTTACAATACGTATAAATACGCTACCGATGTTTCTGTTATGCTGTGATGTTTGCACAAGTAGCTAGCACGAGACGAGATTTGAATGATCAACTATAAGATAGCTACACGATAAATCGCAAAGAACAATGAAGAACGAACCGTGGTTTATTCTTATATGAGATATCAACATTTTGTAAAGCCTTTTTAAGGATGTCAATAAACTGTACAAGCTGTACAAAACATTTAGCCGTATTTAAATAATGATGACTCCCAGAATACAATCCGACCTCGGCAATGTCCAACAACTTCATTTTATGTACAGGGGGGTTACGTTTGGTATTCTCGCAATTTAAACGTCGATTATCTGAACCTT